>NC_135307.1:176786844-177099768 GCF_048772815.1 Callospermophilus lateralis | reverse complement strand
ACAGGTGTGTACAGGTGTGTGCCACTATGCTTGACATCCTTTTCTTTTCTTTTTTTGTGTATGTATATGTGTATGTGTGTGCTGAGAACTGAACCCAGTGTCTGAAGCATCTATATGCTCTAGCACTGAGTAACAACCCTCACCTCAAATGAGTATTTCTGTCAGAGATTAAATGAGACAGCCAATGTAAAGCAATTAACATCATATCTGACACAGCGAATCTTGAGATGTGTTAGCTGTCATTGCCATTATTATTTTAACAGAAATATAGTATGTGCAGCATATAAAGGTGAGAGGAAAAACTAGGCTTCTGTATAAGCAATGCAAACAAAATAAATCAAAGATATAGTTCTATTATAAATATGAAGTATAAATCCAGAGACCCACACACCCACTCTAAGCAACATTTGCTTTCCATGAATCCCACACCCTAGTAGTGGGAATTGAATCCAGGAGCACTCCACCACTAAGCTATATTCCCAGCCCTTTTTAAAATTTTATAATAATTTTTACATTGAGTTAGAGTCTTGCTAAATTGTTGGAGCTGGCCCTCAACTTGAAACCCTCTTACCTCAGCCACCCCAGGCACTGGGATTATAGGCAAGTCCCTGGGATTACAGTCTTGTACCACTGCCCTATCACTTTCCATGTATTTCTGTCACATGGGTTTTGAAAAATATAACCATTTTTATGTTTGGATTCTCGGTTTTGTTTTTGTTTTTGTTTTTCAACTAGCAAAAAATCTAAAAAATAGGGAACAGCAGAAAAAATACCATCAGGACAAGAAATGGGAGGCATGTCTGGTGATATGACATTGGAGTCAGATGAACAGGGGTTCAAATCCTAGCTCTACCACCCACCAGCTCTATAATTTGCAATGAGGGACTTTTACCTCTGTGAACCTCAGTTTCTTCCCTCATTTATAATTGGAAACAATAAACAACCATATAGCTTGTTGAGAAGATTTAATAGATAAAGCTATACATGGAGAGTCAGACATAGAACCATCAATAAATAGTAGGTCCTTTATATAATAGCTATATAATTCTGCAATAGTAAAAACATTTACTATTTGGGATATAGCTCTGTAGATCAGTGTAGATCAGTGCAAGGTCCTGGGTTCAATCCCCAGCACTGAAAGAAAGAAAAAAAAAAAAAAATCTCTGGGTTGGGGGTAAAACTTAGTGCAAGAGTTCATGCCTAACATGTGCAAGGCTATGGATTCTGAGACCCAGTGAACAAAACAGATAGCACACCTGTGTCTGACTCAAAAATACACCTATCACATTCTCATCTATACGTTAGTAACCAGACCCAGTCACAAATCCATCAGAATCTAGTGCCATTACCACACTTTCCCAGGGTCAGGACCCAGCTAATGACTGAAAGAACAGGCATCTCTCTTCTTGGAAGATGGGACTCTTCTGACAGAAACTTTGGCTTGAGAATTCCACATATGCTCTGCCAAAACTTTCTCACGTTAAACAGAAATTACAGGGAACCACTGTTTTGAATTAATTCTTGCATTAGGCCCCAACAGGCCAGGCTAAAAATTGAAATAGAATCACAACTTCACTTTGCCAAGTTGAAAATAAGAAATCAAGATTGGATTTCTTATCAAATTTATCAAATAGTTCAATTTCAACAGACATGAAAATGAAATTCTTTATGCCATAATCTTCAGACAGAACAGGTAATCTGAAGTAACGATATTAGGCAATCAGTTATTGTTCTATTATTCTGTCTACCTGCACTGCCTTAAAAGGAAATCAGCTGAAATGACCAATCTGCTTTTTGCTTTTGCTTTCTTCAAAACTTCTCTGCCTACAAAAGTAACTCTTTTAACCTGTCCTTCAGAACACTTTGACTATTTTATGGAATGAAGTATTGCTGGTTCTAATTTTTTTGTTTGTTTGTTTTGTTTTGTTTTTTATGGGGCTGGGAACTGAATCCAGGAACTGAATAGGAGCCAAGCACTCTACCAACTGAGCTATATCCCAGTCCTTTCTTTGTTTTTGTTTTGTTTTGGTTTGGTTTTTTAGGCTTTTAATGTTGTTGTTTTTAGATAGGGTGTCCCTAAGTCACCCAGGCCAGTCTCTAAATGGTGGGCTCAAGTAATCCTCAATGTTTGTAGGTTGAGGGACTACATGTTTGTAGGTTGAGGCAGAAGGATTGCATATTTGTTCAAGGCCAACTGGGCAACTTAGACCTTGTCTCAAAATAAAAAAGCCTAGAGATGTAGCTCATTGCTTGCCTTGTGTTGTACGAAGTCCCTAGTTCAACCCAAAGAAAAAAAAAATTTAAAGGATGAAAAATATTTAAATTAAACTGTTATAATTTTGTCCTTTCACATATATTACTGAACTGTAGTCTAAGACTTTTCCTATCTTCCTACTCTATATATCCTCCATGGGGTAGGATTTGGAAGGCAGTCTGAAATCTTTCATATCCTCTTCTAACCCTCTTCCCATTTCCCCCAATCAATTTTCCCCAATTATTACTCTATTGCTTTAATTTTTTTTAATTTTGTGGTACCAGGATTGAACCCAGGTGTACTGCTGCTGAGCTATGTCCCCAGTCCTTTCTTCATTTATTTTAAGACAGGGGGCTGGGGATGTGGCTCAAACGGTAGTGCGCTCGCCTGGCATGCGTGCGGCCCGGGTTCAAGCCTCAGCACCACATACAAATAAAGATGTTGTGTCCACCGATAACTAAAGAATAAATATTTTTTAAAAATTCTCTAGGGCTGGGGGTGTAGCTCAAGCGGTAGCGGGCTCGCCTGGCATGCGTGAGGCCCGGGTTCGATCCTCAGCATCACATACAAACAAAGATGTTGTGCCTGCCGAAAAACTAAAAAAATAAATATTAAAAAAAAAATTCTCTCTCTCTCTCTCTCTCTCTCTTAAAAAAAAATTCTCTCTCTCTCTCTGTCTCTCTAAAAAAAAATTTAAAAAAAAATATTTTAAGAAAGGATCTTGGGCTGTGGTCATGGTTCAGTGGCAGAGCTCTCACTTGGCCCGTGTGAGGCACTGGTTTCAATCCTCAGCACCATATACCAATAAAAAAATAAAATTTTTTTAAATTAAAAAACAAAACAAAACAAAACACTGCTTAAGCAGACCTCAAACTTGTGATCCTCCTACTTTACTGTCCAGAGTTGCTGGGAACACATAGGGTTATTTGTTTTACTTCTTAGAAAACAATCTAACACACTATCCCTCACTGACCTTGCACTCTAGTGGAGAAACATTGATGAATAAACAAAATAATCAAATCAAATATTACAGGTTGGCAAAGGTATACATGAGAGAATTATTTAGGGGGTTAAAATTGTTTTGTATTCTATTAGTGGAATTGCAGACAAGAAACTATACATAGGCTGGGTACAGTGGTGCATGCCTGTCACACCAGCAACACTGGAGGGCTGAGGCAGAAGGAACAAAAGCTTAAGGCCAACCTAGGCAACTAAGGAAGACTGCCTCAAAATAAAAAATAAAAAGGACTGGGGATGTAGTTCAGTGGTAAAGGATCCCTGGGTTCAATCCCCAGTACCCAGAACGGAAGGAAGGAAGGAAGAAGGACACTTTTTAAATCAATTTATTTGGGTAGGGTGGTACTGGGAATTGAACCCAAAGGCAAATTTTACCACTGAGCCACATCCCCAGTCCTTTTTATTTTATTTTTTTAATTTTTTTTAGTTGATTTTATTTACTTACATAAATAAAGTATTAAACCCAGTGCCTTACACCTATTAGGCAAGCGATCTACCACTGAGCTACAATCCCAGCTCCTCAGTCCTTTTAATTTTTTATTTTGAAACAGCATCTCATTAAGTTGATGAGAGTCTCATGAAGTTGCTGAGGCTAGTCTCCAACTTGTGATCTTCCTGCCTCAGCATACTCAATAGCTGGGACTACAGGCATGTACCATTGTACCTGGCCCAAAAGAAAAAAATCTTAACATTCATTCAGTATATTTGTTAGTAATATTGTTATTGTAACTTTGAAACTATTTCATGAAAAATATAAAATATAAAAATAGGTAAAAGCATGAACAAGAACAAAAATTTGAGCAGGAGTTGTGGCTTAGAGGTAGAGCACTCACCTAGCACATGTGAGGCCCTGGGTTTGATCCTCAGCAACACATATAAATAAATAAAATAAAGGTATTGTGTCCACCTACAACTGAAAAAAAAAAAAAGAAAGAAAAATTTTCAGTGTAAGAGTAAAGAAAGACAGCAGGACACGGTGGCACATGCCTGTATCCCAGTAGGTTGGGAGGCTGAGACAGGAGGATTGCGAGTTCAAAGCCAGCTCAACAAAATCGAGACGCTAAGCCACTCAGTGAGACCCCGTCTCTAAATAGAATACAAAATAGTGCTGGGGATGTGACTCAGTGGTTGAGCGTCCTTGAGTTCAACTCCTGGTACATCACTACACCCCAAGAAAAAATGAGTAGACAAAGACAAAAATAAAAATACATAAATTCCTGGCAACTAAACCTCAATAAAGCTAAAGATACATATATAAACATACATATCTTGTATATATTTTTGTAAATATCATGTATATATGTATGTAAATGTTAAAATATCAAATTTAAATTGAAGATATTAAAATGAACTCATAGTTTTTCAAAAAATCTGTTTCTTAGCTCCATCCACTGAAAGGGGCTTAAAGTGACACCCAGTGCCCAGAGTTTAATTTCTAAATACATCCCCTGGCATCCAGGGATGATTGATTTCAGGATCCCACTGATCCCAAAACATGTACATACTAAAGTCTGTTTTCAAGTTCCTTATATAAAAATGATATAGTATTTGCATATAATACACACACACACACACATCCTCTATTATCCTCTCCTCTCCTCTCCTATACTTTGAATCTTCTAGATTTCTTATAAAACAAACCTAACAAAAATGCTATGTAAATAAATTTTATACTGTACTGTTTGGGGAATAAAGACAAGAAAAAAGTCTCTACATGGTCAGTACAGATGCTTTTTTTTTTTTCCCCAGATACTTTCAACCAAGACTGGCTGAATTCAAAGATATGAAACCCATGGATACAAAGGGCCAAAAGTACTATTTCCTAACAAAAGGAACCAGACTCTCTTGGGGAACTTGCTGAATCTAGGGTCAGGGACACAAAAAGTGGAAGATATGCCTGGGGCTTCTAGGAGTGCCAGAAAAGATAATTCTCAAGGATGAACATGACTATGTAAAAAAAAACAAAGGAGCTGATTTATAAAACTTCCCATTGCCCAAATATGGGATAATTTTAGAACTAAAAACAATGAATAGCCAGGAACAAAGACATGCACCCATAATTTCAGTGTCTTAAGAAGCTAATAATGGATGATCACAAGTTTAAAGTCAGCCTCAGAGACTTAGTGAAACCCTGTCTCAAAATACAAAATAAAAAGAACTGGGGATGTAGTTTATTCGTAGACTATCCCTGGGTTCAATCCCCAGTATTGAACAAAAATGAAAAGAAGAGATGTGTCTTCTTCTTCTTCTTCTTTTTTTTTTCTTTTTTTTTTTTTTTTTTTTGTAGTTGTGGATGGACAGCATGCCTTTATTTTATTTGTTTATTTTTATGTGGTGCTAAGGATCGAACCCAGTGCCTCACACTGAGAAGAATCTTCTTAAAAAAGAACATCAACTATTGAAACATAGACAGGAGACCAAGTTCAATGCCCAGCACAAAAACAAAGAAAAAGAATTACAGGAGAAAAATCACAATTTTCCCACCTCCAGTTTAACAACTTATTAAGGCAAGGATCATCAAATGATATTAAAATCTTTAGGAAGATGGTGTGGGGTAACAGTATACTAACATGTACCAAATATACCTTCAGGTTATTTTCTACTTGCACAAGGAAAAAATACCTTTATAATGGTGAGAGATGGTAGTCATTACCTTATCCAAGTAATACACAGAACAATGGGTCTATCTAGTTTTGTGTCCCCTGATGTGACATAATATGAAACACATGGAATTACTATTGAGTCATTCTATTAAAAAAAAAAAAAAATGTTTAGAGCTGGGGATATAGCTCAATTGGTAGAATGCTTGCCTCACATGCACAAGGCCCTGAGTTCAATCCCCAACACCACCAGAAAAACCCAAAAAGTTTACTCTGAAGTCAAGGCCTCACTTCCAGTTTATAGGAAATATAAGAGAATACAGGAAACAACCAGGAGCCCTGACGCACATTATAATTCCAGCAGCTCAGGATTTCAAATTCAAGATTAGCCTCTTTAACTCAGCAAAGCCTTAAGCAATTTAGGGAAACCTTATCTCAAATTGAAAAATAAAAAGGGCTAGGGATGATGTGGCTCAGTGGTTAAGCACTCCTGTGTTTGATCCTAGTACAAATAAATAAATAATAGTAAAAAGGACTGGGGATCAAAAAAAGAAACAAACAAACAAACCCACCATGATAAAACAATGTAACCAACTAGGAATGTGGAACATTCTACAAAACAGCTGTCCAGAACCGGTAAAATTTACTAATGCCATGAAGCAGGGAAAAGAATAATCAAGGAGCTGGGTCTGGGGCTCAGCAGTAGCGTACTTGCCTGGCATGTGGTGAGGCACTGAATTCAAGTCTCAGCACCACGTATAAATAAACAAATAAATAAGGATCTATCAACAACTTAAATAGTAAAAAAAAAAAAAAAGAAGAAGAAGAATCATGGATGAAAGCAAACAAAAAGACAAAAAAATACATGTAATATGTGAACCTTGTTTGGATCCTGGTTTGGAAAAAAAAAGTTGTAAGAGACATTCTTTACCAGGAGAATCTGAATATGGTCTGGATATTACAAGAAAACTGACAAGAACATTAAGACCTACCACTGTGTGACACTGAGCAAATGATTTCATCTCGCTCAGTTTTTTTCTTACTACTAAAAGTATATTCACAGCCAGATGTGGTAGCTCTCATCTGTGATCCCAGCTACTCAAAAGACTGGATCTAAGGTTTGAAACCACCTAGCAAGCTCCTGTCTCAAAATAAAATAAAAGGGCTGGGGTTGTGGCTCAGTGGTCAAGTGCCACTGAGTTCAATCCCCGGTACCAAAAAAAGAAAAAAGAAATAAAATAAAATAAAATAAAAAAGAGTGGGGATGGGGACTGGAGTTGTGGCTCAGTGGTAGAGTGCTTGCCTAGCACATGTGAGGCCCTGGATTCAATCCTTAGCACCACATTAAAATTTTTAAAAAATAATAAAATAAATGTATTGTGTCCAATTACAATTAAAAAATAAATATTAAAAAAAAAAAAGGATGGGGTTGGGGATTTAGCTCAGTGGCAGAGCGCTTGCCTAGCACGCACAAGGCCCTGGGTTCGGTCCTCAGCCCTGTAAAAAAAAAAAAGGTATAAAAAAAATAAAAATAGAAAAGGAGTGGGGATGTAGCTCAGCGGTAAAGCTCTTTACTACCATGCATGGGGTCCTGGGTTAATCTCCCTGTACTGCAATAAATAAGTAAATACTATACAAAATATATTAAGAAACTGAAATTCATAATAGCATCCATACTTCATAGGACAGTTAACTAGAAGATAAAGTGAACAATCCAGAAAGTTCATGACAACAAGCATTCAATAAATGTTAGTTATTAGCCAGACATGGTGGCACATGTCCATGTTCCCAGCAACTGCAGAGGCTAAGGTAGGAGAATTACAAATTTGAGGCCAACATCTGCATCTAAGTGGAACCCTGTCTCAAAATAAAAAAAAAAAACAAAGCCGAGAGCAGTGGCACTGTAATCCCACTGACCAGGAAGCTCAGGCAAGACAATCCTGAGTTCAAGGCTAGCCTCAGCAACTTAGGCCCTTTTTTTTTTTGGTACTAGGAATTGAGCCCAGAGGCACTTAACCACTGAGTCACATTCCCAACCCTTTTTAATATTTTTATTTAGAGATAGGGTCTTTCTAAGTTGCTGAAGCTGGCTTTGAGGCTCTTGCCCAGCCTCCAAGCAGCTGGTATTGTAGGCATGCAGGCATGTGAACTGCACCTGGCTACTGTCTCAAATTTTGGAAAAAAAAGGGGCGGGGGGGGGGGGGGGGGGGGTTTGCTGGGGATATAGCTTAGTGGTAAATTGCCCCTGGGTTTAATCTCCTCTTCCAATAAATAAATAAATGTTTATTATTTATTCTTAAAAATTGGCCATGATATCTTCATTTCTATATTAAAAATATGGTTAGGGAAAAAAGTAATGGCTGCAAATCAGGATTACAATGCCTCTAATCCCAGTTACTTAGGAGACTGAGGCAGGAGGAACAAAAGTTCCAGGCCAACAGAGCAATTTAGCAAGACCCTGTCTCAAAATTAAAAAAAAAACTAAAAAGGCCAGTGATATAACTTGGTAATAGAGCACCACTGGGTTCAATCCCAATACCCTAAAAAAGTTAACACTACAGAAAAGAAACAAGAAGTCTAATTTTTTTTTTAAACTCAAAATGATTACAGTATCAGTGGATACCGATACAGCTCTAGCTTTTTCTTTGCAGTACCCATGCTATGTAAGCACTCTAGCCCTTGGATACATATATAGTAAAATGGTAAAAATTTAGAACAGAAAGTACACAAGCAACTTCCGTTGCCTCTGGGAACAAAGGATGGGAATTGGGAAAGATACAAAAATGTTTTTCCATGATATCAGAAATGCTTTGAAATCCAATTAAATAAAAATATTCACATTTATTGCCTTTTTAAATTTTTTTTAAGATACTGGGGATTGAATTTTTGAAATTTGAAAAATTGAAAATTTCAGGGCCTCGAAAATGCTAGGCAAGTGCTCTATCTCTAAGCTCCATTCCCAGTCCAAAATTTATTGATTCTGAGTAAAAAATACAGGTTATTTTGTGATTAGCTGTACTTTATTTTTTCTGTAATTTTTTTTTCCCAAATAAGACTTTTTTTTCTTCTCTTGATTCTCTACCACCAAAAGCTGCATTTAAAAAACTACTAAAACCCAAGCTGGCTGTGATGGTGCATGCCTATAATTTCAGCAACTCAGGAGGCTGAGGTAGGAGGATTGCAAGTTCAAAATGAGCCTCAGCAATTTACCGAGGCCCTAAGCAACTTAGCGAGACCCTGTCCCTAGTACCAAAAAAAAAAAACCAAAAAAAAAAACTGAAATCCATAAAAGGAAATAATCATAGATAATGCAAGCTGTTCAGTGCCTCTAATTTCAATAGCAGAAACAGTTTTCTGCACAGGCCACTTCCCTGCCTCTTTCTAGACAGAAGCTAGGAACTGGTTCATCTGTCTAGTTTAAGTTAACACCCCACCCCCGCCGAAGAGCTAAGCTTTTTTATCTTGCACAAACTCAAAAGGTTTGCATCTGAAACCTTTAACCATACCTTGAGCACTAACAAATATCCAAATTCTAGGATATCCTTAATCACAACCATCACTTTGATTTTTAAGACCTTTTCCCATATATTCTGTTATTTGATTCTCACAATAGTACCATGAGGCCAATGTTATCAGTACCTACATTTATAGATGACACCAGTGTACAACGTAAATAGCAGCCGGTGGTCAAAAGTCAATAACACAGTTAGGATGGCAACCCCTCAGCTTCTGAACTGAATCACCCTAACAGAGCTCCTGTGTGACTGTATTTCAGCCATATCACATCACACCCAGAAACCAGGAGGGGCTGCACACAACACAGATTTAAATGCTTTTCTTCACTTGTGTCCCTAATTTTTCTCTCTTCTTCCAGACAGGCAACCAAGAGCAAGAGAGATGCCACTATTAACTATTCTCTTCCAAGCAGCCACTCATGCTTCATTTTCCCTAACTTCTTCAGATAGACAGTCAAAAAGGGGAACCAATATGACCAAGGTGACACAAGATGGCCCCCCTGACACAGGAATCACTACAACAAAGAAAAAGGACATTCTCACCTTCTAAACAAGTCTCCTTCCATCTTCCAAGAGTTAAGGAGAATGAAAACACCACATAAAAGCCTAGGTTACCACTCTCTATCAGTGCTGGCAAAAAGCCTTTACTTAAGGGTTTAATTAACAATTAACAACCAAAAAAAGGTAAAAGTACCAGTTTTTTAAACGGTCCCGGGCTTCCAACTGGGCTCCCACTTCAAAGCTGATTCCTCTTCTGTTAGGTGGATGCTTTGTCATTTTCAGTCATCAACAGGGCTGCCTTTATTCTCCTGAAAAATCCAATTAAATATTTATGAAACTTAGGCAAAGTCTGCCCAGAGTGTAGCACCACTCACTACACATAAAAAAACAAACAGGCATTATTCAAAACACAAAGATCCATGAAACCCTGACAGTGCCCTTTATCATGCCTGCCCTCCTTTCAACACAGGTGTCCCTCCACTGATTCCTCCTCCTCCATCATGCCCATCACATGGTCTCTGGCACTGAGGAATTAGGAAACCTTCCCTCAGCACTGCTTATCAAGGTCTTGCCTACAAGGAGCACCCCTCAGAATGTCACAAAACAATGTTATCATGATTAAAGTCAATCAATTGCTGGCACAGCCAACAAACATTTGCTCAGTGATTATTTAGGGAAATAGTCAAGACCAAGAAACATACACTTCCTGCCCTCAAGAATCCTTCAGTTTAATGGGGGAAAAAAAAAATCGACAGTAAACAAAAATAATGGTAAGCTGTAATTGCCATGAAATTTAAGAGTTACAAAGGACATCAACCTCTCCTGACACTGAGACAAGAGCTGGGCATGGTGGCACATGTCTACAGCCCCCACTAATTGGGAGGCTGAGGCAGAAGAATCCAAGTTCCTGTCTCAAAGTAATAAAAAGAGCTGGGGATGTAGCTCAATCTCAAAGTGCCTGTGGGTTCAATTCCTAGTATCAAACACATACCAAAAAAAAAAAACAAAAAACATGTGAAGGATGAAGTAGCTATTAAACAACCCATTCCAGCAGGCTGAATCTGGGAAATAAAACACAACTCAAATAGAAGCAGGAATGGTTAACAGTTTAATTAAGGACATTGAAACGTAATAAACTGAAGCTATGTGAGCAGCAGGGTTTCAAACATATATAGACCCTGAGAAAGGGAGAGTCAGAGGTTTGACTGGCTTTCCTTAACACCATCCAGAAAATGATCAAAACTGGACTTGTAAGTATAATCCAATCAGTAGGGTAGTCTTCATTTGAGTTTCCCTGAAATGCCACATCAAAACATCTACCATTTATCTCTGACTTCAGGCATACCAAGTGATATTCTGATTAACAGCCTGCCCGCACAGATCATATAAAAAAGTGATGCCTAACAAGAAAGGCAGAGTGGAACGGAATGCTCAGTGAGCTGCAAGGGCCAGCCCCCATCAAAGGTAATGTAATTTAACGTAATGGGGGGTCAAATGCCTGGCCTTGAATTCACAGCTCCACCCCATTTTAGCTGCATGAATTTGTATAAATTACTTAACCTCTATGAATTTGTTTCTTCTCTGTAAAATGGTGAAGGTGATCATAATACTACCCCTCTTCAAGCAGTGGGTGTGGGGATTAAGAGAGTCAATCCATTTAAAGAGCACAATGCTGATAAAGTAAGTAGCCATTTACAACTATTGTCATAAATGAGGATATTAGATTTAAAATAACTTGGCTGGGGCTGGGGATGTGGCTCAAGCGGTAGCACGCTCGCCTGAAATGCGTGCGGCCTGGGTTCAATCCTCAGCACCACATACAAACGAAGATGTTGTGCCCGCCGATAACTAAAAAAAATATATATATATATAAATATTAAAATTCTCTCTCTCTCTACACCTCTCTAAAAATAAAATAAAATAAAATAAAATAACTTGGCTGAAGTTCAGGGGCTAAGTGACAGGCCCTAGAATAAAAGTCCAGATATGCCTGATTTCTGAATTAATTCTGTTTACCACACAATCTCCAGTTGGGGACCTTCCTTTAAAATTCAGGAATGAGGGCCCAGTTGTCCCAGCCACTGAGGCTGAGGCAGCTGAGCAACTTAAGGAGACCCGGTTTCAAAAAGTAAAAAGGGCTGGGGAAGTAGCTTAGTTATAAAGCACCCCTGAGTTCAATCTCTAGTACCAAAAATAATTAATTAATTAATTAATTAAAAATAATTAAAAACAATAGGCATGAGGGGAAAAGGCAGTAAATGAATGAAGATAAGCAAATTATTCCCAATGGGTTAAAAAAAAAAAAAAAAGTTACTCAGTTACTCTTGAGGTTGAATTGTCAAAAAGTTCTTACTAATCATGAACCTCTTCACTGTAACTCTGACCCATCTGTTTGGAGTTTCACTCTGGTATCAAACAAAACAAGATCAAACTAATCTGATTTTCTCACCCCCATCATCAATCTTCCCTCCACCTCTGTATGGTGGTAGAATTTTCTGTTTGGTTTTTTTTTTTTTTGGTGGGTGGGGAGATACCAGGGATTGAAGCCAGGGACAGGGTCTTGCTAAATTACTTAAAGCCTTGCTAGATTGTTGAGACTAGCTTTGAATTTGAGTTCCTCCTGCCTCAAGTCTCCTAAATTGCCCAGGCATGCACCACCAGCAATTTCTTTTTAAATCCCACATTAGGGATGTAGCTCAGTGATAAAGCATTTGCCTAGCATGCATGAGGCCATGGGATTGATCCCCAGAATAAAAAAAAAAAAAGTAAAGAGTCTAATACAAATATAGCTGGGTGTTGTAAACAGGACTGTAATCGTAGCTATTGGGAATGCTGAGGATCTCAAATCTGAGGCCAGCCTGGGCAATTTAGAGACCCTATTTTTTAAAAAAAGCCAAGCCCACACTTATGATCCCAGGAATTTAGGAGGCTGAGAAGGAGGATCTTGAAGTCAAACTAGTAATTTAGTGAGAAACACTGTTTCAAAATAAAAAATAAACTGGTGGTTCATGCCTGTAATCCCAATGGCTTGGGGCAAGAGGCAGAAGGATCCAGAGTTCAAAGCCAGCCTCAGCAATTTAGCGAGGAGGAGCTTAATAAATCAGTGAGAGGGCTGGGGATGTGGCTCAAGTGGTAGCCCGCTCGCCTGGCATGTGTGCGGCCCGGGTTCGATTCTCAGCACCACGTACAAACAAAGATGTTGTGTCCGCCGATAACTAAAAAATAAATATTAAAAAATTCTCTCTCTCTCTCTCTCCTCTCTCACTCTCTCTTTAAAAAAAATATAAATAAATAAATAAATAAATCAGTGAGACCCAAACTGGGCTGGGGATGTAGCTCAGTAGTCGAGTGTCCCCGAGTTCAATTTCCCAGTACCAAAAAATAAATAAATAAACAAACAAATAAAAAGAACTAGGGATATAGCTCATTGGTAAAGCGCCCCAGAGGTTTGAAAAAAAAAAAATTAAAGATTAGAATTTAAAAAAAAAAAAAATTGGGGATGGACAGGTGGTCCACACCTGTAATCCCAGCAGTTTTGGAGGCTGAGGCAGGAGGACTGCGGGATCCAAGCCAGCATCAGCAATTTAGCAAGGCCCTAAACAACTAAGCAAAATAAAAAAAATAAATAAAAAGGGCTGGGGGTGTGGCTCAGTGGTTAAGTTCTCCTGAGTTCAATCCCTGATATTTATAAAAATAAAGGGGAGATTCTGGGGATGTAGCTCAATGGTAAAGAGCCCAACTTCAATTTGTAATACACAAAGAAAAAAAAAAATTTTTTAATTTACATAAACGGGGGGTGGGGGGTTGGGGGACCAAGGATGCAACTCAGTGATAAATCACTTGCATATAATGCCCAAGGCCCTGGATTCAATCCTCGGTGCAGCACAACAAAATAGAAGCTGAATTTAAAAAAAAAAAAAAAAAAAAAATGTCTAAGAAGTATATTTTTACCTTTTGCACTTAGTTGTAAATATAAATCATTTTAACTTATGAGTCCTTCAGGCCTTAGGTTTTCATTCCTAAAACCATGTTCAATATGGACCCAAGGGAAATTTCATAAGAGAAAAAAGTCTGATGCAATCTATATCCACACAGGATTCCATTTTAAAGACTTTGACAGGACTTCAAATTACTCTTTTATGTTCAAATTTTCCTAAATGAAGAGCCCTAGGCTCCACAAGAGACAGAGAGCCTAGTTTATTTCATTAAATACATATTCAGTCAATGCCCCCAGCAAAGGCATTTCACAAACTATAAACTAGGAGAAAATAACTGAAAATAAGACAAAAAGCTAACTTCCCTTTTTAACAAAGAATGCAACAGAAGGAAGACAAAAATGTCAATTTACTTAAAAATGGACAAAGTTAGAGAAGGCATGGTGGCGCACCCCAAAGTCTCTAATTCCAGCAGCTCAGTAGCTGAGGCAAAAGGATCATCAGTTTAAATCCAGCCTCAGCAACTGTGAGACACTAAGCAACTCAGTGAGACCGTGTCTTTTAAATACAAAATAGGACTGGGGATGTGACTCAGTGGTAGAATGCCCCTGAGTTCAATACCCAGTACCCAACCCCCCCCAAAAAAAGGACAAAGTTTAATAACTGATTATTATGGGGAGGAAGGGAGATACAAAGGTCTGATAAACATGTGATTTTATACCTACATAACCCACCCTAAATTAAAGGAAATGCAAATCAAAACAACATTTTTTCAATTCTCAGATTGCCTAAGATGTAAAAGTATTGTTAACAGGGCTAAGGAGAAAAGAATATGCTTATATATACTTCCACCAAAAGCATAAACTGGAAAAGTTTTTCTACAGGCAACTTGGCACTACCTACAAAAATGCCAATACTCTTTGACCCAACAACCTCACACTATTAACTTATCTTAGACATACTCCCTCAAAGTCGGCCACATTATTTGTAAAGACGACTAATAAAAAGAGCTTTGCAATGCTCCAGCCAAAATGTCCATCAAAAGGGGCCTCCTTAGGGCTGGGGCTGTAGCTCAGTGGTAAAGTGCTTGCCTCACATGTGTGAGGCACTGGGTTCGAGTCTCAGCACCACATACAAATAAATAAATATATTGTGTGTCTATCTACAACTATGTACAGCTTATAAAAGGAATAGTGGCAATCTGTAAATGCTTAGATGAAGATATCTGCAATAACTGTTGTCCAGTAGAAGGACAAAGCTAAAAGACATATACTTGTGACTAGCTATCCCATTAATATAAATAATCAAATATAGACATAAACAGAGACATTAATCTAGTCCAGCATGTGCACAAAATTACTTCCTAGAAGAAACAGAAACTTTTTAAGTAGTTCTGTGAAGGCTGGGGTTGTAGCTCAGTGATAGAGATTGCCTAACATGTATGGGGCCTTGGGTTCAATTCCCAGGACCACAAAAAAAAAAAAAAAATGACAGGAACAAAACATGAAAATTTAACTTTGCATTTTTTACTTTTCCATATTGGGGCTGGGGTTGTGGCTCAGGGGTAGAGCACTCACCTAGCACGTGAGAGGTGCTGGGTTTGATCCTCAGCACCACTAACAATAAATAAAATAAAGATATTGTGTCCAACTACAACTAAAAAAATATTTTTAAAAAAAATTTCTAACCGGGGCTGGAGATGTGGCTCAAGCGGTAGCGCGCTCGCCTGGCATGCGTGCGGCCCGGGTTCGATCCTCAGCACCACATACAAACAAGGATGTTGTGTCTGCCGAGAACTAAAAAATAAATATTGAAACTCTCTCTCTCTCTCTCTCTCTCTCTCTCTCTTAAAAAAAAAAAAATTCTAACCTTATGTATGTACTTTCATTTTATTGTATTTTACTTGTTAGCAGGGATTCTCAGTAGTTAAGTAGCATGTGTGAAGCCCCGGGTTTCATACAAGTTAAAAACTACTCTATCACTGAGCTACAACGTAGTCCAGATAGTAAGATTTTAATTTTGGAGTACATGTTTATATTTCTTCCCAATTTTAAAAAAATGTTATTTAAATATGCAAATTTTTAATTTTTTTCTTCACTACTAGAGACTGAAGACAAGGGTGGTAAACGCCGCTGAGACACATCCCCAGCCCTTTTTTAAATTTTGAGACAGAAGCTAGATAATTGCCCAGGCAGAACTCAAATTTGCAATCCTTCTGCCTCAGCCTCCCAAACTGCTGGATTACAGAGATTCACCACCACATGCCACTTATATACCCAGATTTTTAAATGCAAATTTCATTTTAATACTATTTTACTGGAATTTCTCAACCACTAGATAAAATAATTAACACAGAAATGAAAACTGAAGTTCAGAGAAGAAATTAAGATACTCAAAGGCTAACAGTTTTCAAGGTTCTCCAAGGCAAGAGAAATCCCTCTTATCAAAAACAGCAGAATTATGGGGGCTGGGGTTATAGCTCAGCTGTAGAGCACTTGCATAGCAAGTGCAAGGCCCTGGGTTCAATCCTCAACACCACATAAATAAATAAGTAAAATAAGGGTATTATGTCCAACTACAACCAAAAAATTAACATTAAAAATTAGGAAGGCACAATGACCCAGGCCTGTAATCCCAGCTACTGGGAGGCTAAGGCAGGAGTATTACCAGTTTGAGGACAGCCTGGATAACATAGTGAGAGCCATGTCAATAAAATGAAAAAGAAAATCCAGGCATGGTGGTGCACACCTGTAATCCTGACAACACAGGAAGCTGAGGGAGAAAGATCCTAAATTCAAGGGCAGTCTCAGAAATTTAGTGAAGCCCTTAAGCAATTTACTGAAACCTTGTGTGAAAATAAAAAATAAAAAAGGGCTGGGGAGTATAGCTCAGTGGTAAAGCGCTCTGGGTTCAATCCCCAGAACCAAAGGAGCACTCAAGCAAAAGGCCCTGGATCCAATCCCCAGTATCAAAACAATTAATTTATTAATTTATTTATTTTTAAATAAAAGAAAAAAATCGACATTTTCTCCAGAAATAGACAAACCATTTCCTCTCTCCCCTAATACCATGCTTATAATCATGCTTTTAGATATAAACAGAATTGAAATGCAGGAAGACAAAGCAAGTAGGTGTTTTTTCAATGTGTCAGAATTATCATACCAATGTATAAGAAGCAGAAATATTTAATTTTTCATAAAGGACAAAAGTTAACACTGTCCCAGCTGTGGGGAACTGGAACACTGCCAGGGATCTGACAACAGCCGTCTTTTTAGACTTCAGCCTGGAAGCGACAAGAATTCTGTAAAACTGCTTAAAATCTTGGACTCAATCATTTCAATCTGAAGAACACAACCAGGATAAAAATAGATCATTTGTGAAAATGAAAAGAAATCCAGAGCTCTCTACATGCAATTCTAGAAAAAACTAGATATACTTCATATGTTTAAGAATAAGAAAATATTCAACTAATACTCAATACAGTAGGACTATACTGTAAACTGGGCAGATGCCTAAAAATTAAAAAAATAAAGAATACTAATAGGAATGTGCCTGTAATTCCAGCCACTAGGAAGGCTGAGGAAAGGGATTAGCTAGAGCCCAGGAGTTAAAGGCCAGCCTGAACAATATAGTGAGACCTTGTTTGATGTCAAAAAAGGAAAAGCCAGGACTGGGGCTGTATCTCAGTGGCAGAGCATTGCCTAGCATGTGTGAGGCACTGGGTTCGATCCTTAGCACCACATCAAAAATAAATAAATAAATAAATAAACAAGGGCTGGGGACATAGCTCAATTGGTAGAGTGCTTGCTTCACATGCACAAGGCCCTGGGTTCAATCCCCAGCACCACAAAAATAAATAAATAAATAAACAAACTAGTAAAATAAAGGTAATCTGTCCATCTACAACTACAAGAAAAAAATAAAAATAAAAAAAAGGAAAAGCCAGGAACTGTGGCACACAACTGTAATCCCAGGAGGATAAAGGGCTGAGCCAACACGGTCAATGACTCAAATTCAGATTCTCAGCTACTACCGCAAGATTGTTTATGAGCTATCTTTTTAAACTATTTCTTTTCTTTATAATATTCCTATTAAAATGGCTAGTACAGCAGGTACAACGGTGCATGCCTATAATCCCAGGGACTCAGGATGCTGAAGCAGGAGGTTCACAAATCACAAGTCTGAGGTCAACGTCAGCCACTTAGCAAGACCCTGTCTCAAAATACAAAATAAAAAGAGTTGGGGATACAGCTCAGTGATAGAATGCCCTTGGTTCAATCCCAGTAGCACCAAAAAAAAAAAAATCTAGTAGTCTAGCCAGGTGTGGTGGTGCACTCCTATAATCCCAGCGGCTTGGGAGGCTGAGGCAGGAAAATTACGAGTTCAAAGCCAGCCTCAGGAAATGCAAGGCCCTAAACAACTCAGAGAGACCCTGTCTCTAAATAAAATACAAAATAGTTCAATCCCCGGTACAAAAAAAAAAAAAAAACTCTAGCACAAACTAGGTACTCAATACATGGAAGCAGACTATTTTGAATTCATAACACATTTACAGTAACTGTGGTACTATCAAGGACTCTGGGTTTTTATTTGGGGATAGATTAAACATTAAAAGTGATAGATGAGAGCTGGAAATGTGGCTCAGTGGTACAGTGCTTGCCTGGCATGCACAAAGCCCGGGGTTCAATCCCCAGAACTGCAAACATAATAATAATAAATAAAAGTGATAGATGGGTATGGTGGTACACACCTGCAATCCCAGTAACTCAGGAGACTGAGGCAGGAAGGTGAGGCAGGAAGATGGCAAGTGCAAAGCCAGCCTCAGCAACTTAGCGAGGCACTTAGAAACTCAGCGTGACCTTGTTTCTAACTAAAATATAAAAAGGGCTGGGATTGCCTGAGTGGGGGATAGGGGTACAGCTCAGTGATAGAATGCCCTTGGTTCAATCCCAGTAGCACCAAAAAAAAAAAAAAAAAAAAAAAAAAAAAAAAAAAAAAATCTAGCAGTCCAGCCAGGTATGGTGGTGCACTCCTATAATCCCAGTGGCTTGGTTCAATCCCAGTAGCACCCAAAAACAAACAAACAAAAAAACAGCACCCCTGGGTTCATCTCTGTTACCAAAAAAAGTGATAGATATGAAACAAGACCTTCAATGAGTTGACTCTGGGGCAGGGTGAGGAGAAAATAAACTCTTGGATACCAGAGGACAGAATTATAATCACCGGATACAACAGAACTGACTTTGGGATAAACCACTGGTTCTTACCAGACCGGCATTCGGTCTCTATTAAAAGGGAATGGTGGGCTGAGGATGTGGCTCAAGCGGTAATGTGCTTGTCTGGCATGTGCGGGGCGCTGGGTTCATCCTCAGCACCACATAAAAATAAAATAAAGATGTTGTGTCCACCGAAAACTAAAAAATAAATATTAAAAATCTCTCTCTCTCTCTCTCTCTCTCTCTCTCTCAAAAAAAAAAGGGGGGGGGGATGGTGCCTTTTATTTATTTATTTATTTTTGTGGAGGTAAGGTATACTAAGGATTGAACCCAGGTGCACTATAACACTCCATTATATCCCAGCATTTTCCATGATTTTTTAAAGTTTAATTTTAAAGTTTAAAGGTCTCCATAAATTTGCCCAAGCTGGCCTCGAACTTGCAATTTTCCAGCCTCAACCTCCAGGATAGCTGGGATTACAGATGTGAGGCACTGTGCCCAGCTTCATGGTGACTTTAAAGTCAGTATGCCTCACTTGAGGGATATTTCAAATAAAACACCAGTATAACTGTTCATTCAAAAAATAGAGTGCCTGCTATGTGCCATGCGGAAGATAAGACACCTTATCCCCAATCTCTAGTAATGAACAAAATAAACACAGCAGTGACAGGTTGGGTGTGGAACTGCACACTTGTAATCTCACTTACCTGGGAGTATGAAACAGGAGGATCACAAGTTTGAGGCCTGCCTGGGCAACTGAGATCCTATCTCAAAATAAAAAATAAAAAGGACTGGGGGACTGGAATTGTGTCTCAGTGGTAGAGTGCTTGTCTCATGTGTGTGAGGCTCTGGGTTCGATCCTAAGAACCACATAAAAATAAATAAAATAAAGGTATTTAAAAAAATTTTTTTTTTTAAAGACTGGGGATGTGACTCAATGGGTTCGATCTCAGTACCATAAGAAAAGAAAAAGAGGGGCTAGGGTTGAGGCTCAGTGGTAGAGGGCTCACGTAACACGTGTGGGGTGCTGGATTTGATCCTTAGCACCACATAGAATAAATAAATTAAATGGAGATATTGTGTTCGACTACAACTAAAAATTAAAAAAAGAAAAAGAAAAAATAAAAAACAGATAAAATAAGGTAACTAACTGGTCAATGAAATAATACTATCGATGGAAAAAATGTAAAACCAATAGCACAGAAGACCCATTTATTCATTTGACACTGGGTACTAAACCCAGTGTGCTTTACCACTGAGCCACATCCCTAGTCCTTTTTTCTTTTTAATTTGTGACAGGGTCTTGCTAAATTGCTGAGGCTGGCCTTGAATATGTGGTCCTCCTGCCTCAGCCTCCTGAGTCACTAGGATTACAGGTATGCAACACAGCACCAGTTGGAAGGACTACTTTAGATGAGGCCATTTAGAAAGGGCTCTCAGTGAAGCTAAGCAAAAATCTTAATATGGAGGAAACAATCACGTAAAATTCTAGATGAAGAGAACTCTAGGCAAAAGGAACATACTAAAAGCAAATACAGCTTTCCCTCAGGAAGAAACCCCCAAGGGGGCTCTGCCAAAAGTTATATCTTAGAGGAAAGCCAGGGAGAGCTTAAGATATAAGCACAAAAAGGTTTGAGATTCAGATTCTGACCAATTCTGCCTCTACTCTTCCACTGAGTGATGAGAAAAATGACTGAGCCTTTGTTTATCCATCTATAAAGATGGGATTAACATCCCATACCAGCTGGCAGTGACACATGCCTGTAAACCCTGCGACTAGGGAGGCAGAGGCAGGAGGATCGCAAGTTCACAGCCAGCCAGCAATTTAGCAAGGCCCTAAGCAACTTAGTGAGATAAAACATAAAAAGGGTTGGGGATGTGGCTCAGTAGTTAAATGACTCCAGTGGTTAAATGACTCTGGGTTCAATCGAAAAAAAAAAAAAAAAAGATTGGCAGGCACAGTGGCACATGCCTACAATCCCAGCAGCTTAGGCAGGAAGATCAGGAGTTCAAAGCCAGCCTTAGCAAAAGCGAGGTGCTAAGCAACTCAATAAGACCCTGTCTCTAAATAAAATACAAAATAGGGCTGGGGATGTGGCTCAGTGGTTTAGTGCCCCTGAATTCAATCCCTGGTACCTACCCCCCGAAAAAGAAAATGTATACCTTTTTACCTCCTAAGGTTGTGAAGAGAAAGTGAATTCATGGACGTTGAGTACTTAAGCACAGAACACACTAAGCAGCAGTGGTAAACTAGCAAAAAGGACATCAGACACAAAGGAATACTGTCAATACTATTATGAAATAGTAACAAATAGCATCCAATAAAGTCACAAACAAAAATAGCAGATCTTTAGTCCTAGGGAAGTGACAAGTTGGTTCAAGTTGTCCCAGCTCACATCAAAAGATGTAAATTAGTCCATCTTATTTGAGAGAGATGAGAGTAGACAGAGAGAAGAAATAGGCCTTAAAATTCCTGACCCTCTTTTTTCTATATATTTTTTTCATTTTTGTTTTTGTTTCCCCTGACCCTCTTCCCACACCTGAAATGCTTTCTCCAAGAGCCAAGCTATTCTCTTCACAATCAAAATTCAGACAGGGGCTAGGGTTGTAGCTCAGTGGTGGAGCACTTGCCTAGCATGTGTGAGGCACCGAGTTCGATCCTCAGTATCACATAAAAATAAATAAAACAGGGGCTGGGGATGTGGCTCAAGCAGTAGCGCGCTGGCCTGGCATGAGTGCAGCCCGGGTTCGATCCTCAGCACCACATACAAAAACAAAGATGTTGTGTCTGCCAAAAACTAAAAAATAAATATTAAAATTCTCTCTCTTAAAAATAATTAATTAATTAATTAAAAATAAATAAAACAAAGGTATTGTGTCCATCTACAACTAAAAAACATTTTTAATTTTTTTTTTTTTAATTCAGACAGATAGCAAATTCAGGTTGAGTTTACTTCTAATAAGCTACAGACAATGAGATGGTTAAAATCAATGGATCTTTCCAGAAGCAGTAAAAGGAACATGGTGTCCAGGCTTGGCTCTAGAATATTTCTGCTATATGACCTTTGGTACATTACTCAATCTCACTGAGTACTTTCAAGTTCCTTCTCGTTTTTTCAGTTTAAAGCCCAACACTGGTCATGTGCCAAGCTAGAAACACCAGCACTGCCCTTACCTCCTTCTCCCTCCCTCACCTCTTACTCTTCAGTCACTATTTTGTAGTACTCAAATCTAGGTTTCTTCTCCCATTACCTAGTTGTGGCCAAGTTAGGGCCTCACTGGTACTAAGTTCAATTACTAGGGCAGCTCTCAACTGAGCTCCAAACTTCCAGCCACACCTTCTCCAGACTCTAAACCAATACTATCTTTAAAAGCCAACATCTTCTGAGTGCCTATTTTATGAAAGATACTTAGTGCCTTGTTGTAAACCTCTCATTTATTGTCTCATATTATGTAATGAAGATTGTTATTACCATTTTGTAGATGAGAAAACTGAGGTTTAGAAAGTAAGTTGCCCAAATAGCAAAGTTAGCCATCAGTAGGACAAGGAATTTAACCCAGATTTTCTAACTCCAGTTAACTACACTTATATTGGGGCTAATCTTCTACACAACTATAACAGGGATATTTCCTTTTTTTTTCAATGGTGATGGAAATTGAACTCATGGGTATTCTTCCACTGACCTATAATCCCAGTCCTTTTATTTTCTATGTTGAGACAAATTCTCACTAAATTGCTGAGGTTGGCCTCAAACTTGTAATCCTCCTGTTTCAACTTCCCAAGTAGCTGAAATTATAGGCATGCAACACAATGCTCGGCTTGACACAGGAATATTTTTTTTTTCCCCTGGGGAGTGGGGGGTGCTAGGGATCAAATCCAGGGCCTCATGCATGCTAGGCAAGCACTCTACCACTGAGCTAGAGCCTTATCTCACTACAGGGATATTTCTAAAATGTAAATCTGATCACAGAGAACACTGTAGTGTTTTATTGTGGTGGTTTGCTTGTTGGGAAATTGATGATAAAACTCAGGGTGGCACTTTACCACTGAGCTACATACCCAGTTTTTGTTTTTATTTATTTATTTATTTTTAATTATTTTGAGACAGGGTCTCACTAAGTTGCTTTAGGGTCTTGTTAAATTGCTGAGGCTTGGCCTCGAATTTGTGATCCTCCTGGCTCAGCCTCCCGAGTTGCTGCAATTACAGGCATGTTCTGACAACACTCTTTTAAAACTTTAAGATACTCAATGCAGCATTAAAGCCATCAGTAAGTTAGCTGTTACAACCAAACCAAATAGGGATTTAAAAAGATGGGAGATGGGGCTGGGGATGTGGCTCAAGCGGTAGTGCGCTCGCCTGGCATGCATGTGGCCCGGGTTTGATCCTCAGCACCAGATACAAACAATGATGCTGTGTCCGCCAAAAACTTAAAAAAAAAATAAATATTAAAAAAAAAAAAAAAGATGGGAGATTAAAAAGAGGTAAGCAGGCAAGCTTAGCAGAGGGACAGTGGCACATACAGGTTATGAGCCAGAACTCTGAAGTGAAAATGTCCAGATTGGGATCCCAACTCCGCCATTTTCCAGTTAACTTTGCACAAGTCATTTTCTCTCAGCTTCAGAGTCCTCATCTGTTAAACGGGAACAGTACAGGGACCCATTAACATATCTTCAGACAAACTTGTAAAGATTAAAAGTTATGGGCTGGGGATGTGGCTCAAGCTGTCGCGCGCTCGCCTGACATGCGTGCGGCCCGGGTTCGATCCTCAGCACCACATACAAACAAAGATGTTGTGCCCGCCGATAACTAAAAAATAAATATTAAAAAAAAAAAAAAGATTAAAAGTTATTTATCCCAGAGCATACAATATGCTCTCAAGCTTATTATTGTTCTTTCAGCACCCACTCCTGCCACACCCAGACCCCCTGAAGTTCCAACCTCCAGGACCTGACATATATCAGCTCCTTTCTCTGCCTAGTGCTTCAGGACTGGGCACAGCCATCAGTGCCTCCCTGCGGGGTTTACTGAGTCAGCTACCCACTCCTATATTCTCCCATGGCAGTATGACCTGGCTGCTGGGTGACAGCATTCATTACTCCATACTAAAACGACCTGAGTGATCTGAGCTGTCCTACAGGGTGACCTCTTCAAGGACTCTCCAGATCTAACAAGTAGTGTCCTTACATGGTGGTCAGCTGCTTGTTAGATGAGATAATGTAAGCTTTCTCACTAGCAAAATGGGAATAAAAAACAAGAAAGAGATCAGTAACATCATTTGTAGGGATTAAAGGAGCTAAGCATGTGGAAGCTTTTTGAAAAGTGTTGCCCATGGATAAATGTAGGAACTGTTATTACTCCTAGGGGGCATAGGGAGGAAGGCAAAGCACAGAGAATTTGGAATTTGAAGATTGACCACAATTCCATCCCAATGTCCTGACAAAAAGCTATATGTTTTCTCAGTCACTGGAGGCTTCAGTCTATATCTATAGTCTATTGAATACAGTCCGAAGCTCTGGAGTTTGTGGGGGTTCCTTCTGTGGGAAGTCTTAAACACACCTGTTCATACAGGATTTCTTAATGGATAGAGTCATTGCTAGATGGGATCTCCAAACACATTTTGCTGAATTTATAGCCCCTTTACTGCTTATGGGGTTCTAAAAACATATAAGTTATTTAAAAGACAACTAATTAATTTCCTTATTCTTTAAAGACTATCTTTTACTCCTGGCCATTATCATTACCAGAAAATGGTTAGCACTTAGTCTTTACCATGTGCAAAATTCTTGACAAATACTTCATTGCCCCAACAATCAGAAAAGTGGGCAACAGTATGCCCTAACCCAGAAGGGAAGAAAAGAAGACTTAGAACAGATAAATTGCCCATGGTCACCTTCCTAGGTAGACGATCTGGGATTTGAGAAGCAAGACTTTCTCCAAAACCCAACTTATATGTCTTTTAAAAATGAGGCCTTTGCCAGGTGCAACAGCACACGCCTATAATCCCAGCAACTCAGGAGTCTAAGGCAGGAGGATGACATGTTTGAAGCCAGCCTCAACAACTTACCAAGGCCCTGAGCAACTTAGGAAAAAACTGTCTCAAAATAAAAAATAAAAAGGACAGAGAAGCCAGGCGCGGTAGCACATGCCTGTAATCCAGCAGCTCAGGAGATTGAGACAGGAGGATCCTGAGTACAAAGCTAGTCACACCAAAGCTAGTACCAGGAATGGGGGGAGGGGATCAATGCCTTCTATACTACATATAATAGCTCACACCTGTTGTCCTAGTTACTTGATAGGCTGAGGCAGGAGTATCATAAGAGTCCAGGAATTCAAAGTTAACCTAGACAATATAGTGATGAAACCCCATCTCAAATTTGATGGTGAGGGGTGGGGGGGACTTTAGGACATTTGACCACTAATGATATTAAGGAAATAGTGTTAAGTTTTTGTGTGTAAAAATTAAATAAATTAAAACCACAGATACTACTAATAAGAGTTATGAATGGGGCCTGGACAGTAGTAGAGTTCATGCTAAGCATGTGTGAAAGCCCTGGGTTCAACTCCAGCACCAAAACAAAGTCAAAATTTTTGTAGTAGATAGGGGTATAGTTCAGTGGTAGAATCCTTGCTTAGCAAATATGAAGCCCTGAATGTGATCCCCAGAACACCAAGGAAAATTTTTTAAAAAGAAATACAGACTAAAGACCCCTGAGAAGATTTTACAAACATTTTATAAAAGGAATAAAGCAGAAGTGATAACAGTTAATACACACTTAACTTATAGATCGCCAAGCATAGATAACCCTCAAACCACGTTTTCTTGTTCCTATTTTTTCAGACTAGGTACTGGAGAAAAAGGGTAACATTTACTGATTGATGAGGCAGTTATAAAAATACTTAAGTAAAGAAACAGGTCCAGGTAAGTGATTTGCTGTGATAGAAAAGTCAACTTCCAAAGTCCATACTATAATGAGTCCCCAGAGGTTTAAGTCACATGCCTTAGACACATGTGGTCCCAGGAGAATGGCAGATGTTAGAACTCAAACTCAGAAATACTGCCTTCAAATATGGGTCCTTATCACCATGAACCATGAAGCCTGAACCTGAAAGGCAGCCTCTTCTACTACCTTGCCGTTCTGGAAGCAGATGTCTATTTCTCACATAGGTCAGGCATAACCAATTTCCTACTCATCAAAGCACACTGGACAGCATTTATCACTCGGTGGGACCAAGAGACAGACCAATGTGTTTGTGCCCATGAGCCTTAAGAAAGGAAGAAATTAGTTAAAATCGTAACAGCAGAAAGTAAAATGGTGAGTGCCAGAAGCTGAGAGGAGGGGGAAATAAAGGAGTTATTATTTAATGGGTATAGAATTTCAACTTGACAAGATGAAGAGTTATGGAGATGGATGATAACGATCATAATACTATGAGCGTACTTAATACCATTGAGCTGTATATTTTAAAATGGCTATGAGCAGGCACAGCAGGGTATATCTGTAGTCCAGGCTATTCAAAATTGTAGCCAAAAGCAGTGGTGCAGGCCTGTAATCCCAGCAACTCAGGAGGCTGAGGCAAGAGGATCACAAGTTCAAAGCAAGCCTCAACAACTTAGAGAGGTCCTAAGTAATTTAGCAAAACCCTATCTCAAAATTTAACAAAACAGAGTTTTGGCTATTGGGTTGTGGCTCAGCGGTAGAGCATTCACTTAGCACATGTGAGGCCCTGGGTTCGATCCTCAGCACCACATAAAAATATATAAAATACAGATATTTAAAAAAAAGATTAACAAAATAATGAGCTGGGGTTGTGGTTCAGTGGCAGAGTGCTTGCCTAGCATGTGTGAAGTACTGGGTTCAATTCTCAGCACCACATATAAATAAATAAAATAAAGGTCCAATAACAACTAAAAACATAAAAACCTTTAAAAAATTTTTTTTTTAAATAGGAAAGGGTTAAGGATGTGGCTCAGTGTTGTTGAATGCCCCTGGGTCAAATCCCCAGTACCAAAATAAAATAAAGAACTAGAGATGTAGCTCAATGGTTAAACACCTCTGGGTTCAATCCCTACTACCCCAAAAAAATAATATTAATTAAAATAAAATATACATTAAGTAGAAAACTTACAAGTGAACATGGCTTTATGCAATATTCAGCCTTATTGATGCAGAAGTAAATAACACTGAATGGAGAACTCAAGGCAGATTTCTTTGAGAATGTTAGGCAGTTTTGAATGAAATACAGTACAAAATTGGCAAAAGACAATGAGTCAAAAGAATGCTAAAGTTGGGTGTGATGACAAGCTCACTGGCTGAGCTAGAAAAGACACAGTGGCAGAAGTGACTTGGACAAGGAACTGACTGGCAGATTGCCCCATATACATGTGAAGGAAATCAGATTTGCTTGATAAGCTCCCAGACAAGTGGGCTTCTAAGCAAAGTACTGACAAAGACTCAAAACACCGTAGACTTTAGAGATAAGCAGTCCCCCCCCTTTTTTTTTTTCAAATGGGAAAACAAAACAGGTCTAGTAGAATTAAGTAGCTTGCCTGAAGCCTCACAATGAGTGGAAGAGTTGGGCCTAAGGCCAAATCCAGATCAAATCTGTTAGTGAAGATGATCTGACATTCATTTGAGGAATGGAGGGATTGAGGGAAGACCTGGAACACAAAAGTCTGGTCATTCAGGTTTCTCCTGATTAGGCCTGGAATAGGATCACATTGGAAAAAGGCCAGGCAGGTAACAGTTAAGATGATATAAGAAATTCAGAATGGAAAATCCCATGGAGACTTAGAATAGATGTAGTCAAGGGGTACAGAAGGAGCCATGATCCCCATAAAAAATGTCATCATCTCACCAGCACTGCCTCAAGGAGCACTCACTTAGAGACAAGCCAGCAGTCTCCATCCAAATCCAGGCACCTAGGTAGGCACAGTGAAACATGCCTGTAATCCCAGTGGCTAAAAGACTGAGGCAGGAGGATCAGGAGTTCGAAGCCAGCCTCAGCAACTTACCAAGGCTCTAAGAAACCCTGTCTCTAATAAAATACAAAAAAGGGATAGTGGCTCAGTGGTAGAGCACTTACCTGACATGTGTGAGGCCTTGGGTTGGATCCTCAGCACACATGTACATAAATAAATAAATAGACAGATAGATAGATAGATAAATGGGCCACTGACAGCTAAAAGCCAAATATAAAAAAACTTTAAAAAGGTCTGGGGATGTGGCTCAATGGTTATGCAGGCGCCTACCTTTATCCTGATCTTTCCCAGGCCCATTTCTAGAAGCCAGAAAACTAGGAAGGACTCCTTGAAAATTCCAACACCTGTGACTGTGGATATGCACTACCTCAGATTACCTACTGGTGGTAAGATGACAGATGAAGAACCAGAGAGCCAAGCTGGCCATGTAGTATTTACTATGTCAAGAATATGAGGGCTTCAGACATAGTTCAATGATGAAACACATGCACAAGGCCCTGGGTACTATCACCAGCACTGGCCCCACCCCACCCCACCCCCCCAAAAAAAAACTGCATTCACATTTTACCAAGAAATATTTATGCATTTTAACATGACAATATCTATAGAAACCAAGAGGTTTTAGCCATGGTGCTAGCCAGATGCAGTGATATGCACCTGTAACTACTCATGAAGCTGAGGTAGGAGGATCACAGGAATTCAAGACCAGCTTGGGCATCACAGATGCCATCTCAAAAAAGGAAAAAAAAAAAATGTAGTTGACTATAATTAATAGGCCTCAGAAAGGAAGAACAGCCTTTTTCAAACTTTAAGGGATGTGTATCTGGAGAAAGGAAAAAAGAAAACAATACCCCAGCACACAATTAATCACCACCTATTTTCTATTTTCACCAAGAAACCTTTAACTTTGTGTTTAAAACATTACTATTCAAGTGTAATTCAGTAACACCTGCAAATTAGAAATGCAGATACTCAGATCCCATCCTAGACCTACCAAATCAGAATCAGCATTCTAACAAGACCCCCAAGTGATTTGTATGCACATGCCAGTTTGACAAACACTGGTATAGAATACTTTAAGGGTGCACTGTAGAGCAGTACACAAATAAAGTATCAAAAGCCAAAAAAAGAGACAAAGTACCTGTTCACTTTAGGTATATCATATTTTATTTCATACTGCTCAGACAGACCTCCAATTTTTTAAAATAAATTTTAAACTTAGATAATGAACACATGATCTAAGTGTGGGATCTAGTTCACTTCCTGAAATAACAACTTAGTTCTAGAGCCTTCATGCACAATATATATATATATATATATATATATACACACACACACACACACACACACACACACACACACACACAAAACAGCTTAGTTATTCAGAAAATAAAAGAATGGTTAATTTTATTCAAGTTCCAAAACTGAGTTCAGAGCACTTCCCCACAAGGCACATTAATTCCTACAGGCTCCTGGGAGTACCATTAAATCCCCCAGCATCCCTAGGAAGCAGGTGCTTGGCAAATATCCAGTTTCCAAATGAGATTCAGAAGGACTTGGTCCTGAAAATGCAGTATTCCTGCTTTGTAATACTGGTGTCTTCTCAGCCCCAAGCTCTCCCCCACTGAGGCCTCGTGCAGCTGCACACCCAAGTACTTCCCAAAAGGGAGAAAGGTCAGAGGTGTCATTATCCCCCAAGCACTTGAGATTCCATCTGTGGAGAAATTAATCTGTTGGAGGTTCAGGCTGAGAACCCTGAGAAAGATCTGGAAAGGGAGAGAAACATACAAAAGAAAGAATCTACTGAGAGGCTCTTAAGAGATAAGATGTTCCAAATATCTGTAGATTTTTAAAGTGGAGGGTTGGGGGCAAAGATTAGCAGATTTGTAAAATGATGGGAGAGGTTAAATATCCACCCCCAACCTGCACCCCAGGGACAAAAAAGGATTCAAGGGATTTCCTTCAAATGACCTTTTTTGCATTACTGGGGATGAACAAGAGCTCTACCACTGAGCTACACCCTTGCCCAAATAACCTCTTTTCTTGAAAAAAGGAAGTAACAAAGCCAGTGTTTGGGGAAGAAAATTTGAAGTTAGAAGCAATACAGTACTAAAAAAAAATCTCTTGAAGGCTTTTTTTCCAGTGTAGGGAGATAAAACAAAGTAGAAAATAGAACCCACCCAAGTAGAATCTAAGAGGAGGCAAACCACCAGGAGAACTAAAAGTCCTGTGAATGACCAAAGAAATGCAAAGGGTTTCCTTTCCAATTTGAATCCTGTGCCAGAAGGCCAGGCAGGCCTCCACCTCCAACACAGGAAAAATAAAGGGGGAATCTCTATAGCCACTCAATAAACAGAACAGTGTTCAAAGGGAGTCAGAAACCAGAAAAATGCCTGGGCATAGGGCAAACAGAGAGAAGAGTTCCTGTTTGCAGAAAGATAAAAGATAAACCAGGCACATGCCTTTAATTCCAGCGACTCAGGAGGCTGAGGCAGGAGGATGGCAAGTTGAAAGCCAGACTGGGCAACTTAGTGAGATCTGTCTCAAAACAAAAAATAAAATTGGCCAGAGATGTAGTTCAATGGTAGAGACTGTTTAGCATGCTGGAGATCTGTGTTCAATCCCCAGTATTGTTTAAAATAAATAAATAATAGACATATGATGGACATATGAAAGGCAATTTTCAGGCACTACTTTAGGAGATGGACTCTGGGGTACAGGGGAACCTGGAGGGTAGGGTTCAGTTGGTGTGACCATAGGAAATGTGCTCATGAAAAAAAAAAAAAAATGGAAGCAGAGAGACAGTGCTGTGCTGAACAAAGGCATGCACTCACCAGAGGAAGAGGAAATGGGTGCACTGACCAGACTGGGAGAGCACCTAAAGGGGAATATGGTTCCAAAGAAGGAAGGAAACTGAGAAATGAAAATATCGTGGATGGCAAAAGAACTAAAAAAGGTATTAAAGAGGGGAAAGGGAGCCATGATGCTCGCCTATAACCCCAAGCACTCCTGAGGCTGATGTAGGAGAAGCACAAGTTTGAAGCCAATCCGGGAAATTCAGTGAAATCCTGTATCAAAACTACAGATAAAAAGAGCTGGGATTTACCTCCAGTGAAAGCCCCTGGGTTCCACCCCTAATATAGGGGGGGAAAAAAAGTGGGGGAGGCAGGTAGGTATGCATGTATGCTCAAGAACCACAGATCACTCACCCCCAGAGTGGTGTGTTCATACATTTAGGGGATGCAGGAAGCAAACACAACTTCAGATAGGAAAATAAGTCTCCACCAGGTAGTTGGGGAACTCATAAAAAGGTGCAACCCAAGGACATAAGTGAAAGTGAATTCCCTTATTTGAGAAACTGGAAATATGTACCAATAAACATCAGGTTTTAGAGGGTTGAAAAAAGGACGCCCCCCCCCCCCCATTTAAGAAATTCTGGAAACAGGCCAGCCAGCAGGTGGCACAAACCTGTAAGTAATCCCAGAGGCTCGCTTGGCTGAAGCAGGAGGATTGCAAGTTTGAGAAAAGGCTCAACAATTAAGCAAGACCCTTAGCAATTTAACCAGACCCCTTTTCAAAATAAAAAATAAAACTGGCTGGGGATGTGGCTCTTGTGGTAAAGTGCCATTGGGTTCAATTCTCAGTACAAAAAAAAAAAAATGAAATGAAATTCTGGAAACATATTGTCAGATTGGGTACCTGGGAAGGTGATTTTTTCCTTGGAGGAGTTGTGGGACACAAAAAAGTCTTCCCAGCGGGCCCAATGGCCCAAATCTGTAATCCCAGTGATTCCAAAGGCTGAGGCAGGAGGACAGCAAATATGAGGCCAGCCTCAGAAATTTAGCAAGACCCTGTCTCAAAAAATTAAAAGATCAGTGGTAAAGCACCCCGGGTTCAATCCCCAGTATCAAAATAGAAAAGAAAGTATCCCAAAACTTTGGTTTCAAGACCTCAGATTTGAAGAACCTGTTAAAGGGATAAACCCCCAAATTGGAAAGGGTGTACTCAGATTGAAGGCTTGAAAAAGGGAGGGGTCCCAGTTTGGGGGGCAAGGAGTACGCCCTCTATATGGGGGGATTTAAAAACAGATAAAATCCCAGGGCTGGAGTTTAATAAAAGGGGTGGGCCGCCCAGATTTTCAAAACTATAAAGGGGACACTCCCACGATAGGGGTCTTGAAAAAAGGGGTGTGCTCCCAGAATGGGATTAAAGAGGTAATAAAAGAAAGCGTATTGCTAAAGCCCAAGGCAACAACAGGGGCTGGTGATAGGGCTCTCACGGATCACCCAGCTCAGGTTCGGCCCTAGCTCTCACCCCCTCAACACACATACACACCCCCAATACGGCCCGCTCAGTGCCCGGGGCCAGCACCCCACAGCCCAGCCCCCTCGGGCAGCGCTCATTGGCCGAGATCCCCATCACTCCCGCGGGCAACTCCGGGGATTGGGCGCCGCTCGCACGCCCGCCACGCTCTCATCAGCGGTCCCTAGGCCTCCCTCCGGGCTGGGCGAACGGGGCCGGGCGGGGAGTGGGGCCAGGCAGGGGACCGGAGCAGCGGTGGCGTCTTTCACCGTTCCCGCCCGCACGGCGCGCGCGCGGCGCGGGCCCGTCCCAACCCAGCCTCGGCCAGCCGGCTTTCTCTTGCCGCGCCTCGCCGCGAGCTCACCTCACGGCTCCGCTCCTGCTGCGCCGCTCCAGGACCAACCGACAGAAGGACTCTGCGTGCTGCGCACCACGTGACCCCAGGGACGCGCCCAGCGTATCCCCCGCCCCCCACACACACGCACCATCGCCACCACCGAGTGACGCAGCGCCCCAGCTGCCCCGCCCTCAGCCCCGCCCCACCGGATCACCCGGGCGACGGCTCCTGCAGACCACGCCCAAGGCCTTGACGCGCGGGAACCAGGCCTACCCTCCGTCAGGAACACGAAGTCCCCACTCAGGTTTAACCACTAAGACCACGCAAAGCCCGGGACCGGATACTACCCTTCCCCGGTTAATTTTGCCTCTTGCTGCTTTCCATAGCCCTGCCACCACTCCGGTCTAGGCTTCACCTCTCCAAGTTGGCCATGATCTCCACCTTATTATTCTTTCCCCTTTCAATCCATACTTAACACGGTGAGAGCTTTTCAAAATGTCATCCTCTGTTCCAAATCTGTTTCCCTCTCTCCTCCAGATTAAGATCTAAGTCTTCACCTAGATTTGCCAGGCTCTTCAAAGTCTGAACTTAACCTGCCTCTCTCATTCTGACACATCCAGCTGCCCTGAATTCTCAGCGTCTTTCAAGTCCTCAGAGGAGTCAGTTTCCTTCTTACCTCAGGACCCTTGGTCCCATCCCTCCACTTTGTTTCATTAACTTCTAGGAAAGACGGTACCAATTGCTATTGAAAAAAAAAAAAAAAAAAAAAAAAAAAACGGAGCTGTATTTTGTCTCCAAAGTCCAAGTTGCATGGACTACTAAAGATTCTGAGGTGTTTTCCCAACAGGACTTGGCAAGTACCAAGGAGAAATGCTAAAATTAGTGATTTATGGGAGCAATAACGACTGTATTTTACACTGAAAAGAGAGGGTAGCCAGATCGCACTTCTTAAAATATAAATCTAATCATGTCACTGCCCTACTTAAAACAAACCATCAATCAGTTTCTCCCTCTGCAGCCTACCCCCTGACTCATCCTCTGACCACACTGACTTTCAATCAGGTTTTTTTTAATGTGTTGTTTGTTTTTAACTGGGAATTTAACCCAGGGGTGCTTTACCAGCCCCCCACCCTTATTTTTTTTTTTTTTTTTTTTTGTATATTTATTTTTTTAAATTTTGAGACAGTGTCTCCCAAGTTTGTTTAGGGCTTTGCTAAATTGCCTAGGCTGTCCTCGTACTTGCAATTCTTCTGCCTCAGGCTCCCAAATCACTGGGATTACAGGCAGGCTCCACTGAGGAGGACTTTTCTGTCAGTTTCTATGGCTCTTTCCAGCCTCTAGGCCATTGAATTCCCTGTTGCTATTCATAAAACTGACTCTTCACAATGGAAGTTTCAGTTTTTCATCTCCTCAGTTTATCGTCTCCTCTCTTCAGCCACATAATCTAAAAGTGCTCCAATAAGATCACATACCCCTCTCAGAGCAATTACTCTCTTCATTTTTCAACAGAGCCATTTACACAGTTTTAATCACTTCATGTTTTTGTTCTGATTGTATTGCAAGGTTAAAAAAAATGGTTCCTCTTTTAGACTGGGAGTGCAGCTCATGAGAGTGTAGGCTTAGCATGCACAAGGCCCTGGATTCAACACCCAACAAAAAGAAAAGAAAAGAAAAGAAAGGAGGGAGGAAAGGCAGAATGATTCTTCTTGGTTGTATTGGCCTACTTCCCATGATAAAAGTACAGTCTACCTTGTTTGCTTTTTGAATAGTGAGAATTTGCTTGCAAATAATAGATACTCAATGTGTACCTGTAGAAGGAACAAAAGGAAAGAAGAATAATTGAAAAAATTAGATTATCATTATAACCTGAGTCCACAGAAGAGATGTTTTTGGAATCACAGTTGGAGCTGGGTTTGGTGGTATACACCAGAGACTCAAGAGGCTGATACAGGAAGATGGCAAGTTTGAGGCCATCCTCAGCAATTTAGTAAGACTCTATGTCTCAAAATAAAAAATATGAAGCATTGGAAATGTAGCTTGTGATAGAGCACCTCGGGGTTCAATTCTCAAAAAGTAAATAAAATCAAAATAAACAAATCAAAACTTGAGATAAAGAGAGTTCTTCAGCTGAGAGGGCAGAAGGGTAGCCCCTAGGAAGAGTCACTAGAAAACCAGGGACAATGGGGCTGGGGATGTGGCTCAAGCGGTAGCGCGCTCACCTGGCATGTGTGTGGCCCAGGTTCCATCCTCAGCACCACATATAAAAAACAAGGATGTTGTGTCTGCCGAAAACTAAAAAATAATAATAATAAATATTAAAAAAAAAAAAAAAAAAACAGGGACAAAAGCTTTGGCTGTGCTCATTGGGTGGTATACATTCTAAAATTGCAACAATACAGAGAAGATCAGCATGGCTCTTGCACACTGATAATATGCAAAAATAATATTTACTTTTCTTTCTTTATTTCTCTTTTTCTCATATTTTTTAAAAAGCATTTTGAAGACCAGAACCATTCATTCAAGTGCTCAAAGAAAAGACCTTCAGGATACTCCAGGCTTATTAACATGAAACTGCTCACATATTAATGCCTATTGTAATATAGAGGATTTCTTGCCCCACAAACCACAATAATACCAAGAATCCCAGACTCTGTAGGCCCATTCAAAATATAACATTTCCTGCATTTATTAAGAGTCTGAATTGTGCTAGGCACCAAAGACCCAGAGCAAAAAGAGATTTTAGGCCCTATTCTCAAGGAGCTCATAGCCTGGTAAAGAAATTGGCATAATTTGTAAATTGAAATTCTTTTTGCCTGATACAAGTACAAGCACTGACACTGTTGCAAGTACAAGCAAAAACAATTATAGCTGTTCACTGGGGCACTCCTATAATCCCAGTGAATCTGGAGGCTGAGGCAGGAGGATTACAAATTCAAAGCCAGCCTCAGCAATTTAGTGAGACACTGTCTCAAATTAAAAAAAAAAAAAAAAAACTAAACTAAAAACCTAGGATTGGGCTGGGGATGTGGCTCAAGCGGTAGCGCGCTCGCCTGGCATGCGTGAGGCCCGGGTTCGATCCTCAGCACCACATACAAACAAAGATGTTGTGTCCTCCAAAAACTAAAAAATAAATATTAAAATTCTCTCTCTTCCTCTCTCTCTCTCTCTCTCTCTCTCTCACTCTCTCTTTATTTTTTTTTTTTAATTTTTTTTGAGAGAGAGAGAGAGAGAATTTTTTTAATGTTTATTTTTCAGTTTTCGGGGGACACAACATCTTTGTCTGTATGTGGTGCTGAGGATCGAACCCGGGCCGCACGCATGTCAGGCGAGTGCGCTACCACTTGAGCCACATCCCCAGCCCTCACTCTCTTTAAAAAAATAAAAAATAAAAAAATAAACACATGTCATTTTAAAAAAATTAAAAAATTAAAAATAAATAAAAACCTGGGATTGTAACTTAGTGGCAAATGCCTGGGTTCCATCCTCAGTACTAAAAAAAGGGGGGGTTATATTACAAGGATATTTATATTACAAGGATTTTGGGGGCCTGAGCATCAACCAGAAATCAGACTTATAAAATAGGTACAAGGGCAGTTTAAGTAAGAACCTGCAGCAGCTGCTACTGGCAGTATTGTACACCACTGTTGGAATCCAGTCCCTTTGTCTTTGAGTCACTTGAGACAAAGTTTGGCCAGCAGCCACTGCTGATTGGCCAATCTCAGGTCACATGAATGAGTCCATGCTGCCAGGTAAATACCCATAAAGGATATTTCTCCAAATGGGAAAGGAGGGAGGATGGAAGGAGGCTAACATTGACCAGGCAATAAACAAACAAACCTGACACAGATATGAATAAAATACCTTGATAGTTAATTTCTTTTTGATTAAGAAACCTGACTTGCCAGCTTCTTCTGAACTGGACATTAATAGACTGCTAACCAGAGAGCTCCAACTTACAAAGTTCTGTTTTTGTTTGTTTTTTGTTTGTTTGTTTGTTTTGTTTTTGTTTTAAACTAGGGATTGAATGCAGGGACATTACCGCTGAGCTACATCCCCAGCCCTAAGTTGTTGAAGCCCACCACAAACTTGAAATCCTTCTGTCTCAGTCTCTTAGTTTTGGGGATTATAAATGTGTACCACCTTGCCCAGTTTTACCTATGCCTTGTTAGTAGCATCCATCTTTTGCCTTAAGATCATCCATTGCATCTTACTAATATTTGGGTCTTGCCTTCCCAATTTTTAGGAGTCTTTCTTTGCATGAGTAGGCACTCAACTGGTGTTTTGAATGAGTAAATGAATGTATGAATAGTAGCCTCAACTCTAGAGAATAGAAACTCTCCTAGTCTCAACTATTTCAAAACTACAGTCATCCTAGCCCATAAAATGACAGCTCTACAACAAAACTCTGCATACACACAAGGCATATACTAACACAAGAAACATTCAACCCCTGCAGAGAAAAGTCCTTGAGTTCCATAAGCATTACTTTTTTTTTTCATATTCCCTTTTGGGGGCTGGAAATAGAACTTAATGACTGAGTGCTTGCCTAGCATACACTGAGGCTCTAGGTTCAATGCCTAGCACTCATAAAAAGAATTTTTTTTTTACTTTTTTCATTCACTAGGATATCTACCCTGCTCAGATATTTGTCATGTTTAAGTTAGAGAATAAAAGCTGCAAAGTTCTACATAAACAATTTAATTGCTATCTTACTAGATTCAGGGTCCAATATATTTAAAATAATCCCTCTAAATAGAAGTAGAATTAAAGACCTAACATGAGATAGGACATTCAATTACGAAATGATTTTTCAGGCTGGGGCTGGGGCTCAGCTCAGTGGTAGAGCATTTGCCTTGCATGGGTAAGGCACTGAGTTTGATCTTCAACACCACATAAAAATAAATAAATAAATAAAGATATTGTGTCCGTCTACAACTAAAAAAAAATTTTTTTTTAAATGAAAAGGGCAGGAAGGGGAAAGGAATGGGCAAAGGGATAGGAATGATGGTTGAATGATTTAGACATCATTACCCTAAGTACATGTATAAGACATGACATGTGAAAATACTTTGTGTGTGAAATACTTTGGGTACAATCAATGTCTTGAAAAATTGTGCTCTATATGTGTAATATGAAATGAATTACATTCTGCCATCAGGTATAACAAATTAGAATAGATTTAAAAAATGAGGGGCTGGGGTTATATCTTAGCAGTAGAGCCCTTGCCTCGCTATTGTGAGGTACTGGGTTTGATCCTCAGCACCACATAAAAAATAAATAAGGGCTGGGGATGTAGTTCAGTGGTAAAGCACTTGCCTAATATGCATGAGGCACTAGATTTGATCCTCAGCATCACATTAAATAAATAAATAAATAAATAAAAGGTATTGTGTCCATCTACAACTAAAAAAATCAATAATAAATTTATTTAATAAAGATATTGTGTCCAGGGGCTGGGGATGTGGCTCAAGTGGTAGCGCGCTCGCCTGGCATGCGTGCGGCCCAGGTTCGATCCTCAGCACCACATACAAACAAAAATGTTGTGTCCGCCAATGACTAAAAAATAAATATTAAAAAAAATTAAAAAAAAAAAAAGATATTGTGTCCATCTTTTAAAAAAATCTTTTAAAAATTAAATTATTTTTCTCAATCTCTATCCAACAAACCTAACTCTGTCTCTAATGAGGCCTTTATAATGAGTCTGTCACGGCAAAAGGGCAGAACTAAGAAAAGCAAGCCTCTTTATCTCTCACAAACCTCATATATTAAATAACACCAAGCTTGAGCATGTCAGACCCCAAAGCAGGAACTGGGGTGTGATCTCTGCAGCACAAAGCTGAGTGTGAGAACTCAGGAAGCCGGAAACCACAGTCTCAGTAGCATCTAAGAGGTCCAAGAACTTCAACAAGGCACTAGGGGCCAAGGAAAGCAAGTTGAGTCTTGACTCTGGCCTGGGGTCTCTCCAGTCTGGGCTTGATGGAAAGTTCCTGAGCACCATAGCATTTTGTAATTTATATAGGTTTTTTTGTTCATTTCTTTTCTATTTTATTTTTATTTTCCTTTTCATTTATTTTTTGCAGTACTGCAGATTGAACTCTGGTACTCTACCACTGAGTTACATCCCAGTCCTTTTAAATTATTATTGATTTTTTGGTACTGGAGATTGAACCCAGGGACACTTAACCACTGAACCACATCCCCAGCAACCCCTTTTAAATTTTTTTTTAAATGTTAATGGATCTTTATTTTATTCATTTATTTATATGTCTTGCTGAGAATTGAACCCAGTGCCTCACACATGCTAGTGAAGATCTCTACCACTGAGTCACAACCCCAGCAAACCCCCCCAGCCCTTTTTCAATATTTCATTTAGAAACAGCTCTTGCTAAATTGCTTAGGGCCTTAAGGTCCTCCTTCCTCAGCCTCCCCAGGAGGCCTGCACCACCATGCCCAACAGCACTTTGCAACATTATAAGAGAGCAAGAAGCCAGGTGCAGTGGTGTGCTCCTCCATCACAAGTTTGGGCCTAGCCTCAGCCAATTAGTGAGGCTCTAGGCAACTAATTGAAACCCTGTCTCAAAATAAAAAATAAAAAAGCCTGAGAATGTAGCTCAGTAGTGAAGCATCTCTGGATTACGTACTCAAGAACAAAAAAAAAAAAAAAAAAAAAAGAGAGAGAGAGAGAGAGAAAAATGGTTTTAATTTTTGTCCTACTCACAAAAAAACTGATGAAGTCCTCTTGGCAGGCTTGTAGCTCAGTGGTAGAATGTTTTCTCTAGAAAGTGTGAGGCCCTGGTTCAATTCCCAGCATTGAAAAAGAAAAAAAAAAAAAAAATCCACCTGGTCCAATTGAAGGGACAAGGACCATATCCTATTTTTCTTTGACCCTGGGGACCCCCTACTACCTAGCACTATTCCCTGTAATTTAAATTCCTGAGGTTGGCTTTGAACTTGCAATCCTCCTTCCTCAGCCTCCTAAACCACTGGGATTATAGGCATGCAGAGCCCAGCAATTCCCTATAATTTAAACATACTTTTAAAAAAATGTTTCTTGTTAATTGAAATTTCTGTCAACCTAGAGATAAAAAGAAAGGGAAAGAATTTTTGTCTCAGGGACAAAAGGATGTGTGATTAGAAAAAAGCTGATTAAATAAAATCTAAATCCCCAGGTATCCACACTATGAGCTTTATATAATTAAATTGATTTTATTTTATTATTATTATTTTTTTTAGAAAGAGAGAGAGAATTTTTTTTTAATATTTATTTTTTAGTTCTCGGCGGACACAACATCTTTGTTTGTATGTGGTGCTGAGGATCGAACCCAGGCTGCACGCATGCCAGGCGAGCTCGCTACCGCTTGAGCCACATCCCCAGCCTCTTAAATTAATTTTAATTTTAATTTTTTTTTTTTTTTTGATACTGGGGATTGAACCCAGGGTCTGGCTAACTTACTTAGGGCCTTGCTTAATTTCTAACTGGCTTTATGTTTTTTTGGATATTTTTATTTCATTTTTATGTGGTGCTGAGGATTGAACCCAGTGCCTCACATGTGGTAGGTGAGTACTCTACCACTGTGCCACAACCCAGCCCCTGGCTTTGAGCTTCAGTCTCCTGAGCTTCAATGACTACAGGCATGCACCATCACACCTGGCTCGTAATTTATTTTTAAATAATTAATATTGTCACAGGGTTTAAATACCAGAAATTATATAAAAAGATATACACATAAAGTGTCCCTCTAATTCTTGTTCATTGGTATAATTTCCAATGGTTTCTTACTGTCTTATAAATCCATTGATGATTTTTTTTTCTGGTTCTACCACCACTAAGCTACACCCTTAGACAGTTTTTGTTGTTGTTGTTGTTGTTTTTTTTGTTGTTGTTGTTTGAGACAGGGCCTCACTAAATTGCCTGGACTAGACTCAAACTCATGGTATCCTGAGAAGTTTGGATGACAGGTATGTGCCACATTGCCCTGCTAGAAATTATCTTTATAACCATGTATAGATAGAAATATCTATATAACATGTAAAGGATAAGCCACTAAGGAAAATATTATAAATTCAATAGAATTAAAAAATTATGCTTAGAACTACTCAGGAGGATTGCAGGTTCAAGGCCAGCCTGGGCAATTTGAGCAAGACCTTGTCTCAAAATAAAATTTAAAAAAAGGGCTGAAGATGTAGCATAGTGGTAGATGCCTTCCAGGCATGTGCAAGGCCCCCTGGTTTAAATCCCAAGTTAAAACAAAACAATCAAACAAACAAACAAAATATACATATGTTCAGGTTAGGAGTATAGCTCAGGGTAGAATGCTTACCTAGCATGTACAAGGCCCAGGGTTCAAGCCCCAGCAATTGAAAACAAATTAAATTTTGCACACACACATACATACACACACACACACACACACACACACACACACATAAACATAGATGCATACACATAGATGGGCTTATACTAGGAAAATAAAAGGGGAGGCTAAAGAAGAGTAACCAAGAGGGTTCCCTCGATTTGTTTTGGATTTTAAAAACAATGTTGCAATAAATAATTCCCCTATTACGGTAATTCACAACCTTTCCAATAATTATAAATGATGCTTCAATAAACATTTCCATGGGTTCAATACAAGAAAGAAAGAAAGAAAGAAAGAAAAGAGAATAAAAGAAAAAGTGACTTAGTGACTAATGGAAACTGTGCCAAGACACAGAAGTATAGGTTTGGGGATATAGCCGTTGGTACAGTGCTTGCCTCACATGCACAGGTCCTAGGTTCAATTCCCAACACCACAAAATAAAAAAAGAAACAAAAGTATGATTGACTATATCAGTGTAATTAGTGCTTTTAAGGATGAGGGGAGGATATGTAGAATTGTTAATAACTGAAGCTCTGCCTCCCAGAACTTTCTGAATTTGTTTTTGTATGCTTACTAAGACCCAAAATCTCTTTCTCTCCCTTCTCTTTTAAAAAATATTTTTAAATTGTTGATATACTTATTATTTATTTATTTATTTATATGTGGTGCTGAGAATCGAACCTAGAGCCTCACACATGCCAGGCAAGTGCTCTACCACTGAGCCACAACCCAGCCCTCCTCCTTCTCTTTTGCCCAGCCCATAGTTCCCTTGGGTTGAAAGAGTATCTGAAGTCAAATCTGAATTCCAAAATCCAGACTCTATGCTGGGGGTATATCTCAGGAATAGAGGGCATATGTGAGGCCCTAAGTTCAATCCTCAGTACCTAAACAAAACAACAACAAATTAAGGTTCCAAATAGAACCAGTGAAGAAAGTCATTGTAGGAACAATTAAGGAGAAACAGATAATCACAGGTACTCTCACACTCAGACCTTAGTTAGTTCACTTTCTCTGCTTTCCTTGACTATATCACTGGGTTTCTTCCCACCATTGGCTGTTGGCTTTTTTTTTTTTTTGGGGGGGGGGTGGGGATCAAACTCAAGGGCCACTGAACTACATTCCTAGCCCCTTCTACTTATACTTTGAGGCAGGGTCTTGTTAAATTTCTCAGGCTATCTTCAAACTCATAGTCCTTCTGTTTGAACCTCCTGAATAGATGGGATTACAAATGTGCACTACCATGCCCAATTTTCCTTTCCTTTTTTTCTTTCATTCCTTTTTTTCAAATTCTTTTCTTTTGATTGCTGTACTGGCAATTGAACCCAGGGCCTTGCATATGCCAGGCAACTACTCTGCCATTGCAGTTACATCCCCAACCCTACAATTAATTTTTTAAAATAATGACCAAATTGTTTTCAACAGTAGCTCCATCATTAAACTGTAAAAATTCATACCATTAATGTACAAGGGTTCCAATTCTTCATATTCTTGGCAATGCCTCTTATTTCCTTTACCATCACAGCATTTTTTTTTTTTTTTGAGAGAGAGAATTTTTTATAATATTTATTTTTTTTTAGTTTTCGGTGGACACAACATCTTTGTTTGTATGTGGTGCTGAGGATCGAACCTGGGCCACACGCATGCCAGGCGAGCGCGCTACCACTTGAGCCACATCCCCAGGCCCCCATCACAGCATTTAAATCATGTTTATGATGTATATGTTTAGCTCTGATACATTGTTTATATATTGGACGGGGCCAGGTTTTGGAGAAGTTATATCTCTGAATATTCTACAAAAAATAATCAAGGACTTTTTTTTCCCCAGCTCCAAAAATGAATGAGTCTACTAGATGCATCCTTTCAGAGATGCTCTGTCTTTCCGGGCTATTCATTGTACAAGCTCATTCAGTCATATCATGGAATCACATGCCTTTCATTGAAAATTACTGTGAGTTGATGCTTCTTTTGTTTCCCAACCATCATTTTCAAGGTATATCTTCATCTTGTGATGCCTTGTCAGCAGGATCTTCCTCTCTATTGCTAATTTGCTTAATCCTTAAATCTCTTCTAATGCTATGTTTGATCACATTATTTTTGCTTCTATGAGCAAATGTTTTAAAATAATACTCTGCCTGCTAATTTGCATTTCTCAGGTCGTCAATTCAGGATCTATTGGGGAAAATATATTGCTTTACCTGACCCTTTCTGTTTGTTTCTGTCTATCCTTCACTTGTTTGTTTTTGCATTAGTGGGGATTGAGCCCAGGAAAGCTCTACCACTCATCCCCAGTCCTTTTAATATTTGATTTTTGGTTTTTTTTAGAGAGAGGTGAGAGAGAGAGAGACAGACAGAGAGAATTTTCAATATTTATTTATTTTTTTTAGTTTTCGGCGGACACAACATCTTTGTTTGTATGTGGTGCTGAGGATCGAACCTGGGCTGCACACACGCCAGGTGAGCACGCCACCGCTTGAGCCACATCCCCAGCCCCCTTTTAATATTTGAGAAAGGGTCTTTCTACATTTCCAGGCTGTCCTTGAACTTGCAATCCTCCTTCCTCAGCCTCCAGATCTTAGGGATTACAGTCGTGTGCTACTATGCCCAACCATTCCTTCACTTTATTATTTAACCCCCTGGGTTAAACTCCCAGTACCAAAAACAAACAAACAAAATAAATAAAATAGACAAATTATACTTTAAATTACAGTGTTTTTAATTTTTTGATTTTTATCTTCAATTTAAAATGGTGATTTAGCAATTCTTTTGGCTATCATTTGAACTGGTTATTATGAATGCACATTAATTTTTGTTGTCTTAACCAGGGGGAGTTCAAAACACTTTACTTTTAAGTTGTTGATAGACCTTTATTTACTTATTATTTATTTATATGTGGTGCTGAGAATCGAACCCAGTGCCTCACACATGCCAGGCAAGTACACTACCTTGGAGCCACAACCCCAGCCCCTAAAACACTTTACTTTTCAACCAAAGATGAAACTCTGGAAAATGCAGCAATTGTTGTTTCCCTTATAGTTCATAGGGTGTCTTAAGAAAATGTATCTTGACAGTTATTGTGAATGTTATAATCTGTGGTACCAACCTCAAGTAAGTGACTGTGGACATACCTCTAAAACATCTTTTCTTAAGGACTAATCATTCACAGTTGTGTGTGTGTATGTGTGTGTGTGTGTGTGTGTGTGTGTGTGTGGTGCTAGAGATTGAACCCAAGGCCTCATGTATGATAAACACTTGCTCTACCACTGAGTAACACTCCAGCCTATGTTCACAAATTTAAGTAAATTCCTTTAGGATACGTCATTAGAATGCTCATGATATCATGATCAACAAGCAGGTAAATATTTACAACTTGTGCCAAATTCAGTAAGTAGTACAGACAGGATCTAGGTGGAGAGGATACAATAAATTTCTCTACCTAAATCAGACCAAGATCATATGGATGGTAAAGTTAATTCCATCTGAATAAAATGGGCTTGAATTTACTGTTGTCATAGAGACAAAAAGAAAAAAGAAAAGACTCCTTGTGCCCATTAGTGGCTTAGGAAGAATTGTTAGAGCATCAAAGCCATATTGTGAAACCACAAGATTCTGATCCTGGGGCTGGGGATGTGGCTCAAGCGGTAGCGCGCTAGCCTGGCATGCGTGTGGCTTGGGTTCGATCCTCAGTATCACATACAAAACAAAGATGTTGTGTCCACCGATAACTAAAAACTAAATATGAAAAACTCTCTTAAAAAAAAGATTCTGATCCTGATTTTAAAAGCCTTGAATTGACAAACTTGACAAACAGCCAGGACAATTTATTTATTTTTATTTAAAAAATTTTTTTTCGAGGGGTTATCAGGGATTGAACTCAGGGCCACTCAACCATAAGCCACATCCCCAGTCCGACCCTATTATGTATTATGTATTTTATTTAGAGACAGGGTCTCACTGGTCTTACTCAGTGCCTTGCTGTTGCTGAGGATCGCTTTGAACTCGGGATCCTTTTGCCTCAGCCTCCTGAGCCACTGAGATTATAGGTGTGCTACCATCCTGGCTTATTTTTTTAAATATTCTGGTACTAGGAATCAAACCCACATGATCATTACCAATGAGCTAAGTCCCCAGCCCTTTTTCTTTTTGATGCTAAGTTACTTATGGGTTCAACAAGTTGCCAAGGCTGGCGTTGACCTTGTGATCCTCCTGCCCAGTAGCTAGGATTACCCAGTGCCAATACACCTGGTCAGTTTATGCAATTTAATTATTTATTTTATTTTTTGGCAATCAGGATTAAACCCAAGGGCATTTTACCACTGAGCTACATCCTCTGCCCTTTAGGCTTCTTATTTTGAGACAGGGTGTCACGAAGTTGCTTAGGGCCTTGCTAAATTCCTGAGGCAGGCCTCGAACTTGTGATCCTCCTGTCTTCAGCCTCCCAAGTTGCTGGAATTACAGGCATATGCCACCAAACTGGCCAGTCTAGGCAATTTACCAAAACTAAAAATATAAAGTATGGGCTTGGGTTGTGGCTTAGTGGTAGAAAACTTTACTGGCATGTGTGAGGCACTGGGTTTGATCCTCAGCACCACATAAAAATAAGTAAAGAAAATGTACTGTGTCTATCCACAAATAAAGAAAAAAGTCTTATATATATATATATATAAAGAGTTGGGGACATAGCTAGGTGGTAGTGGTAGACCACCTCTGGGTTCAGTCCCCAGTACCACCCCCCCACACACACAAAGACAACACAAAACGTGTGTGTGTGTGTGTGTGTGTGTGTGTGTGTGTGTATACACTTCCTTGTATATACTGGAAATTAATTTTTAAAATGCAAATACCAAAAATGTACTTTTTTTCCCATAAAAGTCACACATGGCACTAGTTTAGTAATTGCAAGACCCTGGGTTCAATTCCTAGCACCACACACACAAAGTCATACATGGATATAAAAATAAACTTATGCCAGGTGTGGTGGTACACATCTGTAATCCCAGAAGCTTGGGAGGCTGAGGCAGGAGGATCTTGAGTTCAAATATTTTGTATTTTATTTAGACCTTGACTCTAAATAAAATACAAAATAGGGCTGGGGATGTGGCTCAGTGGTTGAGTACCCCTGAGTTCAATCCCTGGTAACCCCCCCCCAAAAAAAAAATCTTACCCAAGCTAAATGTTTAATTTTCAGACAAATTCTGAGTACAATATCCATTTTGTCTTCTATTCTATTGCCTGTTGTTATGCCATGGACTCCTCTCTAAAATTTCAGACAAATTTAGTTCATTTTTTATACTTCTGTATATCTAATCCAGAGGCTGGCCCATGGTTAGCCAAGTGTTCTACAACTGAGCTATATTTATAGCTCATATATCTGTCCTTGAACTTGATACTTTTGCTGCAACCTCCTGAATCAGTGGGATTACAGTTGTGAACAAGTTTTATAGGATGGTCCACTGTGCCCAGTCAGAATAATGTGGTTTTTTTTTGTATGTATGTGTGGTGCTGGGGATTGAACCCAGGGCCTTGTACATGCAAGGCAAGTACTCTACCAACTGATCTATATCCCCAGCTCCAGAATAATGTTCTTGATGGTGACAAATGAATGAGAAAATGATGAAAAGGAAATGAATTTACATACACTGTTCATGAACCAGAGAGAAGTTTTACAAAATGAAAAGCATGTAGTGTTTTTTTGTGGGGGGTGGGGTGAGTACCAGGGATTGAACTCAGGGGTACTCAACCACTGAGCCACATTCCCAGCCCTATTTTGTATTTTATTTAGAGACAGGGTCACACTGAGTTGCTTAGCACCTCACTTTTACTGAGGTTGGCTTTGAACTCCTGATCCTCCTGCCTCAGCCTCCAGAATTGCTGGGATTATAGGCATGGGTCACTGTGCCCAGCTTCAGCTGGTGTTCTTGATTGTCTGCTAAACTGATGGTCCTTGACTGGAATTTAAGAAACTTTCACTCATGAAGTGATTTGGATTCTGCCCCCCCGCTTTGGTACCATGGATTGAACCCAGAGATGCTCTACCACTGAGCCACATCCCTAGCTTTTTATTTTGAGACAGGTCTTGCTAAATTTTTGAGGCTGGTTTATGAACTTGTGATCCTCCTGCCTCACCCTCCCAAGCTGCTGGAATTACAAGGGTATACCATCCTGCCCAGTTTCAAGTGATTTGGATCTTAAATCTTTCCTCTTCACAAATAAGAAATCTAGAATTTAAGGTCAAATTTTGCCCCATCATGTACTTAAACAAACCAAAATATTTGAAGGGTATGATGTATCCTTTAAACTCCACTCTGCTACTCAGCCTTCCTTCATTAATTTTTTGTCTACCTAACCAGTGGACCCCTGGTAGTACCTCAAAATTCAGTAGTGAGTGTCACCAGCTTTGGTCAGTCTGGAGAAGCTTAGACTTGCTAATAAGATTACCCCCTTTCTTCTTCTTAGTAGTAGAGATTGAACCCGGGATCTCTCACATGCTATGCAAGAAATGTACCACTGAGCTTCATCCCTGACTTTTTTTTTTTTTTTTTAATATATTTTAAGTTGTAGTTGGACACAATACCTCTACTTAATTTATGTAATTTTATGTGGTGCTGAGGATAGAACCCAGTGCCACGCACTTACTAGGTGAATGCTCTACAGCTGAGCCACAACCCAGTCCACATCCCTGACCTTTTTTTAATAACTTTTTTTTGGAGGGGAGTACCCAGGGTTGAACTCAGGGAGTAGACCATTGAGCCAAATCCCCTAGCCTTATTTTGTATTTTATTAGAGAGAGTATCTCAATGAGTTGCCTAGCACTTTGCTAAATTGCAGAGGCTGACGATCCTCCTGCCTCCGCCGGAGCTGTGACCCAAATAATAACTTTGTTTATTTACATTTTATGTAGTGCTGATGATTAAACCCAGTGCCTCACATATGCTAGGCAAGCACTCAACCCACTAAACCACAACACCAGTCCAATAACTGGCCTTTTACATTTTGACACAGGGTCTTGCTGAATTGCCTAGGTTAGCCTTGAATTTGTACGCCTACTGTTTCAACCTCCACAGTAGCTAGGAAGAGTAAATGGATAATAGGAGTGTCCTATTGAGTCCAGTTAATCCCATTTATTTTTTAGGAGGAATTGGAATGTGTTCTGGTGAGTTATTTATCTAAGGACACAGTGTTGGAGCAGTTACACCAATTAAAGTATTTAATCACATTTCAAATCTTTTTTGCCCTCATTAGTTTACTAATAAACTTCATCAAACTTGTTTGAAGACATCTTTTTTTCCCAAGATATATATTTTTTAGTACTGAGATTTGAACACAGGGGAGCTCTACCACTGAGCTATATCCTCAGCCCTTTTAAAATTGTGAGACAAAGCCTAGCTAAATTACCCAGGCTGGCCTCAATCTTGTGATCCTCCTGACTCAAGTCTCCTGAGTCGCTGGGATTACAAGTATAAGCCACTGTAACAAGCCTCAAACATTTTTATCTGGGAGTAAAAGTGACCCTGTGCTCCCTCTTGTGAATTAACCAAAACACAAGTGGCAAGTTTATGCTTGGACTGCTAGGTTTTGAGAGGTGGTGAGGAGCCAAATTGTAGGGGAAAATTGCCCCTTACCCGCCCATTGCTGGAAATAGAACCCAGGGCCTACCATATGCTAGGCAAGCACTCTGCAACTGATCAACATTCCCCAACCCCAAATGGGGGCATTTTTGAAGAAACAATGATACAAGGCCAAACTAAATTCAGGGGCTCAACGCTGATTCAGTTTGAAAGGAAGCAATTTTCCCCCCATGCTCTCTTTGCTTTCACCGTTTCCTCAGGTGTTTCAAAGCGACAGTCTAGGCCTTATCTAGCCCACTGTCCCCACATGGCAGGGAAATCACAATTCTTATTCTATCCTCCTACCCCTGTACGGTCTCTTCTCGCCGTCTCTTTTATACGTTTTCCCCTTCGTCTTCCCCCTAGGCTGACAATCTGAAAATGACCGTTTTATCCTACCGCCATTTGGACTAGGTTGCCTTATGGCGACCTTGACAGCCATCTGAGTGGGAGGCCGGAGGGGGGTGGCGGTTGGCTGTGTGTGGGGGAAACCTTCAGATGGCTGCAAGGAGGTGCCACCAGCAGGGTACCAGGGCTGAGCTCCACTCAGGTAGGAGTTCTCTGAAAGATTGACAGACAGTGCACCAACTGTCTTTGACCTAACTATCTGCCCCATCTCGCGAGATTTCGACGACTATCTAGTGGGGGGGTCCAAGGCGCCTCTCTGAATGGGGGATGGGAATGTCTGTGGCGCAATCATTGCGCGAGATTGAGCCACGGCCGCAGAGGCCCTGCTTAGATCTCGCGATACTTCTCTGTCTCAGTTCTGGAACTCCGGGCAGTTTCTCGCGAGAGTCCGTGCCGAGAGCTCTGGGAGACCCCGTGTGTTTGTGTGTGTGTATGTGTGTTAGTGAATGTGAGTACGGGGAAGCATCGGCCGCCATTTCAGGGAGCTTGCCGACGCTGTCGCAGGGGTGGATCCTGTGCTGCCGAAGCCGCCGTCCTGCTCCTACGTACGGGTTCTTCTAATCCCATTGTTTCTTTTAGATTCGCTCGGGCCTAGTCGCCCTCGGAGCCCGATATACGGGCTGGGCGGTACCGCGGCCTGGGCCTAGGGGCTTAACAGTAGCAACAGCGGCAGCGGCGGCGGCAGCAGCAGCAGCAGCAGCAGCAGCACTAGCAGCAGCAGCGGCGGCAGCAGCAGCGCAACTGACTCGGGACAAGTACTACAGGCACCCAAAAGGCCGCACAGGTATGGGGGGCGTCGTGGACCTACGTATTTTCAGAGCTTTCCCAAGGTTTGCTGCTTATCGGTGCTCAGAGGCACTTCTGGCGGTTTTTAGCGACTGCCAGGATAGGGGGTACTTCTGGCGAAATAGACTCCATTTCGGTGGCCGCGCCCTTATTTTCTGGTCGGGTATTGTCCGTATTCGTGGTGGGGAGCAAAGACCCTAGGGAGACCTGGGGCAGATGGAGTCCTGTCCCTTTGAGGCCTGCGCCGTCCGCGACCTCCCAACATGGCGCCAGTCGAACGCTGCCTTGGTACACAACCCCTCCCAACAGAGGGAGTTTCCCTTGGCCCCTAAAATGGCAGCGCGGGTTTTGTGCCGAAAGAGGCGCTCTCTCTGGAGCCTCTGATTTTAGGGGTTCATTGCGGGGTTTTAAAAATCGGTCATTGAAGTCTTTTCATGTGTTGTAAGGGGCGTTTTAAATGGGCAAGCCAAGCCTGATAAAATGCGTGTCAGTTTAGTCATTGTAGGGCTTTGAAGGATTTTATCAAGTTTTGGAGCCTGTCGGCCAAGAAAAAAAAAAACACCTTAATTGAAAAATGTTTACTCATAGGATTGTCTTGTTTTTTCCTAGGCGTTTAGAGAAAATGGCAGACGATATTGATATTGAAGCAATGCTTGAGGCTCCTTACAAGAAGGTGAGAAAAAACATGTCGGTGAGGTCTATATATTTCTTAATTTAGCATTATTCACGAAACTACTGCTGAAATGTAAACTAACCTCCCCGGAGCCCTCTTGATTTATCTTATCAGAGATGCATTACGTGTAACTTACAAAAGTAAATATATGCTATTGATGTAATAATATTGTGCAGTAGTTTCACTTCAGCGTGATGAATAAATGCCCATCTATCTCTCTTTGTAGACTTGCCTAACGATATCTCACCTCTACTCCCATGAATTCACCTTTGATTCCAGTGTGAACTGTCAATCATAAGGTAGTAATTGAGTGACTTATCGCTGTACCGTGGTCCCCTAGGTAAAATGACTCAACTAAGAATTACCACCTCCAGTTTGGTATAGCAAAAAGGTGAATGTAGTGGTTTGGGAAAATAGCAGGGGTCCAAGAATAACAAAGTATAACCAGTCTATGGCAAGTAAATCTTTTAATAAGTCTTTTGAGAAGAAATGGGTGAGATTTTTAAAATTTATACATATATATACACACATAATATATAAAAGACTGGTGATAGTAAATCTTACCAGGCAGGTGGAGATCTGCTTCTCAGTTAATAATTATAAAATTCTTGGATCCCTGAATAGAAATTTAAAAAAGAAAAAAAAAAAAAAAGGCAAAAGAGGCAGTATCACAGCTTAGAGTCACTTGATGACTGTTTTACTGTTCTCCATATTGTTTTGTTTATAATTAGTCCCTGCCATAGTTTTTCACACTTAAAAACTACAAAGGAATTATTTTGGCTAATATAGTATGACCCATTTCAGTAGCACAGTAAAAGTAAGCTGTCTTTTCATTCTTTCACCCAATTGGTGGTGAAAATATCAGTATGCATGCATTATCACTGGTGTCACAACTGTAAGTTAGCAGTTATGCTCCTATAGCTGATGTGATCAAACTTTAAAATAAACATTGCGCTAAACCTTTTAAAAATAATACATTTGTTTTGGAGTGTGTAGCACGACCATGTGGTACCTTTTGGATGAATTCTGATAACTTTAAATAGTGAATGTAGTTTTGTAATGTTTAGACTCTTGAAGAGCTGCTTTCTGTTTTAATGTTAAAATTCTTGTGTCTTAGTTTAACGTGGATGTAATTCCATGTAAACAGGTATGGAAGTAGGAAATGTTTAGGTTGGACTGGTGGATTATTAATTAACTTTCGTGGGTTCTTGGGAGTCAACATTACTAAAGCAGTGTGAATCCCTGTTTGCTTCAGGGCGAGATGTGTGACAGAGGTGGCATCAAGCTCTTACAGTCCCAACCCTCCAACGGAAATGGGCGAAGATCTCAGGAATGGCATCGGTCACAGGAAATCGATAGTGGCTGGCTGCTAGCATGGCCACTTGGGGCTTAGGCAGAAATAGAGCCATGGTACTGACAAAAGGGACCATAGCACTTGGAATAAAACTCAAAACAAGACTTTATTCATATTTTATAGAAATTACATTTAACCACTTCAGCATTGTAAATGTGGATAACTTAACACCTAACTATGTAAGAAAGTAAAATTTTAACATGTTAATGTGGAGAGATTTTTATTTTTGTATCTTGATGACTTAATTGTAAGCAACAAAGTGGTTATACCATCTAAATTTTTTTATAGCCTTCCATGTTAAACTATAAATAAGTAATTAGTTTTAAAATTGTTTTGTATTTTCTTATTCCTATTCCCTTTACCCTTTGACATCTTGAAATGTTACCACTACGTCCTCATGATGTTCTTCTATCAACCCTGCTTAGGATGAGAACAAGTTGAGCAGTGCTAACGGTCATGAAGAACGTAGCAAAAAGTAAGTTTTAAGAAGGGACCTGGGGGGTGGTGATGAACTTTATGTGATTGAGGTCTTAAGTTGTGTTCCTGTGGCTAAAGCATCAAACTGAGGTTCTCTTCTGATACTCTTTTTTTCCTCTTAGAAAACTGATTCTTTTACCTTTTGGGAAGAGAAACTCCTTGAGGATAGACTATGGATTCTTTTGCCTAGATTTCAGGATATTGTGGTTTCAGGGAACATCTGGATACCTTCCCTTTCAAGTCCATTATGATAATCTGGTTAAGAATTTGTTTTAAGATGGGCGTGGTGCCACCCACCTATAATCCTAGCCACTTGGAGGACAAGGCAGAGGATTGCAAATTTGAGGCCAGCCTGGGCAACGTGGCAAGACACTACCTCAAAAAAACAACAGAATGAGCTAGGTGCTGTGTACACGCCTGTAATCCCAGCTACTTAAGAGGCTGACGCAGGAGGCAAATTTATGTTGGCCTCAGCAATTATTTTGAGACTGTCTCAAAATAAAAAGGTGTGAGGATGTACCTCAATGGTAGAATGCCTCTGGTTTAAATCCCCAGAACCCAAGACAAAAGAATTCCTGCATTAGAACTTTTGTTTGTTGTAAATTTCACTTTGGCTTAATATTTGGTGATAATGTTGATAAAACTATTTTATTTGTTGAACTTAGGAGACAGAGGTAATATTAGAAATTTTATAACCAGGCCATGGGCAGTGTCCTGAATCATTAAAGGAATTCTGCTCCTTGCTGTCTAAAAGCACCTTTGGTAGTGATGAGATAGCATACATAAATACTACTTAGGCATTTTAAACTGCAGTAGATTTAATAGTGAGAATGTACTTTTGAAAATTTTGAGTATTTTAAGCAATTTTGGGGAGTATATATGTAACCCATTCTAGAAAATTGCTGCTACAGACTGTTAACAGATTAACTGGATCCCCTTTATAAGGTTGGAGCCTATCAGTTGTTGAAGTTTCCTTTCAGGTCTAAGGTTAGTGATTCTTACACGTGCTGTGGTCATGTTATGAGCATTGTTTCACTAGCCTGTTTTTATATGTTAAAGCATTTTGTCAACATTTCTGACCCCATAATATATAATGAAAAATTACCATGTTTGTATAAATGTCAAAATAGACTGTACTGTCATGTATAACTAAAAAGAACAAATAAATAAAAAAAGAAAAATATTAAGATGGCCACTTAATTTGATTCTTTTTGGCTCTTTTTCTCCTAAGAGCTCAAAGTGCTTCATAACTACCTCAGTCATCCTCACAACAGCTTTGTTAGGTAGGTTGATAATAATTTCATAAAATAGATGAGAAAATTTTTGGATTTGGGTTTGCTGGGCCAGTAATTCTTTTTATAATGCCCTTAAAATAATGGTAGTAATGGATAATTTGTGGAAAACATCCTTTTTTCCTGGTACAGGCTTATGTGGTAATAATTTAGTTTCTTATTTATCACAGGTGAATGTGGGTATCAGGTTAGGTTTCATCTTGATTGTATGAGATAACCAGCTAATTAATTCACAGTTTATGTCATCTGGTTTTAAACCTTTACAAAAGTAATGTTTTCTTAGTGTTTCTGATCTGAGTTTTTGAATCAAAAAACCCAGGAACAGGTTTCTGTATTGACATAAATTATCCCTTGTAGATGTCATACCTCTCAGCTAGGTAAAAACTATGATTTTACCTTAAATGTCAAAAGGATGAGGTCATACACTTTAGGATGCAGACTTTTATTGTACCATTTTCTGAAGTTACCCCTTGCCCCTAATGTCATCTAGAGTTTATATTTGTTCTGCATCTAAAGTCTTCAAGGCCAGCAAGCTTTTATAAGGAAATCAAGCATCAGGCTCTGCATAAATGGTATTTGGTGACCTTAATTTAATGTAATGTAAAGAATCCTGAGGGCTGGGTGTGGCAGTACATGCCTATAATCTAGTGGCTTGGGGGCTGAGTCAGGAGATTCCCAAACTTAAAGTCAGCCTCAGCAACTTGGCAAGACCCTGTCTCAGGACTGGGAATATGGCCCAGTGATTAAGTGGCCCTGGGTTCAATCCCTGTTACCAAAAAAATTTAGTCCTGAGGGACTAAATAAGAAGAATCCGTAATTTAATTGGCCATATGATTCTTTGAGGGAGGCCTGTTTCCCAATACTCTTTTAAAACCTATAAAATATTTTTGTCAGAGTTTCTGTCCTAAATTAAATCTGGTTGTATAAATGATACCTTTGTTTAGTCTGGAGCTTTTTAAAAAATTTTTTTCTGAAGGAACTTTATTTTTCAAATTTGAACATAAAAATTTTTGCCTTTAGGAAAAATTGTCTTACAAAGGAAAATGCTACTTTGCATTTTTCCACCCTAAAACTGTTTAAAAAAGCCACTGACTCTTGATGTAGTTCTTAATAAGGTAATATGAAAGTTCCCAGTGAGAAATAGTCCACTGTGTTTATTTTTTAAAAAATAGTGTTTCTGAACATGTAACACTTCATTGTATCCCAATAATAAAAGGAACTGTTTCATATAACACGAAGGTTACCAATTAGCTTGTTATTGAAGAGCTACACTCCTGAGTTTGGCAAGACCTCAAAATATGCTTTGTACAGTAACTTAAGTACCTGAGGTTGCCCTCATGGAAGTATTTGTTAGTGTAACCAATTTTGCAAAGTATAAACTGGCATCTGTTCCTTTCAGCTCAAATTAGAGAACTACTCAAAAAAGGATAACAGTAAAATGACACAGTTGAAATATTTGGCTACTGTGGTGTGGATTATAAAATTTGGGATAAATGACTTTTCTATTTTTTTTTCTTATTTTCCAGAATACTTTGCATTTAAAATTTAGATCTTCTTACATGGAAGAGGTCAAATCCAGTTATAGCAAAACACCTTTACAGCAGAGGCCATATAACCAAAAAGTCCAAAGGCCCAGACCAGTGGACCATTTACTTCAATGATGTTCAGTACAAAATTCCACTGCCACTAAAGACTTTGGAAAGTCCCATTTAAGTTGTAACAGGATTTGACTATTAGTATGGATTTTGATAACAGTTCTTTAGTAAACCTAACACGTATTCTTTGAAGCTGGAATTTGTTACAGAGAAGTATACTGGTTTCTTATATAACTTTGTCTGGACTTTTATGTAGAAGATAATGTTTCCTTAATGTCTTAGTACATTGTTGTCTTTTTACCTGTCGGGGGTTGCCTTCAGATGTGGGTGGGAACTCATTTACAAAAAGTCCTAGGAAGATCTTAAGTTAAAATTAGCTCTCTGATTTTTGAAGTCTTTTTCTTTGGCAGAGTACATTTTGGGGTCTGTGAGAGTTAAATATAGAGGTTGGCTACCTGTGCTATGGGCCATCTGTGAAGAGAGAAAATCTTTATTAATAGTGTCTTTTGTGGGGAATAAAATACTTTTTATCTTGTCCCCTAATTTGAATTATGTATGGTTATAAACACATACTTTTTTAACCATCTCACAGAATTTTGTAAGAGATAGTGTCAGGTTTTTGAGGCAAAATGGAATGTTATCTGTTGCCCTTCTGGGCATTGCTTTGACTTCTATATAAATAAGAGTGTAGCCTAATTTTCTGTCATGTGCTGCCTAGCATATACATTTCTGACAGTCAGGTGGATTATCTTGAAATTTTAGACAAAGTTTCTGCCTCCTTGGAAAGCTCTACATCTCCTTGTGATTGGAGTGTGGGTTTCAAGATTCCAGAAGGTGGGTGTCTTCATTTTCTATTTTCAATGCACTCTAAGGTGACCTGCTTATGGGTTGGTTCTCTGAAGCGGACCTCAGTTGCTCTTATGCTAACTACTTTAAGGACTCAACAGTTAATTAAATTTCCAGATAATGATGTAGCATTCTCAGTATTCAATCTTTAAACCACTACACATGGACATTTTAGTGGAATAAATTTTATTTTGAAATGTCTTTTAATTTATATTGAAAATCTGAAGGCACCTCTAATTAGATAATGACACAGATATAGATTGTAAGATTTAATTATGAAATGAAGGGTAGAATACTGTGAAGAATTTAATAATGATATATAAAAAAAACTATTTTTTTTTTACCTTTCAGAGTTGAGATTTTATAAAAATTTGTGAAGGTCAAGTTGATTATTTTATTGCACTCCACAGGCTTGTGTAAACTGGTGTAAAAATGGCATTCTACATTTTCTGGTGTATTTATTACAACTTTAAAATTTAAATGGTCACTTGAATGTCTAATAGTTTCAAAGTGCATTCAACTGCATTAGTTCTAAGTGTCCTTTGTTATTGTTTCTTTGCTTATGAAAAGCAAAATGTTGATGCCTGTGTGGCCCTTTGAAAGTATAAAATGTTCTGTAAATTGTTTAAAAATGGACTTAGTATTATGAAAATTTTTATATGTGAACAACTACTATTACTCATGGATTTATTGTAACTTGATTTTAGTACTTTACCTTGTGGATTATAATAATGCTTCTTAGGTGGTTAACATGAAAGTTTTACTAAAATGCTCAGGTTTTTCTTGTACCTGGCAACTAGTCCTATTTTTCATTTAAGCTGTAGCTGACTCAGGAAATCCTTGCAGTTCCTGCTCTTAAAACACTATGGCTCACAATGCATTGATTGATCATTTTCAGTTATAAGGCAAAGATGGGGGTAGTGTTAACCACATCTAGAAATTTTTTAAAAATATGATTATGTATCATTGTATGATAGTTAATAACAAAATGAGTTTGTAAAAGGCTAAAAATTCTGAGTGTTAAAAAAAAGCATATTTTGATGGGGTTTTAAAACAGCAAGATAATGATGATTTGTTTTCTTCTCAGGAGAAAAAAAAGCAAGAGCAGAAGTCGCAGTCATGAACGAAAGCGAAGCAAAAGTAAGGAACGAAAGCGAAGTAGAGATAGAGAAAGGAAAAAGAGCAAAAGCCGGGAACGGAAGCGAAGTAGAAGCAAAGAAAGGAGACGTAGCCGCTCAAGAAGTCGAGATCGAAGATTCCGAGGCCGCTATAGAAGTCCCTAGTATGTAACTATAATTATGATTTTTGGTTGGAGGGTCATTCTCTGGGTATTTGGGAGCAATTTAACTTAAGAGATTTGAATTAGGAGACTTTATTTTTCAGTAAGTGGTTAAAAGTATTAAAAATTAAGGATGTTGGCATTAAAGATTAGAAAAGCAAAGGTACAGTGTTTGAAGAAATAAATGAAACTTCTATTTTACCAGGTATACTAGCTTATTTTCTGTCAATCTAGCTAAAATTCTAATTGTATGCCCATCGAAGTTAGATTGAAGCACTATCATGATTGAAAAAAGAAAGCTTAAAGGTGTGTGAGCTATAAAATATTCTTTATTAAATATATAAGATTTAAAACTTAGGTGTATAGATTACAAATGTGATTAATTAATATTAAGTTACATATCTGGCTCTTTCCAGCTGAAACTAAAGATAGTTTATGAATTGTTACATGTGTTCCTTGATAAAGATCATTTGTTAGGCTCATCACACATTATTTTTAAGCCCTCTTTAATAGTAGTAAGATACTCTAAAAGTGCTTTGAAGATTAAATCACTACAGGATATTTGATGTGGTTAAACAAGTCGGAAGGAAGTTAAAAGATACCTGTATTAACTTTGGAAAGACAATTCTAAGAATGAATTGAAACTACTAGTAATCCTTAATGCTTTGATGTTATTTCCTATTTAATCACAGTTATAAACTATATGGGATATACATACTTTCAGTTTTAAATTTTGAATGATTGAGAATAGAATTCAGAGAGACCTGAAACAGTCCTGGTTCTTTTGAAAGATACTTAGCTCTCTTTTTTTCTTGTCTTTTAAGAAGGAACTAACTTGGAGTAAGCTGATAATGAGTAATAAATGAGATAGTAATGTAAAATTACTTAAGAGTACTTTCTGGAATTATGGAATGTTTTGATATTGAAGGCACTTGGAGTTAGTAGCAGATTGCTGATTGTGGATCTTTTCATGTTTAATGAATTGAACTACCTGTTTTCTAGGTTTCTCCAACATGCCTTTTTAATATAATTTTTCACTATCTGAAAATGAACCACAAAGCTATTTTAATTCTAAATGCTGTATTAAAATTCTTTGCTTTTTGTCCAGTTCCTCAAGTTATTGTATTACTAAAATGGGAATATATAACATCATTTTGCCAGAATGAACCAAATGGAAGTAGTTACCTTCAACTGTTTCTAATTTGAATGCATATTTAATTTCTGCTTATAATCCTGATCTTAATGGTTTAAAATTTAAATTTAAAATTTGTTTCCAGTTTCAGGTGATTTTTAACTATGGAGGCTATCATGGAGATTGATTCAGAATTAAAGGGAAAGGAAGTAGTGTATAGATTCTTTCTTGAATTTTAATTTATCCTGAAAATGTATATTCAATTATCATTTGTCTGAATTGGAAAGAACCTTTCTCATTATAAAAGAATTGTATTTGGAAGTGCTTGGTTATTATAAGTAGAAGTTTTCATGAAAACTAAACCAAACGTGTTTCGTGGCCTCTTTGTTTTTTAATGTATATATTTTTAGTTTTAGTTGGACATAATATCTTTATTTTATTTGTTTTTAGGTGGTGCTGAGGATTGAACCCAGCACCTCACACATGCTAGGCAAGCGCTCTACCGCTGAGCCACAATCCAGCCCCTCATGGGCTCATTTAATTTTGCTACTCTGGAGTAGGATAGCAGGATGAGCACTAAAGTACATATATCCAACTGGTCCCTATAAGTTAGCTTCTTGTTTACAAGGCACAAAAGTTACCAATTTTATAAAAGTCACCTAATATCTGTTCCAAAATACTTTTTTAATTCATGAAATTCTCAGATTTTCTGAAGAGTTGCCATCACACAATTTTTATGGAATATTTTGTTACAGAGAAATGAAGTACAATGCACTAAAGTGTGCCTTTTGCTGTGTAAGATTATTGCATAGATAAAATTCTAGTGACTATGTAAGGAATTTTTCCCTTTTTAGCTGGGTGTGATGGCACATACCTGTAATCCCAGTGACTCAGGAGGCTGAAACAGGAGTATTGCAAGTTCAAGGTCAGCCTCAGTACTTTAAGCCAGCCTCCTGAGCAATTTAGTGAGACCCTGTCTCAAAAAAGGCTGGCGCTATTGCTCAGGGGCAAAATGCCATTGGGTTCAATTCCCATTTTTGAAAAGTTGTTGAAACAAAAAAAACTTCTATATGTTGTATATGTAAAACTTTCATATGTGCTCTCAAGAAAGTATCTACAAATGGATTCTTGGGATCTGCACACAAAATAGTTTAAGTTACTGCTGGTGTGAGGAAAGTTCAGAGGGATCTACTTTTATATGTGTGGTTTTCAAGTCTCAGGAATATATTCATATATATTTTGGAAAGTATATGTGAATGGGTGCAAACATTTTCAGAATCTTAAATATTTGAGGCTGTAACCTATGGTCTTGGCACCTCAAAGTGGTCCAGGATGGATAAATATAAGGGCAAGCATGCCTGGGAAAGAGTTAAGCTTTTTCGAAGTCTTTTTGTTTCCTCTTCATACATGAGGTGGAAAACAAGCAGCCTAACAATGTAAAACTTGCTGGAGAGCGCATGAATGCGATCTTAGCAAGACCCTAAACCTGTAACTAGTGTAATTTTGTGTTTCCTTTTTAGCTCCGGACCAAAATTTAACAGTGCCATCCGAGGAAAGATTGGGTTGCCTCATAGCATCAAATTAAGGTTTTTAAACATACTTCTGAATTGTTTAAATTGTTTTTCAAGGAACTTCTGTGATTTACATGTTTGGAGTAACTTCTGAAACTTTTTAACTTTGCAGCAGACGACGTTCCCGAAGCAAAAGTCCATTCAGAAAAGACAAGAGTCCTGTGAGGTAGCTGTTGTCCCTTTTTTTCCCCCCCCTTCTTTTAAACTTAGCTTTATATGGGTTTTGCCAAAATGAGAAAAGGGGTGGGGGAAAAACACTTTTGCAGTTCATGTGACTTCTGAATTTAACCCCAATAATTTGGATCACGTTATATATGTTGTTTTCTTTAGTAGTATCAATACCTTGAAGTCAATGTGAATTGTCATGTGAGTTTTCAATAGCTTTCATTTTAATTTCGTTTATTTAAAAAGAGCGAAATACTATTATGATGTGTAGATAATTTATTTGAGTTAACAGAATTTTCAGTAGCTAAAGAAAGGCTCAAAAGACTTGACCAATTTTTGTTATTAGTAAATAAAGAAAAAGTCAAAGTAGTTGTGTAACAAGTTTTAAATAGCTCTACTTTTTATAATTTTTTTTGTTATGAATGGATCTTTATTTTATTTGCTTATTTACATGTGGTACTAGGAATTGAACACAGAGCCTCACACGTAGGAGGCAAGTGCTCTTGTGCTGAGTTACAACTCCATCCCCAGTAGCTCTACTTTTCTGAATTAGGGCTGGGGATATAGCTCAGTTGGTAGAGTGCTTTCCTTGCATACATAAGGCCCTGTGTTCAATCCCAGGCTATTCTTATGCTCAGATTCTCAAAGCTTTACATGGATTATTTGTCTCCTAAATAAAAGTCCTGTCAAGTATGTCATTTAAAAAAAAAATATTTATTTTTATGTGGTGTTGAGAATCAAACCCAGTATGCGAGGCAAGCACTGCACCACTGAGTTACAGCCCCAGCCCCCGCCCCCAAGTATCATTTTTTTTTTAAAGAGAGAGAGAAAGAATTTTTGTTTTTTTAATATTTATTTTTTAGTTTTCGGCGGACACAACATCTTTGTTTGTATGTGGTGCTGAGGATCGAACCCGGGCCGCACGCATGCCAGGCAAGCGCGCTACCGCTTGAGCCACATCCCCAGCCCCCAAGTATCATTTTTGTTCAAGGAAAATTTTTCTGTATAATAGCTTTTTTTTTTTTTTTTTTTTGGTACCAGGGATTGAACTGGGGAACTTAACCACTGCGCCACGTCCCCAGCCCTTTATTACATCATATTTAGAGACAGGGCTCACTTAGTTGCTTAGTGCTTCACTGTTGTTGAGGCTGGCTTTGAACTTATGATTCTCTTGCCCCATACTGGGATTATAGGAGTACACCACTGCACCTGGCTGTGGTAGCATTCGTTCCTTTCATTTCTAACTTATCTTTAAAAAAAAGGAGTATTTTTTTTATTATTCTTTTTTTTTTTTTTTTTTTTTAGGTGGACACAATATCTTTATTTTTATTTTTATGTGGTGCTGAGAACAGAACCCAGGCATGCCAGGCGAGCATGCTACCACTTGAGCCACATCCCCAGCCCTGGGGAGTATTATTTTTTAATATATATATTTTGGTTATAAATGGACACAATGCCTTTATCTATCTACCTATCTATCTGTTTATTTATTTGTTTATTTTAACGTGGTGCTGAGGATCTAATCCGATGCCTCACATGTTCTAGGCAAGCACTCTACCATTGAACCACAACCCCAGTCCTAAAAAAGGAGTATTGTTTAAACTTTGAGTTGATTGTTTGTTTTTGTGTATTATAGTTACACTGCAGAATTTAGGATTTGGTAAAGATCTTAATGATTCTTAAATTTTCTTTCTAATAAAACATTTGTTTACTTGTTTTTGTTGTTAGTGGACCTTTATTCGTGCTGAGATGTGAACCCAGTGCATTACACATGCTAGACAGGTTCTTTACCACTGAGCCAAAACCCCAGCTTGTAGGCTTATATCTTTAAGGATTAAGTGAGGACCTAGGTACTTTGGAACAGAAATATTCTTTTGGGGGACAGGGTGTATGACTGAGTCACATCCCTAGCCCTATTTTGGATTTTAGAGTTGCAAAGTGCCTCTCTCAGTTTTATAGGATGGCTTTCAACACATGATCCTCCTGTCTTAGCTTTCCAAGCCACTGGGATGACAGACTTGTTGTTGTGTGCCTGCCCAGAGATATTCTTTTTAAAAAATATTTTTTAGTTGTATGTGGACACTTATTTATATGCAGTGCCGAGAATCAAACCAAGTGCCTCACACTTGCTAGGCAAGTGGTCTACCACAAAACCACAAACCTAGCACCCAGAGAAGATCTTAATAGATATTTATCTGTTGTGCTTTTGTTTTTTTTCTATTGAGCATTTAGAAGTATGTTCTGTATTTGTCTTTTTCTTATTGATACTTGTTAAAGTAATTTCCTTTTTTAATTAAAAAAAATTAAATATACTTGTAGATGGACAGAATGCCTTTATTTAATATATTATGTGGTGCTGAGGATCAAACCCAGTGCCTTACACATGCTAGGCAAGTGCTCTGCCATTGATGTGTAGCCCTGGCCGATTTTTAGCTTTTGATTTAGTTATGATTACTGTTTCTGTGGTCTTCAATTATTTAAAAAAATCATGATTCATATGCTAAACTTGTTGAGTTTTTTTTTTTTTAATATTTTAATATTTATTTTTTAGTTTTTGGCGGTACAACGTCTTTGTTTTTTTGTATGTGGTGCTGAGGATCCAACCCTCGATCGAACCCAGGCCGCACGCATGCCAGGCGAGCGCGCTACCACTTGAGCCACATCCCCAGCCCGTACTTGTTGAGTTTTATAAGCTTAATATAATTAAATTATACACATCTAGCTTATTTTTGTAAAATAAACTAGCTTTCCTTACGTGAAGTACTTTTTATCATTTGTGGTTTTATTATTTTTGTCTTTATCATTTTTTATTTTTAAACAATTTAATGGCCTTATGGTTTTGTTGTGGGGAAACATCCACTATACAGATTTTGCATGTCTGGTACTTGTGGTCAGGGTTTGTATTACTGTCATTAAACTGTTAAGTTGTCTGAGTTACCTTTAATATTGTAGAGAAATGACTACTTTGAACATTGTAAGTTAAGTGGAGATCTGTCCTGATAGAATGTCCTGATTAGAAGATACATTTAGTGGGCTGAGGAGTGGCTCAAGCGGTAGCGTGCTCGCCTGGCATGAATGCTGTCCGGGTTCGATCCTCTCAGCACCACATACAAACAAAGATGTTGTGTCCACCAGAAAAACTAAAAAATAAATATTAAAATTCATTCGTTCTCTTTCTCTCTCTCCCTCTCCCTCTCTCCCTCTCCCCCTCTCCCTCACTCCCTCTTACAAAAAAAAAGATTTAGTCAGTTATTATTCTGTTGAAGGAATTGAGTCACATGGAAATGAATTACAGACATTGTGTATAACAAAATTTAGTAAATATGGACTTGGACATAGGTATTAATTTTGATAAAAAGTTTATTCTGCTTACTGAAAATATACTTTTAAAAATTACTTGAAAAGAACAAGTTATAAAGTTAATTCTGTGTTCTTTATTCTTAGGGAACCTATTGATAATCTAACTCCTGAGGAAAGAGATGCCAGGACAGTTTTCTGCATGCAGTTGGCAGCAAGAATTCGACCAAGAGATTTGGAAGAGTTTTTCTCCACAGTAGGAAAGGTAACAACCTTTTTAGGGAGGTCAAGTAGTAGGTGGAAATTGGAGTGCTTTAAAAATTAGTATTATGGCAGGTAAAATGGAGAAAACATATATTCTCCAAGTTTTTCATGAGATTTATTTTTGTTATCCTGCCCATAAATAACTTTTTCCATATCTGTAAGTTGTGGTGTTAGAGTTAATGTAATTGCCCTTTCATCAAAATGCTTAAATAGTGCTGGGTCATCAAGATATGTGAAACTCTGGTTTTTTTTTATTTAAGAGAGAGAATTTTTTAATTTTCAGTGGACACAACATCTTTATTTTATTTTTATGTGGTGCTGAGGGTCGAACCCAGCGCCCTTTCATGCCAGGCGAGCGTGTTACCGCTTGAGCCACATCCTCAGCCTCTGGTCTTTTGAATTTGCTAAGAGTCTTGCAGAGTTGCTGAGGCTGACTTTGTTTGAACATGGAGTTTTCTTGCTTCAGTGTCTGCACACCTTGTGATTAAACCTGTGCACCACTGTGCCTTCTGAGAAAATGTTTTGATTCCCAGTCAGTGAGAAAAGTGAAAAAACGGAGGGGTTAGCTGAATGGAGGTTACTTGGAGTCATAGTCACTTGGGAGGCCAGCCTGGCAAAATAACAAGCCCCTTCTGGAAAAATAAAAAAAAAAGAGGAAAGAAAGAAAGAGATTAAGGGTTGATATGAGTATTAGAGACCATCCTTAGTATGCATGAAGTCTTGGGTTTGCTCCTCAACACAAAGAAAAAAAAAAAAAATAGAAGGCCAATAATCCTTGAAATTTATCGCTATTTTTGTGTCTCTGTGCATGTTGCAGTTTGAAGTCAGGGAACTTTATTTCTTCATACTTTGTTCCATCATCAATGCACCTTGTTTTCTGAATACATATTTTACATTCCTGTGTTATGTGGTACTGGGGGTCAAACAAAAGGCTGACAAAGTAATAGACAAAGTGTTGTACCACTGAGTTGTCCTAAACCTATTCATGTAATTTGTGCCTGCTTTTGAAATAATTATATTCATATAGGTCACAGGGCATCATTGCACAAGCAGAATTGTATTAAATGTGTATTTTCTTTTCAGGTTCGAGATGTGAGGATGATTTCTGATAGAAATTCAAGACGTTCCAAAGGGATTGCCTATGTGGAGTTTGTCGATGTGAGCTCAGTGCCTCTAGCAATAGGATTAACTGGCCAGCGAGTTTTAGGAGTGCCCATCATAGTACAGGCATCACAGGTAATTTTTTTTCTTAAGAATTGAGTTACTGGTACTGGAAGCCTCCTAAATCTTGCTGAAATGATATTGTGTCCTGATGAGGTTTTATATACATTAATTATCACATTACCTTGAGTCAGATGATATTAGGTTGCTTTATTGAAACGTTGTTGTGACTACTGTGTTTTACTGTGTTCTTAACACCATATTGGTGCCACACACCTGTAATCCCTGTGAATCGAGAGGCTGAATCAAGAGGATCACCAGTTCATAGTCATATTCAGCAGTTCAGCGAGGCCAAAAGAAAGTTGACAAGACCTTGTCTCAATAAAATGGTCTGGGAAGTGATTCAATGGTAGAGTGCCTTTTGTTTAAATACCTACTAACCCCCTAATAAATAAATAAATGCACCTTAATCTAAGTTATAAACATTGATTTCGTTAAAGGCTGGGCGCCGTGGTGCAAACCTGAAATCTCAGCAGCGTCAGAAACTTGGATTAGTATTTTAGCAACACTCTGTCAAAATGAATAGGGGTGGGAATATTGCGCAGTTTTAAGCATCCCTGTGCCTGATAGTTTGTACAAGAAAAAAAAAAAGACCTGAACTGAATGTATTTTCTCAAGAATGTATTTTCTGGCTAGACTCTTGTGGCACATTCCTGTAATCCCAGTAATTTGGAAGGCTGAGGCAGGAGGATTTCAAGTTCAAAGCCAGCCTCAGCAAAAACAAGAGAGCTAGGCAACTCAGTGAGATCCTGTCTCTAAATAAAATACAAAATAGGGCTGTGGATACGACTCAGTTTAATTCCCTGCTCCTGCAAAAAGTTAGTACTTTTGGGGCCCAGGAGTGCTGAAGGTTACTTGTAATCCCTGCAGCTCAGGAGGATCACCAGGTAAAGCCATCCTCAGCAACTTACCCAGATCTTGTTTCTAAATACAATTTAAAAATGGGCTGGCAATGTTGTTCAGTATTTAAGTGCCCTTGGGTTCAATCCCTGGTACAAAAAAGATTAATGAATGTTTTCTTTTCAATGGTATGATTTTTATTTAAAGAATTTTAAAAAAATTTTAGCTGTATAAGGACCTTTACTTAATTTATATATGATACTGAGAAACCCAGTGCCTCACATGCTAGGTAAGAGCTCTACCACTGAGACACAAACCAGCCCTAAAAAAGTTTTTAGTTGTGATGGACACAGCACCCTTATCCATTTATTTATTTATTTATTTTTATGTGGTGCTGAAGATCAAACCCAGTACCTCAACACATTCTAGGCAAGTGGTCTGCCACTGAGTTACAGCCCCAGCCCTAAAAAAAAAAAAAAAAAAAATTAAGTAATGTCTTTACTGGTGGCTGGGTTGCTCACACCAGTGAGGTCTGAAGGGAAAAAGAAAAAGAATCTTCTATCATTAAATAGTAATATACTTTTACTGTGAAAATACATACTCATGCAATTTTTTTTTTTTTTTTTTGAATAGAGTAGTTTGAAACCATTGGTTACAAGATTCTTTTGAACATAAGGCTTTTTGGGGGGTGGGGTATTTGGGATAGAATGTGGTAACACATTATCTCTGAACTACAGACCAGCCAATCCCCTTTCCCCCTTTTGTGAGACTCACTAAGGACTTAACCCTTCACTAAGTTGCTGAACATGGGATCTTCCCACCTTAGCTTCCCAGGTTACTGGGATTATAGATGTGTACCCTTGTTCCAGATTAGGTAAGATGTTAAAATCTCATTTGAAGTATTTTTGTTTAATATTCAGTTTATGATTTATTGATATCTCATAGTATTTGAGTATTGCTTTGTGGAAATGAATTTACATTCATATTTTAGTTATTTTGTACACAGAAAATCAGGATGCCTAAATCTATTGATTATGTATTTTGAAACTATCCTTAGGATTCAGTATATACGAAATAAGCAACCATTTTCTGTTGCTAGTCAGCTTTTTTTTGGTGGTGGGCTGAACTGGGGTTTGAACTAAGGGACACTCCACTACCGAGACACCTCCCCAGCCCTTTTTTGTATTTATAGAGAGGATTTCACTGAGTTGCTTAGCAACCCCCTTTTTCAAGACTTGGCTTTGAACTCTATGATTCTCCTGCCTCCGCCTCCTGCAGCTTTTTCTTTTCATGGCCAATCTTTTTCTCTTTTAATCCTAAATGTCTGAATCAGGCTCACTTTTTTTTCAGCTGAGCTGCATCCCAGTACTGTCTCTGTGTGTGTGTGTGTGTTTTGAATAACTTTATGTAGTTCTGATGATCCACTTTGGTGCCTCACACGTGCTAAGCATTTGGTCTACCACTAAGCCGGAAAACCAGTCCTTCTAAGCACCATTTGAGACAGACTTAAGTTAATCACTAAGTTGGTTAAGTTGGTCTTGAGCTCATTTATCCATTTTGAGCTCAGTTATCAGCCTCCTGAATCACCTAAAGTTGTTTGCTTTTCAGTTACTGAAATACATTCATTACTCCATAAGTCTTCAGTTCTTCAAAATTACATGATGCTTTTTAAGTTGCGTACAAACTTGATAGAGTATGTCATGTCTACTGTTAACTGCTAAACTGTAGGTATAGCCAAATTACTTGTTAGATTGCTTTTTACCGTTGTATTATATGTTCTTTTGTATTCTTGAATATTAATCCTGAGTAATGGTCTTTGTAAACTGGATAGGAAAATAATCATAGGTTGGACTGAGGCAATGGCTCAGTTGCAGAGAGCTTGCCTAGCATGTATGAGGCACTGTGTTCACTCCTTAGCACACCACGTTTTTTGAAAGGCATTCCGTCCATCTACAGTTACCAAAAAATTTAAAAAATAAATAATCCTAGCTCAAGTTATTTGTCAGAATGAATAAGAAGAAACCCAGTAACTGTATGTGAATAAAACTGTGACCTCTCATAAAGATACTAATTACTGAATGTACATACTAGTTTGTGACCAGACAAGATCCTTGTGTCAGAATGTAAAATATAGTTTTATGGTGGATTTAATTTTACATATGAAATGTGGATTTTGTGTATTTGTGTGTGTGGTGGGGCGCTGGGGATTGAACCCAGAGCCTTGTGTATGCAAGGCAAGCACTCTACCAACTGAGCTATATCTCCAGCCCCTTGCTTATGAAATATGGTATGAGCTTTATGTATGACTTGCATATACTTAAATTGATTTTATTATAAAACATACATTTCAGCTATTAAGCATTCAGTTCAATGCCATTACCACTATGTGTCATCAGAACGTTGCATAACATTGAGCAGAAAGTATATTCTTTACCCATAATTCTCTGTTCTCTTTCTTTAGTTTATGGTAATCTGTAAACTGCATTCTGTTTCTGATTTTTTTTCCTTCTAAAGTGATTTATAGGTTTTTTTTTTTTGTACCTTATTTACTTAGCATATTTGTGTCTCTAATCTTGGCTGTGGTTGTCATTGAGCATGTCACTGTTTGTTATGGATTTGTTCATATTAGCACTGTTTGTTATGGATTTGTTCATATTTTTCTTGTAGGCAGAAAAAAACAGAGCTGCAGCAATGGCAAACAATTTACAAAAGGGAAGTGCAGGACCTATGAGACTTTATGTGGGCTCATTACACTTTAACATAACTGAAGATATGCTTCGGGGAATCTTTGAGCCATTTGGAAGAGTAAGTACATCAATGGATGTTTTAGAAGTTCTTTACCCAAATGTAGTAAAGAACAGTTTCTGTATGTAGAATTTGTTATTCTAGGGAATCAATTTTTTTAAAAATCATTAAGGATAAATGGTTATGCTGTGCATTTTGAATTAGATCATATTTTGTTTTGGGAGGTTGTTCCCCATACTACAATTCTAGTGGTATGTGGAGAAGCTTCTCTACTACTAAGTTAAGTAATTAAATTATTCTGACAGAATCAATATCTTACAATGGACAAACACATGGGGGCGAGTATGTACTATGGATTGAACCCACAGGCTATCACAGCTATTTTTGCAACCCTTTTTATTTTTTTTATTTGTAATCTTTCTATGTTGCCAAGGCTGTTCTTGTATTTGTGCATTGCTGGGATTACAGGCATGCACCACCGCCCTTAGCCTAATATTAATCTTTGGGGGGATTGAACCAGGGTTTGAACTCAGGACATTCAACCATTGAGCCACATCCCCAGCCCTATTTTGTATTTTATTTAGAGATAGGGTGTCACTGAGTTTCTTAGATCTTAGCTATTGCTGAGGCTGGCTTTGAAATTGTGATCCTCTTGTTTGAGACTCCTTAGCCACTGGGCTTAGAGGCGTGCACCATGGCATCCAAATCAGTTATAAAAGGCTTGTTATTGTTGGGGGTGCTTTATTGGAAGTGTAGCAGTGCCACTATCAACGTGTACATTTTGCTCAGTTACCACAACACAAAAAGGTTGAAACCACCAACCAAAACACTAAATAATATAGGTATTATATTTGAATTTTTCTTTGCCTTTCTTTTTTAATATGGGCAGCTTTTAGGGACAGTTTAATTGTTATAATTGACAAACCATGAAGTTAACTTATTGTAAGTAAACAGGCTAATGATTTTTAGTATATTTGGTGTCCACTAATCACTATATTCAGTGTATAGCCTGTTGAAACTTTTTTTAAAAAATAAGTGTCTGTAGGCAGGCATGGTGGTGCATGGGTGTAATCCCAGTGCCTTGGGAGGCTCAGGTAGGAGGATCTCAAGTTCAAAGCCAGCCTCAGCAAAAGCAAGGTGCTAAGCAACTCAGTAAGACCTTATCTCTTAATAAAATACAAGAAAATTGCTGGGGGTTTATGGATCAGTGGTTGAGTTGTCCTGAGTTCAGTCTCTAGCCTTCCCCCATCCCTGATATGGAAAGGACATAGAATATTTATTTTGTTTCCAGCATCTGGTGTTATTTTAGAAAGGCCTTAAACTTTTTTTTTTCCCTGAATAAAAAGACAATTATTTTACTTGGCATTGGGAATCAAACCCAGGCTCTACAATTTGGAAGTTGTGTGCTGTGCCTATCACAACAATACTCCCAACTACTTAAGACAATCTTAATTTTATTTCCACCCTTCGGTGTATAACTTCTTGCTCAACGAATTTTCTAGAGCTGCTTTTTTTTTTTTTTTTTTTTTTCAATTAAGGGTTATGAGAAGTTTTCAGTTTTTTCTATTGGGAGGAGAATTTTTTGAATTGTCTATGTATACTATGCTTTTTTTCTATTGTTGACTTAAATAATTATGACATTTCTTTTTAGATTGAAAGTATCCAGCTCATGATGGATAGTGAAACAGGTCGCTCTAAGGGTTATGGATTTATTACAGTAAGTAATTGACATGTTAACATATGACTTTGAAATAAATAGCATAATGGAACTATATTCAGGTGATTCTCCCCCTCCAGGAATGTAGATTTAGTTACTGTTTTCAAATTGCTTAAATTTGGTAATAGTAGTCATTTTCTTTTCATGTTTTATTTACTTTTTTGACCACACCGGTAATCCCCAGGTCTCTTGCATGGTAGGCATGTATGTGCTCTTCCACTTATCACCAACCCTTTTTATTTCTTTGTATGTTACTACTTACTAAGTATACTAAATCTCATCATTAGGAGCTTTTCTACTATTATTATTATATCTGATTTTTTAAAATATGTGGTCAGTTTGCTTAGCCAGATCTTAATGAAAGCTGTTATATCATTCTGTTTCTCTTGTGTCACATTGTTACAATATCTTGTTTCACTTAAAATTCTTTTTAAAATGCATACATACCTAACAACCAAGCATATGTTTGCCTTATTACAAGTGATTGTGGCTAATCATGATAGCCCAGTTCTAATAGGATTATTAAGTGTTAGTTGGAGTAATGTAGAACAGATATGCTTCTACTTTTTCATGTGTGTGTAGGGTGCTGGGCGTATAACCAAGGGCCTCATACATGATGGCCAAATGCTCTACACTGAACTATATTCTTAGGTTAAAAGGGGGGGGCCAAGCTGGGCATGTGAGTCAGTTGTTATATGTCTCTGGGTTCAATCCCTGCTACCAAATAAATAAAATTCTTATGTCTGTTTTAGTCCAACTCTACCTTAATATATTTGTGAAAGGAGAAAAGCTATTTAGAAAATGTAGTACACCAGCATTGTGTTTCTTAATAACATCAGCATGGTTATCCTCTTTCATTTTTCAAAAAAAGGAGTTATAGCTGGGTGTGGCCCATGCCTATAATCCCAGTAGCATGAGAGGCTGAGTCAGGAGGAGTGTGAGTTCAAAGCCAGCCTCGGCAATACCGCCTTTAGCCTGATATTAATCTTTTTTTTGGGGGGGGGTACCGTACCAGGGTTTGAATAGGAGTTTTGTTAAGTGGATATATTTAGATTTTTTTCCTGTAATTTTTATCAGATTTGAGTATTGTATGCTAGGTAATAAAATATTCAGTAATTTAGAAATACAAGGATTATATTGAGTTTGGTCTGTAGAACCGTTTTTATTAGAAGACTTATATTTTACCAAATTATTCATGAACGTTCTATTGTTGTATAGTTATATATAAAATTAGATTATATAAATTATTTGCATGGCATATTTGTATTAAATGGTTGATATCTTTTCATTTAACTAGCATATACAATTATGATCTCAGTAAGCATAATTGTTATTTTCTAAAGGTAATTAAACCCTGGGATCACATCCATAGTCTTTATAGTGTTTGTTTGTTTGTTTTGGAGGCGTCCTGGGAATTATAGTATGCATCTTTATGCCTGGCAGAAATTTTTTTTTAATATTTATTTTTTTAGTTTTCGGCAGACATAATTTATTTTATTTGTATGTGGTGCTGCGTGCATGCAAGGCGAGCACACTACCGCTTGAGCCACATCCCCAGTCCCTGAAATTTTCTCATTGTGTTTTCCTTCATGAGTGGAAAAAAATCTTATCAACATTTTAAAAATAGGCTTGGGGATATACCTCAGTGATGAAGCACCCATGGGTTCAATTCATAGGGGTCAAAAAAATTTTAAAAAGCATTTTGGTTTTTGAAAAATTACTTTTCACATTTTGTTATTAATATCCCATATTGCCAACCCTAAAATAATATCTTTTCTTTCATTGAAATTATTTGTCAATAAATTCTGATTTTAATTTGTATAATTTTAAGGTCTGATCTGTTACTTAAATCTTGAAATCTATTTCCCTATCTACCTGGTAGTCATTATATTTTTAGGGTATGTGTATGTGTATAAATAAAATGTTGTGAATCTCCTCTCCTTTCCCTCCCCAATTGTAGTTTTCTGACTCAGAATGTGCCAAAAAGGCTTTGGAACAACTTAATGGATTTGAACTAGCAGGAAGGCCAATGAAAGTTGGTCATGTTACTGAACGTACTGATGCTTCTAGTGCTAGTTCGTTTTTGGATAGTGACGAACTGGAAAGGACTGGAATTGACTTGGGAACAACTGGTCGTCTCCAATTAATGGCAAGACTTGCTGAGGGTATGTTTCTCATGGTGTTTGTCATAATTTTTTACAGATGTACTGATGAAAAACTTTAGTTTTAGGTATTATACCTTTTCTTATTTCTGACTTAGGTGAAAGTGGTAATATGGATCCAGAAAACTTTGTTTCTCTTGTTCTTAGCATAGTAAACTAGAAGTGTTTGAGGACATTTAGAGAATGTGCCTCTGAATTTCTCTTCTTTCCTTCTGCCAAATTAAACGACTTACCTTGTAAATCTATTCTTTTACAGGTACAGGTTTGCAGATTCCACCAGCAGCCCAGCAGGCTTTACAAATGAGTGGCTCTTTGGCATTTGGTGCTGTGGCAGGTAGGAATTGAATCTTTTCTAATTTGAAATCATTTATTTTTTTCATCTAATTCGAAAATTTGCCAAATTTTTGCATTTAAAAGGACTAACTGAGAATTCAATTCATCAAGTACTTTTAGCATAAATTTCTAGAGTTCATGTAAGGAAGTATGCATTTTGGTTTGAATTGTGTCCACTAAACATTCACTTCTCAGGATATATTGGAAATCTATGCCCCAGGTTTTAGTGGGAATTAATATAAATTTAGATAGGTTAAAATATCACTCTTGATGAGATCACAAGTTGATATAATGAGGATGAAAACATTTCTTTTCAATAATGTTTGAGTTGTGAAAACAATAGATCCTTAAACTTCAAATAATTGCAAAAGTAACAGTGTATGAGATAATTGCTTTCTTAATATCATTAGGATTTTTATTTGGGGAATGACATTCTTGGAGAAATAAGAAAAAAACAGGAGAACTGACAGTTTTTTGCTTCATGGTTTTTGTTACAATACAAACCTTATCTTTTTAATGGAGAGCATTATTATTATTATTAAGGGAGGTGTGTTTTGTTATTTTGTTATTTGCTTTCCTGGTGGATAGCTAGAAGTGTTTGAGGACTTTGAGAATATGCCTTTGAATTTCTTTTGTTCCTCCTGCCCAATTAAATAACTTACCTTTTAACCTGATTTGTAGTTTGTCTCTAGTGTTTCTGATAATTATGCCACTGTATTCTTGGGTGGGGGTTGAGTGGCGTGGGATGGTGGTTGGTACCAGTTATTGAACTCAGGGTCACATGATCACTGAGCAATATCACTGCCCCATTTTGTATTTTATTTAGAGACAGGGTCTCACTGAGGTGCTTCACACCTTGCCATTGCTGAGGCTGGCTTACAACTTTCCATCCTCCATCTTCACCTTCCCAAGCGAGTTGGATTACAGGAATGTGCCGCTGTATTCTTTTTGAAAAATCATAACTATTGGGCCATTTTTGTATTTGATGCCTCTCTTAACTCTCTGTATTCCATTTGTTTAAGTGCATTATTATTTTTTACCTTTCAGATTATTACCAATTTAAAGGCTGGGGATATTATATAGCTCATTTGGTAGAGTGCTTGCCTCAAATGCATAAGGCCCTGGCTTCAGTCCTCAGCACCACAAAATAATAAATATTACCAATTTAATTTTGTATAGTGACTGAATGGTCATAGAACACCACTTGCTGTAAATGCATCTCTTTATGAAATATAACTTTTCTTAGGATTTGATAGGGTTTTTTTTTTTTTTTATTAAACCTGAAAACTATCCCCTTTTATTACTGTACATGTCATTCTTTGATAGTTTAGAAAATGTTTGTCAACTATATCCTAGATATTCTAGTAGATGATAGTAACAAAGATTTTGTGCCCTACCTTCATGGAATTTATAGTGATAATACGAGTCATACCCTGATTGTAAATTCCTATATAAATATTTTTAGCTGTTTTTTAAAGTAATTTTTGATGTTCCATAGTATGCTCACTATGACTATTTTTATTTTATTTTATTTTATTTTTGCAGTTTCCTGGGTGCATGCTTATGTTTTTGTTCGTTTGTTTTTCCTTTGTACTGGCATGTTTTCTTTTTCCTTTGTACTGAGAATTTAACTCAGGCATTCTTAATCATTGACTCACATCCTAAGTTCTGTTCTTATATTTTATTTAGAGATAGGCTCCTTTGCGTTGATGGTGGATTTGAATTTTTGATCCTTTTGAATCTACCTCCCAACCTGATGAGATTAAAGGTGTCCACTACTGCACTCCTGTGTAATTTATTATGTGGTTGGCTGATTTTTTCTGAGTTAATAAGTCTTAGCTGAATATTTCTAAACGGAATGTGTTTTTTTTTAAATATATATATTCTATTTTTTAGATATTTTTTAATATATATTTTAGTTGGTCACAGTACCTTTATTTTAACGTGATGCTGAGGAATGATCCAGAGCCTCCCACATGTTGGTGATTGCTTGACTGTTGAGCTACAAGCACATTCTGTGAAGAGTTTTTGTAAAGGTGGTTTTCATAAACCCTTCAAATGACCACATTGAAATTAAATTGATACATTTTTACTGTGATTGAGACTCTTATTCCTATATCTTTCAAAGTAGTTACTTTGAAACCAAGTTTGGATTATCATTATATTATTCATTATTTATTGTTGTAGTAGCTTAATAGTCCTAAAATAAAATACGATTATAAACCATGTTTTGTTTCCTAGTATGTCAGGAATCGCCTCAAAAATGATTTATTGAAAATGAGATTGATAAATACTGCATAGCATGGATTTCTAATATCTATGCGACAATTTGTGTTATTATTTAAGGTTTATTGACAGTATTCCTATGATCATGTATTCAAGTTCCTTCAACAAGCTCCAGTTAACATTTATTCAGCTCCCTGAGATGCCAATTTTGAGAACCTAGGACCCCAGGTATTATATATATCCCAGTATAATTTCGGCCACAGATCCCATAAGTTTGGCCTATGTTTCCCGGTCATTTCTATCTCTAGCAGGAACCTTCTATGGTAATAATGGGCCACAAAATTCAATCACATTTTAATGAAAATTACTATAGGAAACTTTCAGGTAATTTGTATATTTGTATTTTGTTTCTTTTTACCTTTAAGGTAGCTTTATAGCAATGTGACATTTTAATTAGGCAAACTTGTTGTCATTTACTTCCCAAGAGCTTTCTTGGGAAATGGTGATGCTTATGTGAAAAAATGTTTGTAAAATTCTGTGATGTATTTTCAATATGGCTAGATGTTTATATTTTCCAAGTATTTCATTGGTTATAATAAAATCCCATAGATTTCATTCCTCATAATAGTAGCTCATAGTAGGCTGGAAAACTGTTCACTTTAATCAATTTGTGATCATCTCTGCTACCCTTGACAATTAAGTATTAAATTGTCAAACACAGTCAGTATACATTCATGTTGTTGGAAGTGTCTTTTCCAAAATTGATGTTCTTGTTAGAGAAACATGAGATTATTGAATATGTTGACAACTTTCTGATTTATACTTTTGATGAGTTTACAGTTTTATTACCACCTTTTTAACGTTTTAGTCACTGATATAACAAAATATTATAATTTCCCAAGTACTTGGAATTGAATTCTCAAGATCAGGGTTTTTCACACATTATCTGACCGGTGTGCTCCCCTTTCCCCATTTCCCATTATTTCCAGCTAAGAGAGTAGTATAGTGGAACATATTTGAAGTATAGAAAGGTAGTTGGAGTAGGAAGAAAGGAATAAGTTTCCTAGTGCAAGAGGGAAAATAAAGGCCCCAAAGCCTTGTTAATGAGGAATGGGGAAGGAGGTTTTGCTGCCAGGTTTTACTAAGTTCATTTTAATAAACCCTGCTGTTATAGTCCTCTTTTATTAAAGCTTTCCTGACATTTACCCTGTTAGTTGAGGCTCTTCATTGTTCCTGCACTGAGCTGTAGAATTCTCTTTTGTTATAGATTTGCAAACACGACTTTCCCAACAGACTGAAGGTGAGTTGAACTGCTTATAATTATTATTTGTTGTTAAATTACAATTAAATGGAATAAGACATAGTTGCATGACTTTTAACTTTCTTATTAATATTTTTAGCCTTGGGCTGAGAGTATAGTCCTATGGTAGACTGCTGACCTAGCATGCCAGCAGTATATTCTCAGCACCACCAAAAAAAAATTCAACCTCTTATTTTTATGTGTTTTGAGTGTTAATGGAACTTTTATAGATTTCAGAAAACAAAATATTCTGTTAATTGTTATTTAGTAGAATAGTCTTTCAAAACATGAAAGATGATTTTAAAGAATGGTATTCTGATGTCATTCATTTGTGTAAGCCCATATAAAGTCATGAGTGGTCTTTTTTGATCTAAATTGCATGTATATTGAAAATATTGTATACTCTCTCTTTTTTTCTTTTGTAATTGTCAAGTTAATCTGCCAAATGGCAGGCAAGAACATTTTGTGGTTTAAATTTAGTATCTTTTCATAGGAATATCCTATTGTTTTATAAAATCCTATTCAAGAAAAAAATAATAGGATTTTATATGAATAATATCTATTGTGTTCCTTGATAGTTTAAAATTAAACACATACTTTTAATTTTTCCTGCAAATGAGATGTACTTGGTGTTCTTTAACAGATTTTTAAAAGGTAGAATAGAGTATTGTCCTATTCTTTCATTGGATTCTTCATGTGATGTAGTTTGAGCCATAATGTTTCTATAGTATATGCTCTTAATATTTTTGTTTTCACATTGTATTTGTGAAAGCAGAAAACGCTGGTCTCTGTCAATTGTTGAAGACCTTCTGGTTGTTCCAAATATACTTGAAAATATTTTAAGCTACTCATATTGTTCTTCAGTTTTTCTTAAAGCTTAGAGATTTTTTGGAGGTTTGTTATTGAGGTTGAACTGGAACTACTGAGCCCAAGTGATCCTCTTAGATCAGATAGCCAAGTAGCTCAGATTACATTCTTGCACTACTGTGCCTGATTATATCTTCAATGTTTTTATCTTTCCCCAGTGGAATTTGACACAGTTATTGTAGGATTTTTGTAATACAAAGTTTATGGAAGAAAGCAGTGTTTGTTGAAGGAAATGTAAACAGACAAAGATTTTTTATTTAAAATGCAGCTTAATGTGCTGCATATATAGCTCAGTGGCAATGTCTGTGCCTGCCTAATAATTGCCAAACCCTGGGTTTAATCTCCAGTTTTGTAAAAACAAAACAAAAAATAAACAAAATATTCCTTTACAAAAGGATAACAGTTGTTCTTGTAAGGAAAATTCTACCAGAAACAATCATTCTTTTATAATATATTTTATGCCTAGCACTACCTTTATTTAGTGGTATATTTCTAATACTTCCTCAGGTGATTGTTCATTTTAATTACCATAATTTCTTAATGAATTGTTCTGTCCTTAGCTTTGTTTGTTTTTATGCATTGGAATGAAATTTGGTCAGATAATATGATTACGGTGAGTTCTGTAACTGCTACTGATAATTTTGTAAATCACACAAGCAAATATTTTGGAATGTGTTAACTTCAGATTTCAAATATGTATTTTAATTTGAATATTAGTGTTCCTTTTAAAATTTTAGAAATGGATATTGCAGATATGCCGCTCATTTTCGTGTTTTTTATATTATAAAAGTATACTTGTTTAATTCAATAGGATTTATTTTCATTGGATATTAAGTGCCTTATTTTATGCATTTTATTTTTGAAGTCTAATTTTATTAAGGTTTTGTATTTCAAAGAAAGTATGTTAGAAAGTTGTAGATTTCATTGGCATTTCAAAGGGTTTTATTTTTTATGTGGGTATAAAATGCAGCAATTCTGCAGAAACAGTATTTTATTTATCATCTTCCTTGATTTATTTATATTGAGATTCCATTTTTTTGAGTTGATTTAGATCACACAGAAAGTTTAATTTTCCCTGTAAACATAATACTGCCAAGTTGAGCATGGTTGCATGCCTGTAAACCCAGGTACTTGGGAGGCAAAAGCAGGAAGACCACAAAATTTGCTCATACAAATTGCAGAATGTCTGTTTGTAGGTCGCCTGTTTTTTGGCACCTAAAGTAAAGGATAGTGTCCTTCTGTGTTTGTTCCCTAAGGAAGGATTCACCCAACCACAGATTGAAGAAAATATTTGGGTGAAAACATTGCATGTGTATTAAACATTGTCATTATTCTCTAAGCAATGTAAAAAAAATTACATTTTATTAAGCATTATAATTAATCTGGTGATAATTTGTGACTGTAGTTGTAGATTAGTGCGGTAACTATAGAGTGAGTGACATCCTTAAACATTGGGATAAGCATTTATTTTATTTATCAGGGATATTCTCATGCATTTTCCATGAAAGTAATTTGTCTCTTTGGTTTTTTTTTTTTTTTTTTTTTCTCCATTTTTTTGTGTTTTAGCTTCAGCTTTAGCTGCAGCTGCCTCTGTTCAGCCACTTGCAACACAGTGTTTCCAACTCTCTAACATGTTTAACCCTCAAACGTAAGTATGCTTTGATCAAGTTTCAAAGAGTGTTCTTTGAGGGCTAGGATAAAGCTCAGTTGGTAGGGTGATTGCCTCCCTGGGTTCAATCCCCAGCACAGCCTCCCCCCAAAAAAATGTTCTTTGAAAACTGTAATATTCAGTTTATAAGGTAGCATATAGGATATTTTCATTATTCTAAATTGAAAAAGTACAAAATTTTTAAATATTATAAATTTTAGGTATTTTTTGTGTAGTCCTTTTATAATGGTTACATTTGTAAGATTAGGATAAATTAAAACTATGGAGATTTTCCCTATGTTTTTCTAAATGATTTTATACTTTGCATTTCCATTCGGGATTTACTTCTATCATCAGTTTACCCTCTCACTAGCTTTTAACTTTGAAATTTAAGTTTTCAGTGTCTATTGATTTATTAATTTAATTTATTTATTTAATTTAAAGTGTCTATTGATGGATGCAGGGCATGAAATAGCAAATTTCTTTCTTGGAGATGCTAGGGTTTAAAACCCATGGACTCCTGCACTCCAGTCAACCACTGTACCACCAAGCTATACACAGAGCCCTCTTAATTTTGACAGCAAGTTCTTGCTAAATTGCTGAGGTTGGGCCAGAACTTGGGATCCTCTTGCCTCAGCCTCCTCAATTGCTGACATTAATTTATTTTTCAGTTGTAGATGGACACAATAACTTTATTTATTCTTATGTGGTACTGAGGATAGAGTACCACATAGAGCCTTGAATGTGATAGGGGAGTGCTCCGTGGCTAAGCCATAACCTTAGCCCCTCTGTTCATTTGTCATTCCAGCCCTTTTTGTTTTATTTTGACAAAGGGTGTTGCTAAGTCACTGAGGGCCTCACTGAATTGCTGAGGCTGGCTTTCAACTTGCGATCCTTCTTTCTTTCTCAACCTCCTAAATCACTGGATGACAGGCATGTGCCAGTGTGTCTGGATTCTTATGTTCTCCAAATATCTAATATAACTTAATACTTTGTTTCAGAGAAGAAGAAGTTGGATGGGATACAGAGATCAAGGATGATGTGATTGAAGAATGTAATAAACATGGTGGAGTCATTCATATTTACGTTGACAAGAATTCTGCTCAGGTATTTCTATCTCTAAAAAAGTATTTTATGGCCACTCTCTTTGATTACAATGGTTATTTATGAAAAGAGCTTTAACATCATGACCAAATATGCCCTCCAATATAATCAAAACATTGACCAGAGTCTTTTTTTTTTTTTTTTGATTGTTCGAAACATTACAAAGCTCTTGACGTATCATATTTCATACATTAGATTCAAGTGGGTTATGAACTCCCATTTTTACCCCAATTGACTGAGTCTTATTATAAATCAGTTACTGGTGATATTAAGAGCCTGCCATGAAATCCTCATATCTTGAGTCATTTCTAGCTTTCGGATCAGAGTCAAAGATATTATAGGGCAAAATTCAGGAAAATTTGAGATATGCATATTAGCCTTTGTAATAAGTTATTTAATACATTTTATGGTTATCAAATAAAATATTGGGTTTTTCTGTAGGTACCTTGAATAAATCTGTGCAGGTCCAAATTGTTTATAGGGATGTCTTTACCTTTGTGTTATTGTTTACATTTTAGGGCAATGTGTATGTGAAGTGCCCCTCAATTGCTGCAGCTATTGCTGCTGTCAATGCGTTGCATGGCAGGTGGTTTGCTGGTGAGTTTCATTTTCATTCTGAGGGATTGTTAGTTTGTAAAACTTAAGTGAATATGCTTAAACAAATATCTTTTTTTTTTTTTTTTCCCCATCAGGTAAAATGATAACAGCAGCCTATGTACCTCTTCCAACTTACCACAACCTCTTCCCTGATTCTATGACAGCAACACAACTACTGGTTCCAAGTAGACGATGAAGGAAGATATAGTCCCTTATGTACATAGCTTTTTTTTTTCTTGAGAATTCATCTTGAGTTATCTTTTATTTAGATAAAAATAAAGAGGCAAGGGTCTACTGTCATTTGTATACAATTCCTGTTACCTTGAAAAAATAAAAATGTTAACAGGAATGAAGTGTGCTCATTCTCCCTAACTAGCAAATCCCACTGTATACAAAGCTGTTCTCGTTCTGCCTTTTAAAATGTTCATGTAGAATATTACATTAAGGATCTATAGAAATAGCTCTAGGGGAACAAGTGTGCTTTCTGTACAAAGGCAGACAGGTATGTAATGATGTTTTTAATGTTTCAGAAGCCTAACTTTTTACACAGGTTACATTTCACATTTCACTAATGTTGGTATTTTACTCATGGTTTTGCAGAGGTTTCTGGAATACACATTTAGTGTATGGGGATTCAAGCCAGGTAAAGGGCTGTTTGGCTAGCATCTCATCTTGCATTTTGATCATTTGGCAAGAAAGGGAGATTTCAAAATTATATTTCTTGATGGTATCTTTTCAATTAATGTATCTGTAAAAGTTCCTTTGTAAATATTATGTGTTTTGGTGTGTCTTAAGATTCCAAACAAAATGATCACTGCATTTCCTGAAAGAGTCTGGTAAGGCAAAGAAGTCTCAGCAAGAAATAGGAAATGCAGAAATAGGTTTTGTCTGGTTGCATATAATCTTTGCTCTTTTTAAGCTCTGTGAGCTCTGAAATATATTTTTGGGTTACTTCAGTGTGTTTGACAAGACAGCTTGATATTTCTATCAAACAAATGACTTTCATATTGCAACAATCTTTGTAAGAACCACTCAAATAAAATTCTCTTAAAAAGGCCATAAGAAATCTTTATTTTTCAAGTATTGTAAAGTCATAGAATCTGAAGAATAGGGTAAAAGCTTGTTTGACTTCTAGTGGTGAAATGATTCTTCATGTGTAGTCTGGGGAAATTCGTACCCTTATACAGTCCCTGTCAGTTCCTTCACAGCATCATTACTCTAGCCTAGCATTGTACTTTTTAAGTCCATGTATCCAAATAGAGAAAATGAAGCAAGTTTACTGAGTCCTTCTCAACCTGGTTGGTTTTTATGTTGTCTATTGTCTGGCCATCTTGGCGGACAAATCTTCACTGTACTATTTGAGGAAAAAATTCAAATCAATAGCACGTTCCAGTGTTTTAGGTGCAGGGACACATTCTTTCAATATATTTTTTTCTCCCAAAGAATCTCCTGATACCATAGTAGGACACATTAACTTTTATTCCATTCATTTTTATGTGGTGCTGAGGATTGAAGCCAGGGCCCCTCATGTGTTAGTCGAGTGTTCTACTGCTGAGCCACAACCCCAGCCCCTCCTGAAGTTTTACTCCCATTTCTATACCATGTCCTATAAGATTTTTCAAAGTTGTCCATCGGTGAACCACAGAAAAATTCAGTTGAGCATAACTGTAACGTTATGCTCAACTGAACAGTAACATATGCTCAGTAACATAACTGGGCAGTTGAGCATAACTGTATGCTCAGTAACATAACTGGGCAGTTGAGCATAACTGTAACCATACCTACTCAGGAGGCTCAGGCCGAAGGACCACAGATTTGAAGCTACCTGGACAACTTCTCAAAATTCAAGAAAAGAGTTGGTGTGTGGTAGAACACTTGTAATTTCAGTGATTGGGAGAGGCAGAACTGCAAGTTCCAGGCCAGGTATTTAGAGTTGGTCTCACTGAATTGGCTAGCACCTTGGCATTGCTGAGGCAGGCTTTGAACCTCTGCCTTGAACTTTGATGCATAGAAAAAGTTAAAAATGGCCATTGAATTAGATTGAAGTCATCAACTCCTGACACACTATGTCATTTTAAGAAATGTATGGTTTAAAACTGATTGGCCTGTGTCTCCCATACATTTTATTTTTTTCTATTGAATGGGGGGGGCAGGTAGGTGGTGGTACTGGGGAATGAACCCAGGCCTTTGATTGAACAAGTAGTTAAGGTGTGGTGCAATCTCAGACAATAATGGGGCTGAGATAGGAGGATCAAAAGTTCAAGCCTGCAATCCCAATGTTATTTCAACAAAAAGAATTCTGTGGAGGATCAGGTTATAGTTGACGACATTGAGGCCTGGGATTTAGCCACTTAAGAAGGTAGAAAAGTGATATTTCTTTTTTTTTTTTTTTTTTTCATTGTATAAGCTGTTCTTTTCTGATCAAGCAAGAAGATCAACTTCAGGTGGGAACAGAATAAGTTATTAAAATCCTTTGGGAGGACTGGAGTTGTAGCTCAGCTATAGAGTGCTTGCCTGTGAGGCACTGCGTTCGATTCCCAGCACCACATATAAACAAGCAAATAAAGGTCCATCAACAACTAAAAACAATTTAAAGGAAAAATATTTTTCTTTGCCAGCCACGGTGGCATGTGCCTGTAAGCCCAGCAATTTTGTGGAAGGAAGATTCCAAGTTCAAGGCTAGTCCTAGCACCTATATGAGTGTGTCTTAAAGAAAAAGGCTGAGAATGTAGCTCTGTGGTAAAGTACCCCCTGGTTTCAATCCCCAGTACCAAACAAAAAATAAGCCTGGATGTGGTGGTGCATGCCTGTAATCTCAGCAATCTGGGAGGATGAGTTAGGAGGATCAGAAGTTTAAAGCCAGCCTCAGCAATTCTGTCAGACCCTGTCTCAATATATAAAAAGGGCTGGGGATGTAGCTCAGGGGTTAAGCAATGCAATGCCCTGTATCTAAAAAACAAACTGGGTATGTTATCAGTGGTTGAGAACTACTGAGTTCAATACCAGTACCACAAAAAAAATAAAACTTTTTGCAGTGTGTTATATTGAGGAAACATAGGCTTTACAGTGTTTAACCTCACAAACTGTTACAAAAACATCAAATTTACAAGGTTGAATTGAAAGTTTTAGTAGATGGCTGGGGTTATGGCTCAGGGGTAGAGCGCTCGCCTCACATGTTGAAGGCCCTGGGTTTGATCCTCAGCACCACACAAAAATTAAATAATAAAGTTATTAAAAAAATAAAGTTTAGTAGAGTATAAGGAGAGTATCAGGCATCCCCAAGTTTCCAATTTTGGATATCTAATCCAGGCCCTGTAAACAGCACCAATTCTACTCATTAGCCTACCTGTTTTTACTCTACAAAATCTTTGGCCAAGTTGGATAATAATAGGCTGAAAATGAGAAGAAAAGACTTTGTTTTATTATGGTACAAGGGCCAGGGTGGATAGGAAGATGTAGATGTAGTGGGCAACCACTGTCCTGGTTAGCATCGTATGCCCATTCCGATGGCCATGAATGTGCCAAATGTGCCGCCACTCTGCATCATAGTTTTCCCAATGCCGCCCATCAGCTCCCGACCCCGCATTCCGATCCTGAGGAGGAAACCAAGATGGGGCCATTTGGGAACAAAAATACTTTCTTTTTCCAATCTGCACTTATAATAATTATGAATTAAGCACTACTAAAATCTAGCAATTCCTTTATATCGGTTGGTACTGCGAAATTTTACCTCTTCCCATATGGGTAATGAAAAAAAGATTAATCAGGGTCTCTAGGAAATTCAATAGAATGTCATATCAACTGCTTTCAATTTGTGGGAGACAGGAGGTAGCATCAAATGCATGGTGGCACTGGGGAATGAATGATAGGGATATTTTACTGCACTATACTCCCAGCCTCTTATTTTTTTAAGACGGGGTCTTGCTAAGTTGGAGAGAGGCTGGACTTGAATTTGCAATTCTCCTGCCTCAGTCCTTTGAGTGTGGCGCTACAGGGGTCACTGTCACTCCTGATGTGAAAGCAGTTTTCACAGTTGGTTTTGCCTCCTGAGTGTCATCGAATAGATATTTGTCTTAGTTGGTTTTTGGTATTGATGATTTTGGAGTTGATCATGAGTTCAAGAACCAGCTCTGTGATTTTATAGGCTGTGTCAAAAAACCATAAAATTGGCATCAAAACACAGAAGTGTTTTTTTGTTTTGTTTTGTTTTGTTTTGCGGGGAGGGTACCAGAGATTGAAGGAACTCAGAGGGAGTTAACTACTGAGCCACATCCCCAGCCCCAATTGTTTTTTACTTTTAGACAGGGTCTGGCCAAACTGCTGAGGTTGGCCTGGAACTTCAGATCCTCCTGTCTCAGCCTCCCAAGCTGCTGGGATTACAGGCTAGCGCCACCACACCCGGCCAACAGAACTGGTTTGTTAAATATGGTACTGCTCAGTATATTGTAATTTATAATCTGGAAACACGAGAATAACACTGCCTAAATGAGAAAATGACCTTCCAAGTGTACAGTGTTATATACTTCATCTCTACATCTCATTCCCAGGGCAAACACCTCAACAATTTTCATTTTGTTGAAATGAACTGGATATAAAAATAGCAGCAACAGCAGTAATAATTATTTACTAAGCCCTTGCTATGTGCCAGATTCTACACAATGCGTGCTGACTTGATTCTTACAAAGGTGGTTACTGTTTTCATCTACACTTGATGAAACTACACCTCCAATTTGCCTCACGTCACTGAACAAATGAAAGAAGGGGCAGAAAGAATTTGACTGTAGGGCTCTGCACTGCGCTCCTAGCCTGAATCAGGCTCTATTCAGGATGCAATCGAGCAAGCCATGAAGTCCCTCCCAAAGTTCACCAACTGCGTCCCTCACCTGAGACAGGAAAAGGTGCCAAAGAGCGCTCCGGCCGCCATGCCCACGGCACAACCCATGACAAAGCCCATCTTCACGCGGTCGAAGCAGCTTGGCTGGGACTGCCCGTAGGGACCCACGGCCACCGGCATCTGCGGAGTGTGAGGGACTGGGAAGTGCGGGCCCAGAGGACAGCCCAGAAGCCGGGCGGAGTGGGGAGCCAGCCCAAGGGGTTCAGGAAAGTTAGTGAAGGAACAGCCTCTTGCCCTATTCCACCACCCTCTTCGCATTCCAGACCCGACGCCGCGCGACGCAGCCCGGCTCGGACCACCCCAACCTCACCTCGTTCGTGGCCTTTGTCGCTCGGCTCTACGTCTCACACCGAAAACCAGACGGAGGGCGTTCGCATCCGGGGGATCGCTTCCGGAGCGCGAGGCAGTACTTCCGGGAGCCCGGGGCCGCGGACTGCAGCCACTTCGGGTAGTGGGTTCTGACGCTGGGACCATGCTGCTACGAGCCGCTTGGAGGCGGGCGGTTTTGGCGGTAGCGGCCGCAGTCGGGCCCAAGCCTGCGACGCCCTCCCGGGGGCTGCGCCTGCGCGGTACGCTTCCGATCCCACTCTTCGCCGCCCTTCCCCGAAGCGGCCTCCTTTCCCCTCCGAGAGGCTAGTCCCCCCGAATATTCCCAAGCTTCCCTGTCCCGCCCCGCTGCCCAGAATCTTTGACTCTTTGTCTTGCTTGCACCCCACAGAGTTTCTCAGGCTATACGTCAGAAGGGTTAATTCCTCCGCTTCACACCCCCACCCCAGTCCCCGCAGATCTTGTCCCCAACCCCCCATAGCCTGGAAGCCTGGGCCTTCTGACCTCTCCTGGCCAACTATTAGATATGCTGGTCCAGCCTCGCGTCCACGTTCCATGGCTTTGCCCTTCTGATCTCTCTTCACTCCATCGAGCCAATTTGAACATTGCCACTAGTGTCCTCCTCCGCCCCCAATCACCTTGTTTCTAACAGTAGCCTCCTTGTAAAGTGTTCTTTGATATTGTTTACTTCCCCTTAGGATTCCACCCCATCACCCCTTAAACTTATCACACTTCTATCCAGGTATTGAGTCTCTGTGGCTGCTCTGTGTTCATAGTTGTGTCCTCCTTCACTTGGCCACTCCACTTTTTGTCAGTTGTAGATCATGCCCCCCAGTCGGCTGTTGCCTCAAATTCAGAGGCTGCCCCTGAGGCAGAGTCAGTGCTGCGACCTCTCTACATGGATGTTCAAGCTACCACTCCTCTGGTAAGAATACAGCGGCAGCTTTTCCTAAGGCTGTAATAGCAAGTACTTATTAGAAGTGAAAATTCATAGAAAGGGTGGATCGCTGTAGAGGTGAGAGCCTTTGAGGTGTTTTGGGAAAAGGAATAGAGCCAGGAATTAGGAGGCTTAAATTCTTATTCATATGCTAAATATCTGATCCCCTTCTCCAGTATTAGTGCAAATTTTCAACTATGTGTGAGAAGAGATTTTTCCCTGCTTCTATCATGTCCCAACTCCTCATAAATCACATTGCTGGTGGAAATGCAAACATCTGCAGAAACAGTAGTCAGAACAGTGTTTACTACCTGAGGGGACAATAGAACAATCTGAAGATGGGTTGGGAGTGGGAGTATATTAGGTTGATATTTAATTAATAGAAGGGAGGGAAGACTTGTCTAACCTAGGCAATGATGAAGGGTTGGGAGTGTTTTGAGGCAGGGTGGGCAGGTTTGGAAATGTAGTGGGGCCTGAGTTGACTGTGGACTCAAGGTGACTCATCTGTTATGTTGTGCTCAGGACCCCCGGGTGCTTGATGCCATGCTACCATACCTCATCAACTTCTATGGGAATGCACACTCTCGGACACATGCTTATGGCTGGGAGAGTGAGGCAGCCATGGAACGTGCTCGCCAGGTTAGTACAGAGGAGTCTGGGAGGTTACAAGGTCAGAGGTTCTGTGGCCTGTGGGAGATGTTTCCTTAGTAGGTGGAATAGAAGTAGAAATAATTTGGTGGTTGGTCTTGGTGTCTGGGTTGCGTGATTCACACCTATAATCCCAGTGGCTCTGGAGGCTGAGGCAGGAGGCTCTATAGTTCAAAGCCAGCCTCAGCAATTTAGTGAGGCCCTAAACAATTTAAGTGAGCCAAAATAAAAATTTTAAGAAGGGCTGGGAATGTGGCTTAGTGATTAAGTACCCCTGGGTTCAAACCTTGGTGCCAAAAAAAAAAAATCCTGAAATTATTATTTGGGTTCTTTCTTTCTAGAAGATATTCAGAGAGTAGCCTGGAGACTGACCATAGACATTTGATTAGTATCCCTATTTCCTAATTGAATTACCTTGGGGAAATGATCTAATTTCTCTTAAGTCTCAATTTTCCTCACATTTCAAGTGGAGTGGAGTAGATTCTACTGTGTGATTATTGGGTGAATTAAATGAGATTAGGTTGGTAAAGCTTTTTAACACAATTCCTATACATAGTCTGTATATAGTGAGAACTCAATAAATACATTTAAAAAATAGATGTCTGTAGTCACAACTACTCAGGAGACTAGGGCATGAGGATCAAAAGTTCCAGGTTAGTCTAGGCAACTTAATGAGCCGTGACCAAACCCCAGGTACTCTGGAGGCTAAGGCAGGAGAGTCACAATTTTGAGGCAAGCCTGGGCAACTTGGTGAGACTACCTCAAAATGAAATGTAAAAAGAACTGGAGGTGTGGCTCAGTGGTATCATACTACTGATCCCTATTACAAAAAATACCTATATAAATAATTATTAAAGGGCTGGGGATATAACTCAGAGGTAGAACTCTCCTGGGTTCAATCCCCAAAATGATATCACTTAATGTTCTTTTTTTGATGGGGTTGCTGGGGATTGAACCCAGGGTCTTATGCATGCTACATACTGTACAACTTAGCTACTTCCTGAGCCCCCCCCCCCTTTTTTTTTTTTTTGATCCCATGAATTGAACCCAGGGGCACTTAACCACTGAGTCACATCCTCGTCCCCTTTTAAATATTGTTTATTTAGAGAAAGTGTCTAGCTAAGTTGCTTAGGGTCTCTAAGTAGCTGAGACTGGCTTTGAATTTGTGATACTCCTGCCTGGGATAACAGGCATGCACCACTGTACCCAGCTGGCTTAAAATTCTTGCTAGTATCTTGTCTTGCACTGGAAAAGAACACAGAGTCTAAAATGTAACTGAAACTGGCCTTTGTCTAACACACTAACATTAGTCTAGTTGATCTGTAAGTGCAAAGCTTCTTCTTGGGCTGTATGTAGAATACAATGGAGCTCCTTTTTTATTTGCTCACTCCTAGTGACTGATGCAAAGGCACTCTACCATTGAGTTATTTATTTGTTTATGTTTTATTTGTTTGTTTGTTTGTTTTTAGTACCAGGGATTGAACCCAGGGGCACTTAACCACGGGGCCACATTCCTAGCCTTTTTTTGTATTTTATTTAGAGATAGGTTCTTGCTGAGTTACTAAGTGCCTCTCCAAGTTGCTGAGACTGGCTTTGTACTCCCAATCCTCCTGCCTCAGCCTCTTGATTTGCTGGGATTACAGGTGTGCACCACCATGCCTGGTTCATTTATTTATTTTTCTGAGGCAGGATCTTGCTGAGTTGCTGACTGGGGAACTGATGATATCTATCTCTGTTTCTTGGCATATAGCAAGTAGCATCTCTGATTGGAGCTGATCCTCGTGAGATCATTTTCACTAGTGGTGCTACTGAATCCAACAACATAGCAATTAAGGTAAGAGAAGGGTGATGAGGGTGTAGCTCAATTGGTGTTGGACCCTCAACACCTCCTAAAAAAAGGAAAAAGGTAAGAAAATGGAAACAGATGGCACCTCTGGAATTGTGGGCCATCATGCCCAGAAAGATAACACACCTTTTCTAATATGTTGCTTCTTTTTTCCCTTTGTTCCAATTAGTTCTGTTTTTGTTATTTATTTTTTGATGCTGAAGATCAAACCCAGGATATAAAGTGCGCTAAGTATGTGTTCTAATATTTAGCTATATCATCAGTTTCTAATAATTTCATATTTTGTATGTGGTGCTAAGGATCGAACCTGGGCCTCACGCATGCCAGGCAAGTGTGCTACCACTTGAGCCACATCCCCAGCCCAATAATTTCATATTTTACTTTTAGAATAATTTTGTATTATAAACTGAGTGGGGGGTACTGCACATTTTATCACTTTAAATTTTTGTTGTTATTTTGTTTTTTTGTTGGTACCAGGGATTAAACTCAGGGCCTCCTGTGTGCTAGACAATTGCAATAAGTTTTATTTTGACAGTGTTTTGTTAAGTTGCCTAGGTTGGCCTTCAACTTGCAATCATGCCATGTCAACCTCCCAAGTAGCTTTGGACTGCATGTGCCACCATATCTAGTTATGTGTTGTTGTTTTTTTTGTCTTAAATGAAAGAAATGCTTTTTACTTCTTTATTTCCTTATAATAAATTGAAATTCTAAGAATTTAAAATATAATACTGGGGGCTGAGGTGTAACTCAGTGGTAGAGCACTTGCCTAGCATGTGTGAGGCACTGGGTTCGATCCTCAGTACCACATAAATAAATAAAATAAAGGCATGCTGTCGATCTACAACTATACAAAAAATAATTTTAAAAAATATATATAAAATACTGTTTTTTCTGATATTAAAAGTATCACATAGGGGCTGGGGATGTGGCTCAAGTGGTAGCGCGCTCGCCTGGCATGCATGTGGCCTGGGTTCGATCCTCATCACCATATACAAACAAAGATGTTGTGTCAGCCAAAAAACTAAAAATTAAAAAAAAAAAAAAAAAAGTATCACATGGTTGGCTGGGAAATAGTCAGTAATAGCATGCATGCTTAGCATGTGTGAAGCCCCGGATTCAATCCTCAGCACCAAACCAAGTAAAAAAACCAAATCCCTTTGTAAATGGAATTGAAGTTATTGCTATCTCCCTGAATATGTTCTCTTTCCTTCCACCATCATTACTGTTTAGGGGGTGGCCAGGTTCTACAGATCACGGAAAAAGCACTTGATCACCACCCAGACAGAACACAAATGTGTCTTGGACTCCTGTCGTTCACTGGAAGCTGAGGGTTTTCGGGTCACCTACCTCCCAGTGCAGAAGAGCGGGATCATTGATCTAAAGGTAAGAATGGCTTTTGGCATGAGGGGCAAAATAGGAGTATCCTGGCTTCAGTTCTAAATCTGTCACTTCAACCTTGGCTAGCTAGAGCTTAAAGGTGGTTCTAATGGTGAGGGTGGATTTTAGAGAAAGCATTCTGGCAAAGAAAGAGATTGTTTCCCTTGAGTGAGCACATCCTCCCTCTCTTTGAAGGACTTGTGTCTCCATTTTATTGGTGCTTCCTGGCTTTTATGAGAGCCACTGGGCAGTGTTCAGGATGCTGGAGACTCTTACTCACTATGGCAAAGTTCCTCTTTCCCTGTACTGATGCCATTTATCCCCCCTAAAAAGGAAGTATAGGGCTCTTTTCTTTCTGGCACTGAAGATTGAACCCAGGGTCTTTTGTATGCTAGGTAAGCATTCTACCACTGAACTACACCCCGAACCCTTTCCTTAAATTATTTTTTTAATATCTGTTTTTTAGTTGTAGTTGTCAATACCTTTATTTTTTTATATGGTGCTGAGGATCGAACCCAGGGCCTGGCACTTGCTAGGCGAGTACTCTACCTCTGAGCCACAACCCCAGCCCCGCCTTTCCTTAAGTTTTATATTGAGATAGGATTTCACTGAGTTGCCCAGGCTGCCCTCTAACTTGTAATCCTGCTGCCTCGAACTCCTCCAGTAGTTGGTACCACAGGTATGCACCACAGCATGCAATTAGCAGTATAGCTTAGTGGTAGAGTGCTTGCTAAACATGAATGAGGATTTAGTCTTCAGGGCTGAAAAAAAAAAAGTATACTTTTATAGAATATTACCCATTTTGGCCCATTTCTTTATATATATGTGTATATATACATATATGTGTGTATGTGTGTGTGTATGAGGGGATATATAGTAAATATATAAAGATATATTTATTTGGGGTTGAGGTTATGGCTCAGCGGTAGAGCGCTTGCCTAGCATGTATGAGGCCCTGGGTTCGATCCTCAGCACCACATAAAAATAAATAAATAAAATAAAGGTATTGTGTCCAAATACAACAAAGAAATCAATATTAAAAAAAAGCCAGGGGGGCTGGGGATGTGGCTCAAGCGGTAGCGCGCTCGCCTGGCATGCGTGCAGCCTGGGTTCGATCCTCAGCACCACATACCAACAAAGATGTTGTGTCTACCGAGAACTAACAATAAATAAATAAATAAATATTTAAAAAAAAAAAAAAAAGCCAGGACAGTTGGTCCCATAATAATAATAAAAAAAAAAGATATATTTATTTATTTTAGGTTGTGAGTTGAAGCTTCTTTTCTACCAAATTTTGGATACCAGCATTCCTAAATTCAAACATGCAGTTTGTAGACATAGCCCTAAGTCCAAATTCAAACTCTTTTTTTTTTTCAAATAATTTTATTGTTTGTTCCGTCTCTCTTGCTTTTAATTATCTCTCAGTCATTCATATCTATGGCTGCTTCCACATAATGTCTCTGGAATTATGCTCTTCTTTTCTTTCTTTTTTTTTTTTTTTAATACCTTTAGTTTATTGATTTATATGTGGTGCTGAGGATCAAATCCAGGGCCCCGCATGTGCCAGACAAGTGTCCTACCGCTGAGCCACAACCCCTGCCCCATCTTCTTTTATTTCTTTGGCTGGATTGAATCCTGAATCTTAGGAACCTCTGTACTTGACCTTGTTGCCTGTCCTTTAGCCCCACTTTCTAGTATCCTGCAGATCCTCACCAGACTGTATTTCTAAAGGATTTGTTTGATATTTTTCTTTTTTTAAAATATATATTTATCTTTATTGGTTCATTATAATTATACATAATAATGGATTTGCCGTTATGTATTTGTATATGTGTACAACAGCATAATGTGGTCAGTTTAATTCCCCAGTATCTCCCTTTTTCCTCCCCTCTTTCCTCTCCTTGGTCCCCTTTATATTTCCTTTCTATTTTCATAGGACCTTCCCTCCCCATGTTTTGTTTTGTTTTTTTAATTTACCCACCTTTTTTTCCTCTCTAACCTTCACATATGAGAGAAATCTTCTGACCCTTTGAATTTGCTTTTATTTTGCTTAACATGATATTCTTGAGTTCTATCCATTTTCCTTCAAATGACATACTTTCATTCTTTATTTTTTTCACTTCTGAAAAACCCTCAGATTCTGGGCATGGTGGAACACATCTGTAATTCCAGCAACTAGGGAGGCTGAGACAGGAGGATTTCAAGTTTGAAGCTAGCCTCAGCAACATAGTGACACCCTGTCTCAATATTAAAAATGAAAAAGCCTGGGGATGTAGCTTAGCAGTAAAGTCTCCCTGGATTCAGTTCCTAGTACCAAACAAAGAAACAAACAACAAAAACCCTGAGAGATTTACCTGATATTAAAATATCTTTTTTTTTGGGGGGCAGGGGGGATGCAGTACCAGGTGTTGAACTCAGGGGCATTCAACCACTGAGCCAAATTCCCCAGCCCTATTTTATATTTTATTTATAGACAGAGTCTCACTGAGTTGCTTAGCACCTCGCTTTTATTGAGGCTGACTTTGAACTTGTGATCCTCCTGCCTCAGCTTCCAGAGCCCTGGAATTACAGGTGTGTGCCACTGCGCTCAGCTTATTAAAATACCTTAACAGTGTTTTTTTAAGCATCTAAAAATTGAAATGTAATTCACATATCATAAAATTCATCCTTCAGGTGTGTTTGTAATTCTCAGTGGTTTATTGTATTTACAAAGTTGTTTGAGCTGGGTGTAGTGGCTCAGGAGGCTGAGGCAGGAGAATCACGAGTTCAAAATCAGCCTCAGCAATTTAGTGAGGTGCTAAGGAATTCAGTGAGACCCTGTTTCTAATAAAATACAAAATAGGGCTGGGGATGTAGCTCAGTGATCGAGTGCCCCCGAGTTCAATCTCCCCCCAAAAAAAATGTTTGAACAATCATCACTACCATGTTCCAGATCATTTTTATCATCCCCAAAAAGCTTTCAGTTCTTTTGACTTATCATTTGTGCTTTCTGTATTATATCTGAAAACCCTTTGCCACATTCAAAGTTATAAAGATTTATACATTTCCTTTTTTTATGTAGTGCTGAGGATCAAACCTGGGTCCGGCCCATTTTAGGCGAGTGCTCTACTGCTGAGCCACAATCCCAGCCCCCTTTTTTATTTATTTTATGTGGTGATCAAACCCAGTGCCTCACCTCCACTAGGATAGTGCTGTACCGCTGAGCCACAACCCCAGCCGTATCCATTTCCTTTTAAGAGTTTTGTAGTTTTTGTCTCTTACATTTGGGTCTGTGGTCATTTCAAATTTAATTTTTGTACATATGAGGTAAGGAAGCTGAGGCAAGAGGATCACATGAATCCAGGAGTTTGAGGCCAGACTAGGCAACATTGTAAAGCCCAATCTCAAAAAAAAAAAAAAAAAAAATCAGTTGAGCATATATGTATCAGTTTATTTCTGGAATTTCAATTTTGTTCTTCTATTCTTATACCATTGTTTTGATTCCTGTAGCTTTGTAACAAGTTTGAAATCAGGCAGTATAAGCAATCCAACTTAGTTGTTGTTTTATTTTTGTCTTTTCCAAGATTATTTTGGCTATTAAGGTCTTTTGCAATTCCTCATGAATTTAGGATCAGTTCTATTATTATTATTTTTTTTGGTACCAGGGATTGAACTCAGTGGCACTCGGCGACTGAGCCACATTCCCAGCCCTATTTTATATTTAGAGACAGGATCTCACTGAGTTGTTTAGCGCCTTGCCATTGCTGAGACTGGCTTTGAACTCACAATTCTCCTGTCTTAACCTCCCGAGCTGCTGGGCCACTGCACCTGGCCTGTTATTCTTTTTTTTTTTTTTTTTTAATATTTATTTTTTAGGGCCTGGGGTCGTGGGGCTCAATAGCAGAGCGCTCGCCTAGCACGCGCGAGGCCCTGGGTTTGATCCTCAGCACCAAATAAAAATAAAATAAAGGTATTGTGTCCAACTACAACTCTAATATACGATAAAAAATTTAAAAAAATATTTATTTTTTGGGCTGGGGATGTGGCTCAATCGGTAGCGCGCTGGCCTGGCATGCGTTCGGCCCGGGTTCGATCCTCAGCACCACATAAAAACAAAGATGTTGTGTCCGCCAATAACTAAAAAATAAATATTAAACTTCTCTCTCTCTCTCTCTCTCTCTCTCTCTCCCTCCCTCTCTCACTCTCTCTTTAAAAAAAAAAAAATTATTTTTTAGTTGTAGTTGGACACAATACCTTTTTTTTTTTAAAGAGAGAGAATTTATTTATTTATTTAGTTTTTGGCGGACACAACATCTTTGTTTTTATGTGGTGCTGAGGATCGAACCCGGGTCGCACGCATGCCAGGCGAGCGCGCTACCGCTTGAGCCACATCCCCAGCCCTGGACACAATACCTTTATTTAATTTATTTTTATGTGGTGATGAGGATCGAACCCAGGACCTAGCACATGTGAGGCACTGGGTTTGATCACTGGCACCACATAATAATAAACACATAAAATAAAGGTATTGTGTTCATCTACAAGTAAAAAAATATTTTAAAAAATATTGAAAAAAAAAACATTGATTTGAGGATCAGCTTTTTTTCCCCTTCCCCCACCCCGTTTTTGAATGCAGGTCTTGTTGTACATGCTAAGTAAGTCCTGTACCCTTGATCTATATCCTGAGCCCTCTCTTAAATTTTAGTTATGTTGCAGGAAACAGACTGGTCGAGAAGCAGCAAGTAGCACTCAGGAGGATAACTCCAAACTTTATTTTACACCAGCGGGCCCAGAAGAAAACAAAATGTCCAAATCTGAGCCCTGATCCACAGTTTCTTACAATATTTATAGGTTATTTGACATCATCTTAGACCTATTCTATCACTGGGGCTTTTTCCTCTTTTTAAAAAATGTCCTGGGGCTGGGATTGTGGCTTAGAGGTAGAGCACTCGCCTACCATACATGAAGCACTGGGTTCAATCCTCAGCACCACATAAAAATAAAATAAGGATGTTGTGTCCACCTATAACAACAACAAAAAAAAGTCCTAATCTGTGAGCTGAAGGCCTTGTGCAGGGTCTCTAGCATAAGCATGCTCACAGAAACTGATAAGAAGAAAGGGCTCTTTTCACAGGCATCTGTTTCATTTCAAGGAGTAGTAGTCAGACTCCTAGGGCAGTTATTTACAATCCAAAACATAGGGACTCATGCATGATTAATTAGGCTTCCAAGAGAAAGGCTGAGAGAGGGGTGTGGAATTGACCCCTGTCTCAGGCATTGGTTTCTTATCATACGTTTTTTATAATTTTATTTCACAACTGGGTCTGCTTTTGCCATCATAGTTATTGGCTGGTTCTTGCTAAATTGCTAAGGCTGGCCTTAAACTTGTTATCCTCCTTCCTCCGTTTCTTGAGTTACTGTGTGTACCTTGGTGCCCAGCTCTTGTTTGGATTTCTCTTTTTTTGGATTTTACTTGTACTGAATTGTGTATATGTATGTGTTTAGTTCTGTGCTGTTTTATCACATTAGGTTTCATATAAAAATTACTATAGTAAAGGTACAAATAGTTTCATCATCATAATGATCCTTCACGTCATTCGTTTTTCTTAAAACCACCAATCTAGCTGGGTGCAGTGATGCATGCCTGTAATCCCAGCTAATCAGGAGGCTGAGGCAGGAGGAAATTCAAGGCCAATGACTCACAATTTTTTGAGACCTTTTCTCAGAATACAAAGGGCCGGGATGTAGCTCCAGTTGTAGAGCACCCCTGGGTTTAATCCCCAAGGACTGAAAACAGAAACAAAACAAAAACAAAAATGCTGATCTGTTCTCAAATTCTTTAATCTTGTAATTGTATAATGTTATAAAAATGGAATTATATAGTAAGTTATCTAGGATGGGCTATTTTCACTCAACATCCATCTTTGGAGATTGTTGTTTATACATACCAGTAGTTTGTTATTAGCGAAGAGTATTCTGTGTTATATATGAACCATAGTTTATTTAACCACCTATTAAAGGACATCTGAGTAGTTTCTAGGTTTTTGCTATTATGAATAAAGCTACATTGAACATTTGTGTACAGGTTTTCTGAGAATTTAATTTTTCTCTGGGATAAATGCCTAAGAATTCAATTACTGATTCATTTGGTAATTTTATGTTTAGGGTTTTTTGGGGGGCAGGTACCAAGATTGTACTTACCATTGAGCTACATCACCAGCCCTCTTTTGTATTTTATTTAGAGACAAGGTCTCACTGAAGTGCTTAGCACCTCGCTTTTACTAAGGCTGGCTTTGAATTTGTGATCCACCTGCCTCAGCCTCTTGAGCTGCTAGGATTACAGACCCTGGGATTATAGGCATGTACTACTGTGTGCAGCTGTTTCTTTCACTCACTCTCTCTCCCTCTCCCTCCTTTTCTCCTTTTTTGTTTTTTGGATACTGGGGAATGAACCCAGGGGCGCTTCACCACTAAGCTTTATCCCCAGTATTTTGAAATTTTTTTTTTTTTTTTTTTTTTAAGAGAGAGGGAGAGAGAGAAATTTTTTTTTTTTTTTTAGAGAGGGGAGAGAGAGAGAGAGAGAGAGAGAGAGAGGATTTTTTTAATATTTATTTTTTTGGCAGACACAACATCTTTGTTTGTATGTGGTGCTGAGGATCGAACCCGGGCCGCACACATGCCAGGCACTACCGCTTTAGCCACATCCCCAGCCCAAGAATTTTTTTTTTAATATTTATTTTTTTAGTTATCGGCGGACACAACATCTTTGTTTGTATGTGGTGCTGAGAATCGAACCCGGGCCGCATGCATGCCAGGCAAGCGCGCTACTGCTTGAGCCACATCCCCAGCCCTGAAAAAATTTTATTTTGAGATAGGGTCTTACTAAGTAAGTTGTTGAGAGACTCTCTAAATTATGGAAGCAGTCCTTGTACTTCAGATCCTCCTTCTTCAGCCTCCTGAGTCACCGTGATTATAATTACACACCACCATGCCCAGTGCAAGACCATCTCAAGCCAGGCACAGTGGCACATGCCTGTATTCCCAGCAACTTGGGAAGCTAAAACAGGAGGATTTAAAGTTCAAGGCCAGCCTTAGCAATTTAGTGAAACTCTCAGCAATTTGGTGAAAACCTGTCTCAAAAATAAAAAGGGTTGGGGATGTGGCTCAGTGGTAAAGCGCCCCTGGATTACATCCCCACTACCAACAAAAAAAAACAAAACCAAAACAAAACCAAACCAAACAAACCTCAAAAAAAAAAAAAAGGAAACCAGAAAATCTGTCAAACTGTTTTATTAAGTGATTGGTTATACATTTTGCATTTCTACCAACTGTGTATGAATGATTCAGTTTCTTTCCATATTCACCAGCATTTTATGTTGTAATTATCTTTTTTTTTGTTGTTTGGTTTGTTGTTTTGCAGTGCTGTGGTTTGAACCCAGTGCATGGTAGGCAAGCACTCCATCACTGAGCTATGTTCCCAACCCCCTAGTTTATTCTAAGGGTTCCCAGAGGTTGGGGGTGGGTAGCAGGGATATTGAACTGAGGGGCACATGACCACTGAACCAAATTCCCCAGCTCTGTTTTGTATTTTATTTAGAGACATGATCTCACTGAGTTGCTTAGCATCTCACTTTTGCTGAGGCTTGCTTTGAACTTGTGATCCTCCTGTCTCAGCCTCTGGAGCCACTGGGATTATAGGCTTGTACCACTGCACCTGGCCAACCCCCCTAGTATTTTTATTTTATCCAGTCCAATAGGGGAGTAGTAAAAGGCCCCCTTTTAAAATTATGTTTGCCACATGTTCTGAGGGCCGCTCTGCAGGTCTCTTTGCGGTGGCAGCCCTAGAGTAGAGTCTGCAGCGCCACAAGTCATGGCTGGACAAGCATTTAGAAAGTTTCTTCTGGGGCTGGGGATGTGGCTCAAGCGGTAGCATGCTCGCCTGGCATGCGTGCGGCCTGGGTTCGATTCTCAGCACCACATATAAACAAGGATGTTGTGTCCGCCAATAACTAAAAAATAAATATTAAAATTCTCTCTCTCTCTCCCTCTCTCACTCTCTCTTTAAAAAAAAAAAAAGAAAGTTTCTTCCACTTCTTGACTGAGTATTGGTCGAAAGGAGTGCAGCAGAAACTGTAACCAAAAGAGGCATTATGCTTCCAGAAAAATCTCAAGGAAAAATATTGCAAGCAACAGTAGTAGCTGTGGGATCAGGCTCTAAAGGAAAGGGTGGAGAAATTCAGCCAGTTAGTGTGAAAGTTGGAGATAAAGTTCTTCTCCCAGAGTATGGAGGCACCAAAGTAGTTCCAGATGAAAGGATTATTTTTTATTTAGAAATGGTGACATTTTTGGAAAGTATATAGACTGAAACAAATCACTGTTGAAATGGCGTCCTACGAAGCTGCCCATTCCACTAAAGTTCTGAAATCTTTCATCATGTAAATAATTTCCATGTGTCTTTTATAATAAACTGATGATAATCTAATAACATCCACAGCCTCAGAATTTTAGTTTCCTCGTACTTGTGTAAACATTTCCAAATAAAATATGTAATGAAAATAAATAAATAAATAAATAAATTAAATAAAATTATGTTTGCCTACATTCTTATTTAGGGAGGACTTTTTCATCAGAATATAGTCTTCTTAAATCCCACATATTCTTAGGAACTGGAGGCTGCCATCCAGCCAGATACCAGCCTGGTTTCAGTTATGACTGTGAACAATGAGATTGGAGTAAAGCAGCCTATTGCAGAAATAGGTGAGTGTCGTGATCCTTGCTGACTAGTTGGGTCCATCTGAGGAAGTAGGGATAGACTGAGAGTTCCAGCACTCTATAGAGCATTATGAGTGAACAAAAGAAAGAGAGTCTAAGTATCGCCTTCTAGGACATTATAAGTGGCAGAGCAGTATTTGAACCCAGATCTAGTATCATTTCTGTTTTTTCGTTTTATTTTAGTTGTTTTCTAAAATAACCACAAAACAACAATAAAACAATGCTCTACTTTTTTTTTTTCCTTTAGAACATCTCTTTATTTAATCTCCACTTAGAGCTCTCCTTGTAATCTCTTTATGCAGATTTGTTAATCTTTCCTCCTTTTAAATCAAAAAGGTTCTAAAAGGTAATGTGACATTTTGAAAGGTCATGGTTTATAAGGTGATAGTATATTCATTTAGTACTTTGTCCTTGAGCTTTAGAGAGCAGAGAAATAGGAGGACAGGAAAGGGAGGGGAAAGAGAAGGAGGGAGTGAAAGTGGAAAGGTGGAGCCAGGGGTGGAAGAGGATTTAGAATCATTTACTGTGGGTAGAGAATTCATGGTGTATGGGGTCCACTGTCAGGTTAGTTCCCAATGTTGTGCTGTGGGTCTTCCCCTCTGTTGTTTTTTCAGGGCGGATTTGCAGTTCCAGAAAGGTATATTTCCATACGGATGCAGCACAGGCTGTTGGAAAAATCCCACTTGATGTCAACAACATGAAAATTGATCTCATGAGCATCAGTGGTCACAAAATCTATGGTCCTAAAGGTACCAGCCCCTCCTAGAGTGCCTCTTGTCTGAACATTTCAGGAAACTCTTTGACAGATGTTTCTCAGAGTTATTTGAGACTGCCATTACTTTCAAAGGAAGTTGTACATTCAGAATGCCCAGCAGAATGCATGTGTCATTTAGCAATATTCAAGAAACACTGGCCTATTTGTACACCAAAGTAGTTACTGTATGTACAATAGGCCATTCTTCCTTGATCCCTTTAAAAAAATATTTTGAAAGCATATGAATATTAATTTGGCAGAGGAACACAGAGTTTTGTTCAGTCAAATTTCACCATGCAGGCCCAGTTACCTTGTCTGCCTCACTAGGATGTGCAGAGCTTTTAAGTCCTTCATTCCCAGTGTCTCACTTTAGCTTAGTGGAAGAGTGTGTGGGTTTTAGCATCTATTGGTGTTCAATAGTCTTAATAGTCTGTGCCCCTAATAGTCTCTTAAGGATACCTCTCTGTTCCCTATGTTCCTCCTAGCTGAGGAGTATTTTCAAGCTTGAGTTCTGTCTCCTCGACCCTTGGAAAGAGACTATTATCTTTTGTTCTATGGAGATAGGCCTAAAAAAGAAAAAATTCCTGTCTCTGGAGTGAGGGTCTTTTTTGGGTTGATGTCTATACCAGTATATTTTCTGTGTCTGCAGGGATTCATCTGACTATGTACCTTATAAGAGAATTGTAACAGTTCCTGGAAGGATGGAAGATGTTTATTCTAAGGGTTCCCAGAGGTTGTAAAGAGTGTTTTTGTGACTATTTTTTTCAAAAAGTCCAACAGTCTTGATGATTAGGTTCTCTGTAATCCCAGCAATTTAGGAAACTGAGGCAGGAGGATTGCAAATACATGGCCAACGTGGACAGTTTAGGATTTTCCCCCCAGTACTGGGGATTGAATTCAATGCCTTGCATAAGCTAGGGAAGTGGTATTCTACCACTAAGCTACAGCCCCTGCTGCCAGCCTAGGCAACTTATTGAAACTCTGTTTCAAAATCAAAAATAAAATGGGACAGGCATGGTGGCACACACCAATTATCCCAGCGGGGAGGCTGAGGCAGGCTGATTGCAAGTTCAAAGCCAGCCTCAGCAAAAGCAAGGCACAAAGCAACTCAGTGAGACCCTGTCTCTAAACCAAAATACAAAATAGAGCTGTGGATGTGGCTCAGTGGTTGAGTGCCCCTGAGTTCAATCCCCAGTACCCCCAAAAATATATAAAAATAAGATAAAATGGGCTGAGGCTATAGCTCAATAATAAACCACTAGTATTGAAAAATAAGTCCAACAGGCTCTCTATCTAATTAAAATGTTGGTTTTTGTTTTGTTTTCCATTTTTGTTTTTCCTTCTCACTTTCTCTATTTCATTTGTAATGCTGGGGATGAAACCTAGAGCCTCACACGTGCTAGGTAAGCACTCTACTACTGAGCTATACTGTAGATATATCTATTTTGGTAAAACCATTGAACTCATATTGATCAAAAGCTCCAGTCAGCTAGGCGTGGTGGTGTACGCCTGTAATCCCAGTGGCTGGGGAGGCTGAGACAGGAGAATCCTGAGTTCAAAGCCAACCTAAGCAAAGGCGAGGCACTCAGCAAGTCAGTGAGAACCTGTCTCTAAATAAAATACAAAATAGGGCGGGGGATGTGGCTCAGTGATCCAGTGCCCTGAGTTCAATCCCCAGTACCAAAACAAAACAAAAACAAATGCTTTTGTCAGCACTTGTACCTATATAGGTATTTCTCATTATCTATCCTCAGCATCTTAATCAATTTAGATAATGTGGTATCCTTCACTATCCTTACATGGTATCTGAGCACTTGCTCTCAGATTTGAGAAGTGCATAGATTCTGATAGTGTAGGGCACTTGCATTTTTTAAATTTTTTATTTTTTTAGGACACTCATTTTTTTTAAGAATTTTTTTTAATATTTATTTTTTAGTTTTCGGTGGACACAACATCTTTATTTTATTTTTATGTGGTGCTGAGGTTCGAACCCAGTGCCTCATGCATGCCAGGCAAGCGCCCTACCACTTGAGCCACATCTCCAATCCGAGGACACTCAAATTTTTTTAATGGGAAAATGAATTTATTCATTTATCTATTTGAGACAGGGTCTCTCTATGTTGCCTAGGCAGGCCTAAAAGTCCTCCTGCCTCAGCCTCCTGAGTAACTGAGATTACAGGAATGAGCCACTATAATGAGTTTGAAATATTTTTTTTCTTTTTTGGTACCAGGGATTGAACCCTGGGGCACTTTACCACTGAGCTACATCTCCAGCCCTTTTTATTTTTTTATTTTGAGACAGGGTCTTGTAAAGTTGCTTAGGCCTCACTAAATTTCTGAGGCTAATCTTGAACACACCATCCTCCTGCCTCAGCCTCCTGAGCCCCTGGAATTATAAGCATGCACTGCCATGCCAACACTGAAATTTTTTTTTTTCTTTTTTTTCTTTTGGTACCAGGGATTGAACCCAGAGGTACTTAACCACTGGAAACATTCCCAGTCCCTTTTTTTTTTTATTTTGTGATAGGGTCTCATTAGTTGCTTAGGGCCTTGCTAAGTTGCTGAGGTTGACTTTGAGCTGGTGATCCTATTGCCTTAGCTTCCTGGGCTGCTGGGATTCCAGGCATGTGTCACGGTGCCTGACTAAAATATTTCTTAATAAATGTAATAGAGTCTATAAATCATTGTTAAATTGGTGTCCTTCATGATAAACTTGGAAACTATTGCCTTAGTTTTTTTTTAACATTTATTTTTTAGAAGTAGTTGGACACAATACCTTTATTTTATTTATTTATTTTATGTGGTTCTGAGGATTGAACCCAGGGCCTCACATGTGCTAGAATAGCACTCTACCGCTGAGCCACAATCCCAGCCCCTTGCCTTAGTTTTTATAGTAATTTTATTCTGTGCTTAAACTTTTTCTGCATGGGAGATGAATTTTATCAAGTACCATATTCATTCTAGAACCCTTGACTGCTTAGTGGATATCTTTGCATACTCATGCTCATATTTTTGTACAGAATTCCTATAAGTTGGTTTGCGGAGTCACAGGCTATACATTTTTTTTTTTTGAATTTTAATATTTATTTTTTTGTAGTTTTCGGCGGACACAACATCTTTATTTGTATGAGGTGCTGAGGATCGAACCTGAGCCTCACGCATGCCAGGCGAGTGCGCTACCACTTGAGCCACACCCCCAGCCCCTACTATACATATTTTTAAGGGTGTTTTGTTTTGGCACTGGGAATTGAATTCAGGGGTGCTTAACCACTTACCCACATCCCCAGTCCTTTTTTAATTTTATTTTGAAACAGGATCTTACAAAGTTGTTGAGGCTAGCTTTGAACTTACCATCCTTTTGCCTCAGCCTCCCAAACTGCTGGGATCACAGGCATGCACCACCGTTCCTGGCTTTTAAGTTTCGATAAACTTTGAGAGACAGTGCAAATTCTTAATACCATTCTGATTCTTCCCTTAAAGGTTTTTATTTTTTTTTCTCCTTTTTAAAAAATTTTATTTAGAACAGGTAATACATTTATATAGGTCAAACTTTAAAACCTTCCAAAAAACACACAATGAGAAGTCTTCCTTCTACCTCTGTCTCCTCCCTTTGGAGAAAACAATTTCTTGGTTATTTAATTTTTTTCTGTTTTTGAGACCCAGCTCACTGTGTTGCCCAGATTGTTCTCCAAATTCTGGGCTCAAGTAATCTGATCCTTCTGACTCATCCTCCTGAGTGCTGGGAGTATAGGTGTGTGCTACCACGTGTACTTTTTTTTTTAATATTGATTTTTTTAGTTTTACACAATACCTTTTAATTAATTAATTTATTTTTATGGGGTGCTGAGGATCGAACCCAGGGCCTCATGCGTGCTAGGCGTGTGCTGTACCATTGAGCCACAACCCCAGCCCCCATGTGTATTTTTATATAGCAATTTCTTCCCACAACTTCTTTTCCTGTCCTGTATCTCATATTTAGTGGCATCTTGGCATAGCTAAGTTAGATTGCTGCTACAATAAATATACTTGTGTATATTTGTAGAATTATTCTATGCATTTTCACATACAACATACTTCTCCTCCATCCTGCTGTTGATTCAGATGGTAGTATATTATATTCATTGTTCTGATCTTGCTTTGTTTTACCTAACAATATCTCACTTTTTTTTTTTTGTTTGTTTGTTTAATTCCTTTTTTGGTACCAGGGATACAACCCATGCCTTAACCACTGAGCTACATTTCCAACCTTATTTTTTTTTTTTTTTATTTTGAGACAGGACCTTGCCAAGTTGCTGGGGCTGACCTTGAACTTGTGATTCTCCTGCCTTAGCCTCCCATGTTGCTGGGATTACAGGCATGCACCACCACACCTGGCTGTCTTACATTTTTTAGTTATAAGAAAGAATTTGTTGGGGTTTCATGAGTTTTCTTTCTTTTTTTTGTGGCGGGGGGGCGGGTATTAGTAGGGATTGGACCCTGATGTATTATACCACTGTGCTATATCCCAGCCCCTTTTATTTTTCAGTTTGAGACAGTATCTTGCTATATTGCCCAGACAGACCTCAAATTCACAATTTTCATGCCTCTTCCTACCAAGTAGCTGGGATGACAAAAATGTGGCATTGTGACTGACCACCTAACAACGTATCTTGGAGATCTTTCAGTGTTGGTACTGAAAGAATTTCTTCATTCTTTTATATATCTGGGTAGTATTTCATTGCATGGACATCAAATTATTTGACATTCCCCTGATAACGCCCATCTAAAATGTTTCCAATCTTTTTACTCATATGAATAATGCTGCAATGTATGATATGATTTCATTCTTACTTAGGGAACTACCTTAGACCATTTTGGTTGTTGCTCCTTCTGGTAGTTAAATTCCTGATGTTAAATAATTTTGCAAAATATTATGATTTTGGTGCTATCTTCTCAGATTTTTTTTTTTTTAATTTAGAAAAATTTCAGCTTAGAGGAAAATTGAAATAATATTTTGATTTCTTGGGAAATGATATTTTGTTTATTTTGTTTCATCTGGATTTCTCTTTTTTGTAACAAATTTTGTTTTCCAGGGGTTGGTGCCATCTATATCCGCCGCCGTCCCCGAGTGCGTGTGGAGGCCCTGCAGAGTGGAGGGGGGCAGGAGCGGGGTATGCGGTCTGGGACAGTGCCTACACCCTTGGTGGTGGGGCTGGGGGCTGCGTGTGAGGTGGCACAGCAAGAGATGGAGGTATGAGAAGAGCAGTTTCCTCCCACAATTTCTTTCCCTGTCTTGGGTCTCATATTTAGTGTTGTCTTGGCATAGCTATGTTAGATTGCTGCTAGAAGAGGAGGTTTTTTTCAGTAAGCTCCTGCTGGCCCCCTAGACCAAAGGAAGTATTAGGGGCTCAAAACCCATGTCCTGGGAGAACTTATGAACTCACTTGTTTTAGTTTTGTTGGAACTGTATGTGGCGTTACTGAGCACTTTTGCACATTAGGTGGTGTTTTCAGGGCTGGAGATAAAGTGGTCTCCAGCAGTAACATAGGATGGTAGAGGAGAAGGGTTTCTTTGAGCATGTGTTTTTGAACTGTTTGGTGATCATGTTGCTTAATCCTCCCCTACATTCGCCTTAGTATGACCACAAACGAATCTCAAAATTAGCAGAGCGACTGATAGAGAAAATAACGAAGAGCCTTCCAGATGTGGTGATGAATGGGGACCCCGAACACCACTATCCTGGTATGGACATAATTTTTTTTTTTTTTTTTTTTTTTTTTGAGTTGTTGGGGCTGGGGTTGTGACTCAGCGGTAGAGCGCTCGCCTAGCATGTGCAAGGCCCTGGGTTCAATTCTCAGCACCTCATAAAAATAAGTAAACAAAATAAAGGTATTGTCCAACTACAACTAAAAAACTAATATAAAAAAATATATATATTTTTGGTTGTAGATGGACATGATACTTTTATTTTATTTATTTATTTACTTATTTTTATGTGGTGCTGAGGATCAAACCCAGTGCCTCATACATGCTAGGCAAGTGCTCTACCACTGAGCCCCAGTCCCAGCCCTGGATATATCTTTTTGATTCCCATTCTACAAGAGGCTCGAGTCTAGACCCCTTTCATAGAGTATCCTTCTTTCTTTAGGCTGTATCAACCTCTCCTTTGCATATGTGGAAGGGGAGAGTCTGCTGATGGCACTCAAGGATGTTGCCTTATCCTCAGGGAGGTGAGTTGGACCAGATAGACAGGGACTGTGGTAGGGCTTCTATGTTCCATACCGTTACTAAGCTTCATGGTATGGCAAAGACAGGCGCAAGAGCTCTTGATTCAAGGTAAAGGTAATTTTTTGGCTGGGTACAAGCTGAAGTTTATCACCCTAGCAGAGCTTCCTGGAGGAGAATTCTGTATTTTTGTGGTTCTAGGGAATGTGTGTGTCTGATGTAGAGTTCCACTAATAGTTCTGATACAGATCTCCAGAATTGAAGATACTCTAAAGGTCACCAAGGATTTATCTTCCCTTGGAGAATGAGTACAAGGTTCTTTGCTGCCTCTTTTTGTCAGATTCACTTCATGGGGTATCATGCTTTGCCTCTGTCCTTGTTCAAGGATGTTATCCATGATGGGAGCCAGAGGAGCTGGGTTCACAGCCTAAAATGTGTAAGGCAGCATTAGGCTCTTTAACTCTGCCAGATTAGTTCTTTTGTCCCTATGGGGACAGAAGGGCCCTGGGGGAGGAAGTAAGACTGGAGTTTTGTGGCTTACAGAGATGTTGATGATGATCTGAGCAAGGTTCATGTCTGTTTCCTCAGTGCTTGCACCTCTGCATCCCTGGAGCCCTCTTATGTCCTTAGAGCGATTGGCACTGATGAGGATTTAGCACACTCTTCCATCAGGTCTGTGAGTTGAGCTGCCATGTTTATGAAAGACATCCTCTTTATTTTTTATTTTCTGTTATACAGTCTTTTTCTGTCTGGTTCTTCTTATCCCTTCTTTCTTTCTCTCTGTTTTTTTTTTTGGGGGGGGGTGCTGGGTGTTGGTTTAGAACTTTGTTCCTGCCAAGCACCTACACTACCACTCCCAATCCTTTCTTATTCCTTCTTGATTCTTTGGGAAAGTTTCTGGGGCAGAGGTTTTCAGATGTCATTGAGCTTCACTTGGGAAATTTGTGAAGAATGACAGTTTCTGAGTCTCACATTCGTATTTGGCTTCACTAGGTCTGGAGGAGAATTAGGAAACTTCTTCTGAGGTGGTTCTGATGTATTAAATTCACAGACCATGTTCTAAGAAACTCTGGCCTACAGGGGTAGGACCATATTTTTCTAAGTCTTTTGTGTACTAGGTTCTCAGTGAGAACTGGCCAAGTGAATTTACCACAGTACCAGTTCTGATACAAAGCTCTTCTCCTTTGCCTTCTTAAGGTTTGGCATTGGCCGCTTTACTACAGAGGAGGAAGTAGACTACACTGCAGAGAAATGCATTCAGCATGTGAAGCGTCTTCGAGAAATGAGGTATGCACTATTGTATCAGAAACTCTTAGAATAAACTGTAGTGTAGGCTCCTCTTTTGTCCTCATGTGTTCACGCTGCCAGAAACCAAAGTTTGATTTTTTTTTTTGGTGTTGGGGATTGAACCCACCCTACCAACTGAGTTATATACCCAACCCCAGAAACCAGTTTGAGAGTAATTGGATTTTAAGATTTAGAGCTTCCATGAAGTAAGAAAGTAGAGCTCTTTGGTTGCTTGTTTTCAGAATATGAGAAAGTGGTTTAAAAATTGAAGAACTACATTAATACAGGTAGCATTTTTCATTACTGTTATTGAAAGTACTAGCAAACATTGTTGCAGCAATATCAGTACAAAGTTAGTGACTTATAGGCTAAGTATATGAGAATTCCTTTTAAGATACGAATTTTTTTTTTTTTTCCTTTGAGGAACTGGGCATGGAACCCTTGTGTATACCTTGCTTCCCTTTGAGCTCTCCCTGGCCTTTCTGTGTTCTGGATATTACTTGCTAGGGTCTAGCTGTATTGCTTAAACATCTGCTGGTTGCTCAAGTTTCTTATGCTTAGGATTCTTCTTTTGGCCAGGCATGGTGGTACATGCCTGTAATCCCAGCTGCTCGGGAGACTGAGGCAGGTTCAGTAGTTAAAAGCCAGAGTTCAAAGCCGGCCCCAGCAAAAGTGAGGCACTAAGCAACTCATTGAGATCCTGTCTCTAAATAGAATACAAAATAGGGCTGGGGATATGGCTCACTGGTCGAGTACCCCTGAGTTCAATCCCCAGTACCAAAAAAAAAAAAAAAAAGATTTTTCTTTTGGCCAAAGACCGTGATACCTTATTTTTCCTATGTGGTTTCAGTATCTGTACCTTATCGCTTCTGACCCTTTACAAAATGAATTTAGCCTAGTCCCATTAGCTTTCAACCAAAACCTTATGTAGTGAGCCTATTAGGGACAGGAAGGAAATGATGGCTACCTTTAAGGAGCCTAGGAAAATATTATAAATAGAAAGTTATGCTGGGAATGTATCATATAAAGGAGAAGGATAATCAAGAATAGAATTAAATCAGGTAGAAAAAAATAGCTGGGTAACCCAAACCACAGAATTTCACAATTGATGCTAGAGGTTTAGCTCGGTGGAAGGTAGAGTGTTTAGCATGTGTGAAACCTTGGGTTCAATGCCTAGCACGAAAATACAAAAACATTCACATAGTCATACCACACTGAAGTAATAGGTGATCTGAAACATGCAAGCCATTCATGCTGAAGGGGATCAGAACTTAGTCGAGATTTCTTATATGAGATGGGATGCTGGGGCCTAAAACCCAAGAGGTCCTTTTGGATTGGAGCCAGAAATTCAATATGGGGAGGTGAAAATGGCAAGAACTTTATGATGGAACTGCATGCTCAGATGATGTAGAGCCAAGTTCCATCCAGGAGAACCGAGAACTAGATCAAAACCCAGAAACAAGTGCTGAAAAGTAGGCAATTTGTGATAGTTGTAGTAGAGAAGATGAAACTTGCTTTTTATACAGGTCCGAGGCTGTTGGTGTTCTTGGGAGCCTATAGCCTCTCACATGTGGGAGGAGAGCTTTAAGAATATGACCACATCCGAAGTCCATTGACTAAAGGTTCAATTGCCTTTGAGCCTGAGGTGCCTAGTTAATACTATTTGTTGGCTAGACTTGAGGAAGACTTATAGTTAAGTAGCTGGGAAAGACCTTATTGACCACATGTGTTGAGATCCACTCAAGCAAAAGGCAGAGGAGAGACAAGAACGGGAGGCAAGTCATGGCTCAACGCCTCAGAGCCAATGTTGGCTGCTTCCTATCAAAGTTCTTACTCACTGAATGCCTCTTCTCTTTGACAGTCCTCTCTGGGAGATGGTACAGGATGGCATTGACCTCAAGAGCATCAAGTGGACCCAGCACTAGAAGAGTGGGTCCCTGACTTTGTGCTGGCCTGGCCCATCCTGCCTCACTGACCCACAAAAGCCAGGGATCTCATTCTACCCAGTGGGTACTCTGTGTAACATCAGAATTGGTATAGCCCAGTAACATCATCACAGTCCTCTTCCACCTCAGAAACACAAGGAAAATTTCTTTCCCTCACCTTAGATCCTATGTTGGGACACATTCCCCATTTCTCTTCAGGTGTTCTTCTCTGGTCATTTATAGAGTGTGGACATTCTCATCTGGAAGCAATAGAGACATTTGCTATGATGTTGCTGCTGGATATGTCTGTGTCCTTTGTGGGGAAAGCAAAAGGAACTGGAAGAAAGCTCTTTGGGGACTCCATTGTTCTATGTAGACATTTGAATCGTGGCATTTTACTGCTCAACTGGACTGGCTCCTTCAGCAACAAGCATAATCGACTTCAATTTAATCCTTTTAGAGACTCCAAAGAACATCTGTTTTTATTGACTGTAAACGAAAAAACAACTTTCTTAGTTCTCAGCTTGATCGATATAGATATTGTCTTAGACTCTATCCATTATTCTAATATGACTGTATCCATTATTTTAATAATTTTATGTTTCTTCTCTTAGAATTTGTTAATTTGAAGATTTGGAGAAAATAAATTTATCATCTTCTGTTTACTGTGTGACTTTATTGAGAACCTGAGAGAAATGGAAGCTGCATTTGGGCATTGTGAAGACTACCCATTCTACCTGACTTCTATAGATGACTCAAGTCAGCTTACATTCCTTTTTTTTGGCAGTACTGGAGATTGAACTCAGGGCTTTGCACATACTAGGCTAATGTTCCACCATGGAGCTACATCCCCAGCCCTTTTGAAAAAAATTTTTATTTTGAGATAGGGCCTCACTAAGTTGCGCAGGCTGACCTTGAAGTGCCTTAACCTCCCCAGTAACTAGGATCACAGGTGTGTGCCACCACACCCCAACAAATATAAATAAATAAATAAATAAATATATATATATATATATATATATATATATATACATACACACACACACATACACACACACACACACACACACACACACACATATATATAAATACATGTGTACACACACACATATTTTTTGCAGTACCAGGGATAGAACCCAGGAGTGCTTATACTGAGCTATACTCCCAGCTCTTTTTTTTTTTTTTTTAAATTTTTTAAATTTATATAGACACAATATCTTTGTTTATTTTTATGTGGTGCTGGGGATCAAACCCAATGCCTCACATGTGTTCTGCCATTGAGCCACAATCCCAGCCCAACTCCCAGCTCTTTTTATTTTTTATTTTGAGATACCATCTTAAATACATGGTCAAGGCCGTCTTTCAACTTTTGCAATACTCCTGCTTTAACCTCCCATATTAGTGGGATTATAGGTGTATGGCACTGCACCTCACCATAATTTTTTATTTTTATTTATTTTTTTGGTACTGATGATTTAACCCAGGGATGCTTTACCACTGATCTACATCCCCAGCCCTTTTTATTTTTTATTTTGAGATGGTCAGGCTAAATTGTTTAGGGCCTTTCTAAATTGCAGAGGCTGGCTTCAAACCTGCAATCCTCCTGATTTAGCTCCTGGGATTGCAGGTGTGTGTCACCATGCTTGGCTCACAATTGTATTTCTTTTTGTGGTTACTGTTTAAAAAAATGTTTGTAGCTACTGGGTAAAGAATGGTGAATGTGGGATAGCCTGAGAAAGGAGGCAATGACATTATAGAGGTTTTCTTGGTTTTGAAAAATAAACTTGGGGCTGGGGTTGTGGCTCAGCGGTAGAGCACTGGGTTCAATCCTCAGCACCACATAAAAACATATAAATAAAATAAAGGTATTGTGTCCAATCACAACTAATAAAAAGAATTTTTTTTTTTAATTTAAAAAATAAACTTTTGGGCTGGGGTTGTAGCTCAGTAGTAAAGCACTTGCCCCGGGCTGGGGATGTGGCTCAAGTGGAGCGTGGTGCTGGGTTCGATCCTCAGCACCACAAAAAAATAAAATAAAAGATGTTGTGTCGGGGCTGGGGATGTGGCTCAAGCGGTAGCGCGCTTGCCTAGCATGCGTGCGGCCCGGGTTCGATCCTCAGCACCACATACAAACAATGATGTTGTGTCCACCGAAAACTAAAATATTAAAAAAAAAAAAAAAAAAAAGCAATTGCCTAGCATGTGTGAAGCACTGGGTTCAATCATCAGCACCATATAAAAATAAACAAAATACAGGCACTGTGTCTATCTACAACTAAAAATTAAAAAATAAATAAATAAACTTTGTTCTGGGCACCCGGGTGCACATTTTTTTTTTTTTAAAGAGAGAGAGAATTTTAATTTTTTAATATTTATTTATTTATTTATTTTTAGTTATGGGTGGACACAACATCTTTGTTTGTATGTGGTGCTGAGGATGGAACCTGGGCCGCACACATGCCAGGCGAGCGCTACCACTTGAGCAACATCCCCAGCATCCGGGTGCACATTTTTAATTCCAGCAATTTGGGAGATTTGAGACATGAAGATAGGAAGTTCAAAGTCAGCCTCAGCAACTTGGTGAGGTCCTAAGCTACTTAGCACCAAGTCTCAAAAAAATTAAAAAGGATTGGGGATGTGGCTCAGTGTTCAAGTGCCTTTGGGTTCAATCCCTGGTACCAAAACAAAAAACTAGACTTTTAATTTTGAATAATTTTGGATTTATAGAAAAGCTGTGAAGATAGTAGAGAGTTATATATCCATGACCAATTTCCTCTAATTTTGTACTATAGTGCATTTGCCTAAAACTTGGTACATAAATATAAAAAAAATTTTTTTTGGTGGTACTTGGGGCCTTACACATGCTAGGCAAGCACTAACTGAACTACATCCCTAACCCCTAAATTTCAAATTTTCTTCAGATTTCAACAGTTTTCCTATTATTTCCCCTCTCATACTGGGAATTGAAAGGGATGAGCTACTTCTCCATCTCTTTATTTTTCACTTAGTGAGATAAAGTATCACTAAAATGCCTGGGCTTGACTTCAGTTGGCAATCTCTTGCCTCTGCCATTTTGGGATTACAGGCCTATGTAACAATAGTTTTCCTATTATTGTCCTGTTAGGTTCCAGCACCCACCCTGTCCTGATTACCATATTACATTTAGTAGGTTTTTTTTTTTTTTTTTGACTGGGAGGTACTGGGGATTGAACTCAAGATGCATTCAACCACTGAGCCACATCCCCAGCCCTGTTTTGTATTTTATTTAGAGACAGGGTCTCACTGACTTGCTAAGCTTTGAACTCATGATTCTCCAGTCTCAGCCTCCCCTGCCTCTGGGATTACAGGTGTGCACCATTGCGCCCAGTTTAGTAGTTTTTTTTTTTTTTTAGTTGTAGTTGGACACAATACCTTTATTTATTTATTTAATGTGGTGCTGAGGATGGAATCAAAAGCCCCAAACGTGCAAGGCTAGCACTCTACCGCTGAGCTATAACCCCTTAGTAGGTTTTTTTTTAATAGACTATATACTATACCTATCTATACAGATTACATATAGTGTATGTTTGGTGGAAAAAATGTGACTTTTTTTTTTTTTTTCCAATTTGCTGTTTGGGGCATAGTGAGCTACCACAGCTCAAGTCTACCACACAAACCTTCCTAAAAACTTGTTGGAGTTAAGAGAATTTAGGTCACGATTTTTTTTTTTTTAGTGAAGGGAAAGCGAGGAACGAGAGATAGGTAAGCGAGAAATGAGAGAGACCAGGCAGAGATATACATGGGAGTTTGTCAGAGCTGACAAAGTCCATCGCTGGATAGGAGAGAGGCAAATCAGTTCTGGAACTTTTATGGGGGAGGCTCAGGAATCACAGCTGGATGGGTCCTAATGCTGGCGGTTAAGGCTAGGGTTGGTATGAGGGAGTGGTGATGAAGCCAGATTTAAAATTAGGTAGTCAGTGTAGTTAGGTAAATCACGTCTAATATCGAGTGAAATCTAAAATGGAGGCCATGTTGAGAATGAATTTCCAGAAAAACTGAGCAACTCTCGGAATGTTAATAAAGCCCAGGAACAGCCCCAACAGATTTGAAGACAGCCCATCCCAAAGAAATGTTAATGAAGCCCAGGAAACGGCCCCCAACAGATTTGGAGGTAGCCCATCCCAAAGAAATGTTAATAAACAGTAAACTTGACTCGGAAATGCCCAGATTACTTCTTTGGCCCACCTATGACCCAACCCTTCCCACCTACATTCCATCACCAAAAACTATAAAAAGGGGAACACATTCACCCTTCAATGGAGTCCACCTCTTGGGTCCCCTTCTTCCTCAGGGAGAAATCTTTTCTGCTGTCCTTTAATAAACTTCCAATTTTCCACTCTGACCTTGCCTTCGTGTGCTTCTCTGGTGTTATTCTTCAACTTTGGGTAAGCAAGGACTGGTCACCGGTCAACAAACAGCGGTAACAGTGAGCCTTTCTCAGAAACGCCCTTGGGAGGGAAAGGAAACTTTTTCCTTAAAATGGCAGCTCTCATGTAAGATGGCTGTTCAGATGCTAAGCAAGGACTGTATACAAAGTTAATCACAGAAATATTCAAGATACAGTGTATGGGGGCTGGAAATGTAGCTCAGTGGTAGAGCACTTGACTAGCGCGGGCAAGGGCCTGTGTTTGATCCTGAATACTGGGTACCGGTGGGGGTGGAAGGAGGTTGTATAGGATACAAGTGATACCGACGGTTATCCTGATGAGTCCTTGCTTCCCAGATTTCTGAAGTATAACACCAGAGAAGCTCGCAGAGACAAATGTAGAGTGGAAAGTAAAAGGCTTTATTAAAGGATAGCAGAGAAGACTTGCCCCTGGAGGAAGAAGGGGATCTGATAAAGCAGAATCCCTGGGATGGAGAGGTCTTATCTTATTTTGTATCTAAGGTCTTCTTTTGTCCTCCTACATACCTGTCGGAGGACAAAAGGTGGAAAACAGGTGGGACGCTGGGGAAAGGTAGGAGAGATCCGGGCTGGAAGGGCCTAGGGTGATTTGATTAGCACCTCTCTTTTTTGCTGGGAGCTGCTTCATTAACAGTTCTTTAGGATGGGCCACCGGTGGCCTTGGGGACATTAACATTTCAATCTCCCAGATGTAGTTCTGACTTCCCGGGCTCAGATTGGACTCCCTTTTCTTTATTAGACTGGATATCAGACCCGATTTACCTAGCTACACTAACTACCTATCCCTTTAAATCTGGCTTCACAAGCAGGAGTATTTGGGTAGGGGTTAGGACCAAAGTATCTTGAAATAGATTTTTCTATAACAAAATAATACTAAGATACAGTTGTGGAGCGGTTAGGGTGGATAAGGCTTCCTGGATTGAAACTTTGTTTCATGGAAAAAAAGAAGCAGGTTCTGGCTTTGTTAGGACATTATCAATAGAACCAGACACTATTTCTGATCCTTTTAAAGCTCAAAACAATTCTGCAAGGTAAGCACTATTTCCCTCTTTTCGGAAAGAATTGAAGGAATCTGCTCAAAGTCTCACAGAGAAGAACGTGTGCACCCAACTGGTAGCTTGCCTCAGGTCTGGCTTGGGAGCTAAGATTGTAAACACTAAACGAAAGTCTTCTCCACCGACACCCGCGACTTCCGGGAGCTCGCCTGAGAACCTCAGCACGCCTGCGCAGTCCTGCCTCAAGACGTCACCATCTCGTCCCGCCCCCTCCTGGAACGCGGAGCCGCTGAGCGGGCCGGCGGCCATTTTGTGAAGCGGCGTAGGAGGTGGTGGCTGCGGTGGGCTCCGGGAAGCCGTTCGGGCTGGGGCTGTCGGCCGCGGGGCGGAGGCACTCGCGCGGGGGGTAACTCGGGTCTGGGTTCTGGTGCCGCGCAAGTTCTCCCCGGTAAGACTCCCACAGCCCCGAAACGGGCGGGGCTGTGCGGGGCTCGAGCCGCCCCTTGATGGCCCGGGGCGGGGCCTTCGGAGGCCTCTGAGCCCGCCGCAGCGAGCGCCCCACACAAAGGGTTGGGGCTGGCCTGCGGGGTTCCTGGAGCTCACTTAACGTCTCTGCGGCCTGCGCGGACGCGAGGAGGGCGCGAGAAAGGATGAGCCTGCGTATCGAAGTGGGGACGAAGCTATAGCGAGAACCCTTCGGTGGTCTGAGAGGAGGCAGCCAGAGCTGGGTACCTCGGAGGCCTGTGAACTAACGGGGACTGCAGTGAAAATACACCTACATCCCGCATGGGGAAGACTCCCTTTGCCTCCAAATAGAGCAGAGGTTATAACAACACCGCTGCCCAAGTGGAGAGGTGATCGTAGTGAGGACATTCTTTGTAACTGAAGTGTAAAGAAGGCCTTTGTGGCCTTCCAACAAAAGGGGACTACAGTCGGGACACACCAGGGAGGAGGAAGCTCACTCCTGTGAGTCCAGGAAGTTAAGTCTCAGCACTCGCCGCCTTCCTGGCTTGAAGGTGGGCTTATAATGAAGTGCTTTCAAGGCCCAGAGCTAAGGAGGGGCTTACTCTAGCGTGTGTAGAAAGCTAGTGTTGTAAGCAGCACCTTTACTGCTCCTTGGGAGGGGAATCTCTGGCACTACGAAGGAGAAGGTCCTGTAAGATGTGGAGGGTGGATGCTTTCGGTGGACAGTTACTTGAGTTACTCTGAAGCTTGGCGGCGCTACTTTGCAGCCACGTGGAATGGGTGGGAGGGCCTTTGAAGATCTACAGGTTAGTGTCGGGGTTGGACTTAGAGCATCGGGTTTGCATAGACTTTGTCTCCCGTGTGTGCTTTATGGTGAAAAATATGAGGAATTATAGTGTGGGCTACTCAGGATTATTCAATGCTAGACATTAATTCAACTAGGTAGTGTATATTGAGAATTGCAGGCTGTGATTGGAGTGGTTTCTGGCCCTAAAACTCGGCTTGGCGCCTGTGTCCCCAGAGAAGACCTAATGTAAATGGGGGCACCTGGCAGGAGCCATTTTGTATCGTTCAAGATTAGGATGATGCCAATCAAAATAATCTTCGGGGGCCGGGGGGGAATGTGGCAACTGAAGGCTTGTGGAAGGGAGAGGTTTGTGAATGGAGTGTTTACCTTAGAGCTTCTTGCCTGCATGGTTTCAAATGGTGTAATTTTTGGAAAATTCAGTCTTCCCAACAAGAATTGCCTGGGACCTTGTTAAGTAGTGTTGTTAATGTATTTCAGAGTATTTGCCCTTGGGGGAAAAATCCTGCAAGTCTAGACATGTAGGTTGTACTTGTTTTTGAAATTGGTGGTTTTGATGGAATGGAGATTTTTGGATTTGGTGGAAAGGTTTTGTGTTTGTGCATTTTTGTAAGAATAAAAAGTTTGGAAAAACTGTTACAGGTGGTTCACATAAATCTATGGTGATTTTTTTTTTTTTTTTGAAGGAAATGAAATGTTTGGTATGCTTATATAACAGTTCACGATCTGCTTAGTATGAATGATTTGGCAGTTTACCAAAACAGGGGATGCATTTTTATGTCACTTTCTTATGTTGGATTAAATGTTGGTTACATTGTTTATGATTGTAATGTATAATTTCAATTTTTCTTATATTCAAATCCAGTAGGTGAAAAATACAAAGCTTTAGAAACCATTGTGGTAGTTACTTATAATGTGCTCTTACAGTACACTTTAGACTTTTTTCACTTTGATATGTCAAATATTTTGGTCCACAGCATAATGAGAATTTGGGGGTTGTTGGTACAATTTAGATCAATGTGTACCGGATGCTGGAGTCCAGTGACAATATTGGTATTGCTTTTATTCCATTTTGTAGAGGGTCACTTCATTATTCAGTTTGGTTGTTTTCTTTTGTAGGTGTAGGAAGAACTAAGTATCAGTAATTGGCTGCACAAACAATGCTTTTAGCTATCTCCCTAAAACATGGAGACTGTTGTCAAGTTTTATGTTTATTGCCTGGCTCACAAGTGCTTAATAAATATTCATGGATATTTGTTAAATATTTAGGTCAACTGAACAGAATAATAATTTTAACTGTGTAGTTTTGTCAGACTTTACTACCACCCCCTATGTACCCTTTGGTTTGCAGAGTTTTGGTTTAAAGCCAGCTTTTCAGTCCTAAACCACAGTGAGGGTCAATGTGGTAGGTTAGGTTAGGAATATTTTTACTTTGAAGTGTAAATGAAGTAAGAAAATGAACATTTTTGTTGGACTTTTGGGGGGGATCAAAAATAACAATATTAAAGTCTTGCTGCCTTTGAGTACTGAATGGGAAGTTAATGGGAAAATTGATCAGTGTATTATAAAATGAATACATCTTCATCAGTGTCAGAAGAATTTTTTCATTATGAATGATCCCATAATCTTAAATGTGCTCCATTTGGTGATGGGGATAAAATCAAGTGGATGAAGCTGTGGTAGTTTCATAATGCTTTCCATAATGTGATTATGATTATACTCCTTATAGTGTGCCTATTGTAATCGATTTTCTGCTGCTCATCTCTGATGTGAAATGAGGTGTTGCTGTGTTTGTTATTAGTGTTGTTTCTTTTAGATCTGAATGAAGTACCTAGATTAACTAAACAGTAAATATTCACTTCTGAGTGTTTATTACAAGATGAAGAGTGTAGATGGTCAAGTTCTAGTTTGTGTCTAGACTTGATAAAGAGGTTTATCATTTTATCCTGAAACTCCAAGTGATTACAATGACTAGTAAATCAGAAAATCTTGTCATTATATGACAAATTTGTAATTTATGTATAAATCAGGTAATTGTCGTGCTGCGTTAATGTCTGTGTTAGGGTATGAAATGGAAAGTATACTAGAGCAAACTTGGTTGTTTTAGAGCTTCTCAAATGTATTAGTGGATTAATGGTAAACCAGGCTCGTTTTCTTTTTGCTTATGCTTCTACTCTTTGTATAAGTAAAATACATATTTTTAGGGGGGTGTTGCATAGAAGCTTAAAGTGAGTGGGATGAATTTTTCAATTTAGAATCCTGCATTAGATTGCTAACTGACATTAGCTTATAGGAATGAGCAGGTTCCTGAAAAACAGTGATACCACGTTAAATTATTGTGATCTTTACAAAGTATGGTTTTGAAACAAAAATACTTCAGTTCTCAGAACCTTCTTTCCTTTCACCTTGACTTCCTGCATACTTTGGCTTGGGATGGAATGGGGGTTTCTCTTTGCTTAAATAGAAGAGAATCACAAATTTATATGTGGATTGATTTTCGTATTTTTAAATTGAACACAACTTAAATGAGGCATTTGTCAAATTCAGCTGGGTTTTCAACCTTTCTTTGTGGAATGAGAATTTTTTTCCCTAATAAAATAATTTCGAATAGTCTTTAGAAATTTTCGTGTAGATCTTATAAGATCCTTTGGGCTTGAGTAGATGATCTGGGTTTGTCCTTCAGGTGCCTTCTTGGTTCTAGAAGGAAAGAGGCTGAGGAATCTGCTTCCATTGTATTGAGACTTTTTGAATTAGAATCTCCAGTAGGAATCAAATGTTTTTCACAAGTAACTTAACTAGAAAATTACCCTGCTTCTATAGCTGCTAGAGTGGATGCCTTTTATAAACAAATATTACAGTAATTTCATGCCCTTCTTTATAACTTTATTTGAAGCTGCTTTTTTCCGTCGTATTTCTCTTTGTGAACCTTAAATAAATTGCTAGAGATGGCTTTCAGATGAAGAGCCTTAAAACCCTTTAGACTTAATTAGAATAGATTTGTACAATGTCAAGGATTAATACAATGCTCTGGGCTTTTGAAAGTGTTTATAACATTTGCATAGCTTTTTGGCAAAACTGTTCTACAATTTGAGTAGTTGACTCAAAGACATTTAACTTGTCCTTTAGACAAGTTTGGAATGACACTTGGGATTTTTAAAGTTGGTTTTACTTTCTGGTGATGAATATTAAGCTCACTAGTGAGAGCTTAATCTTGAAAGATTAAAAAATGAAAGTCATTCTACTGTCATAATTAATTAGAACAAATTTTTTAAATGAGCATCATTTATCAATCTATTGAAGATCTTAATACTGAACAGCAGCAATCTTTTTCCTCTCCTCTTCTGAATTTAAAAAAAAAAAAAAAAAAGACCTTTTGAACCAGATGCATTGGCACAGTCTATAATAATCCCAGTCCCTTGGGAGGTTGAAGCCAGCCTTACAGTTTAGGGAGATCCTGTTTCAAAAACTAGAAAGGGCTCAGGATATAGCTCAGTTGGTAGAGCACCCCTGGGTTGATTCCCCAGTACTCCCCCCACCCACACTGTGACCTTTTGAATATAATTGTCATTTGGTCATGTATGTTGCTTGTGAACATAACTTTGTACCATTTTGGAATAAATTCTAGTGAAAGATGAGTGATCTGTTTCTTAGTATGTCAGACATTGTTAGGGAATTTTTAAAACAAGATTTTTGGAACTGTTATGAGAAAAAAGTATTTTTCCTGAATATATTGAGCCCCAGTGGAACTGGTCATTGTAGCCAAAACTTTCATTATGTTTTGTGATCTTTGATATTTTAATGCAAAGGAAATTATATTGAAAGAGTAGTTGCAATAATTTCCATGAATACCCTTGAATTGACAACTTATTTTGCCAAGGAATTATTATTGTGTGAACTTGGTGCTTTTTCATCCAAAGTTTGGTGGGAATATAGGGAAATAGGTAGAGGTTGGACTTGTTCTGCCACCAAGTGATAAAATCATTACCAGTTGTGAAGCTGAGCTTTGTTTCTGTTGATTCATTCTTGGGCTAATTCATGACACGTTTGTGAGACACATAAATATATAGATATTTTGAGAGACTTCTATGCTTGAAAAGCAGTACAATTAAAAGTGTATGTGGGAATTTGGTGTCTGCTTTCCCCCCCTTTCCCCATGTGCATTCCAATGAAGTTCTCCGGTGGTTTCAGACTCGCTGCCTTAATATACAGTTCAGTGTGGCCTGTGCGTGTTGTTTTGTGTTTCCTGCATTGATTTTTGCCTCCGTTTATTCTCTATTGCAGTCTAAAAGTTGGTTTTAATTGGTTGCCCACAGGATTGACTTGGCCTCTACTTCTTGTTAAGAAAATACATCTCTTGTTTAATCAGGTAAGAGACTTTGGATACAGGGTTTGTTTTAATACAAAAATAAAATGAGATACTTTGTTAAGAAAACATAAAAATATGTGTAGTGGTGAAATTGTTGTATGTGTGTGTTTACAAATTTATTTGAGGGTTGGGGTAAATGGGTACCTTGAATAGTTTTGCTTCCTTTGAGGGCCAGTTTTACATGGATGCATTTTTCCTGCTACATTCTTTATTGTTAAGTAGTAAGTAACTTTACCCCGTTAGTAGCTTTCCAGATGACCTACAAATACAGATGCTTGTTATTGGTATGGGTATATGTATATGTGTGTGTTTGTGTGTGTGCACATGTGTGTGTGTATATATGTATATATGTGTGTATATATATATATATATAGAGTCCCTGGAGGTATAGACAGTGAGTTATGTTTTAGAGTACAAATTTTAGACTTTAGATGGAAACTTAGCAAATTTAATATAACTTTTTTGTTAACTAAGCTAGACTCAAGATAGGTTGAAATGACTTATCAAACAGATGCTTATTAGTAGCAGAACAACAGATGATAACTCATATTTTTCAGAACCTAAAAATTGTTTTCCTCTGCACATGGCTCTATGAAGAAATCTTGTGCTCTTCGATTTAATCCTCAGCCCCTTTCCTGCTTGAATCTGAGACAGATGAGCATTCTTTCATTGTAACCTTGTATAGACTTTCAGTGAATCTCTTCTCAGCAGAAAATGGTTTAAAGACTTAACGAGTGTGTCATTTTGCGTTGTGTTTAATTTTTGTGTACTTGAGGCCATATCAAGTTCCCATTTTATTGTCTGAGTGCAAATTTACATCTCTCTCTCTCAAGTTGTATTGGGTACCTGGTTTACCCATGATGTTTTCCCCACATAAAGTGATTAAATATTTTTTTGAAGTTAAACAGGAATGCTATCTCATTTTCCTACATTTGAAAAATTTCCTTTCATTCCTTTAATGAAAGAAAGTTTGTTGGCATTTTTTTTTTTAGTGTTAATTTTTCTTCTTGACTCTTATAAATAAATGAAAAACTTTGCCCATCATCCCCAAATTTGTAGTGCTTTATGATGATCTCATGAAGAGCATTTTCTGTTTGCCAGTCCATCTTTCTGGATTAAATGTGAAAATAACTTTTATTTTGGACTGGGATATAGCTTAGTGGTAGGTAGAGCACTTGCCTAGAATGTGCATGCAAGGCCTTGGGTTTAATCCCTAGTACTGCCAAAAAAAACCCAACAAAAACAACACTTTTATTTTTGTATATAAGTGTGTTAGAAAACCATCAAAGTAAAGCAATATATTTCTCTTTTTATCCTCCTTTTAGAGATGGAGGTCTTGGCTATTTGCCCAGGCTGGTTTTCGTACCTCAGCCTCCTGAGTAGCTGGGGTTATGAGTGTATACCACTGCATTCAGTTTATTTCTCCTTGTATGCAGCAGTCAGAATATTGAGATATAGTTATAGATTTGATTACATTATATTAGTATTCATGTAATAATTGACATGGAAGAACTCCTTTCTAGAATGTTTCTTAAACCTTATAACACCAGACCTTTTAATGCCCTTGTTTGAGAAGTAATAAAACCATGAATAATTAATAACTTCCTTGAGGCTTTGGAGCCAGTTTAATAGGCTCATATTGAAAAGTTGATTTATTCACATTAATTTCAAATCAGTATTTTTTCAGCCTTATAAATATGGTTTGTATCCGTTTACAAAAGCCTGCCTTTGCATTTGCTCTTAGAAGCCATTAGAACTGAAATACTGAGATTTGATTTAAATTTGGAAGAAACTTTCATTTGACTAAATTAAAATAGACATTATTTAAGGAGATCATGAGTAACTAGAGATCCCACAGGAGTTATATTGGGTAAGAAACTGAACAGTTGCTGGGTAAACTTCACACCCTAGACAAAACCGAAAAAATTATTCCTTTTCATTGTCAGCCCTCCCCTGTCGGGGGAAAACAAGACCTTGTTTTCCCCCCTTTAATGGTAGATTTGGGAATGAATCATTGGACCTGAGTTTTAATTAAAGCATCACTGTGAATGATGCTGCACCCAAGTTCTACATTTTAAGGTGATGAATTAAACCACGTAATGTGCACACACGTGTAATCCCAAATACTGAGAAGCTTGAGGCAGAAGAATCTCAAGCTTGAGGCCACCCTAGGCAACATATGAGACCCAGTCTCAAATAAAAGAAAAAAAGTGATTAATAATAAACTCAGGTTTTGGCTGTCCTATCTAGTATTTATTTTTTATTCTTAATATGTATTAGCCATGTTTGTAATAAGTAATTCCATACATAGATTAACTTTAAGTTATAAGGCAGATTGTGCTGGGCACAGTTGTACTCTTCTGTTATCTCAGCAGTTTGGGAGGCTGTGGTGGGAGGATCACAAGTTCAAGGCTAGCTCAGTACTTTAGTGAGCCCCTAAGCAACTTAGTGAGACCCTGTCTTAAAATAAAAAAGAGAACTGGAGATGTGGCTCATTTGGTAAAGTGCCTCGTGGTACAATCCCTAGTATAAAAACAGAAACCCCCCCCAAAAAATGTTATTTTTAGGTTCAAAACTGCCAACCTAGATATACCACCAGCAATTGCTAGTAAATCAGGACCACCACCTAGCTCAGGAATGAGTGGCAATGTAAACTTGCGTATAACAAGTTTTTTTTTTTTTTGGTTTCTGTGTGTGTGTGTGTGTGTGTGTGTGTGTGTGTGTGTGACTGACTGAAAAGTGTTAGGAGCTGAGTGTGTGGGCACATGCCTATAATACCAATTATTCAGGATGCTGAAGCGTAAGGATTGGAAGTTTGAGGCCATCTTGGGCAATTTAGCAAGACCCTGACTCACAATAAAAAATTTAAAAGCAAAAGGAGGGCTGGGAAATAGCTCAGTGGTAGAGCATTTGGAGGCCCTGGGTTCAGTCCTCGGTGTGCCCCCACTCCCTTCCCGAAAGAAAAGATTTAAGTTTTAGTTTGAAAAATGAAATTGGTTCTCATTTGAGACTTGAGCATTCCAATTTTTAATTTGGATTTTGAGATGGAACCATATAAAAGGACATTCTGGTGATTCTTTGAAATTATGAAGTTTCTAGGGAAGATGCCAAATAATTTTAAATATTTAATGTGTCCTTTGTATGATTTTTTCCACTATCTGTTGTTAAACTTGGCTTCCTGATTTGATATACACATTTCTTTTAAATCTTAAGGGCTAGTTGTCTGAATGATGTTATGGTGATTTTGTACTGTCCTACTGTTGTTTTTTCTTGAAATTTTCAAATCTTAGGACTGAACATCTGATTGTTTCCAGAATTAATCTCTTTTGGAAATTGAAATTGTCTGGGTTTAACATTTAAATTTAGAATCTCTAAATTTAAAAAAAGATGATGCCTGTGTTAGCCTGAGGGACTGTTCGAGGGCCTAATATGGTAGTTGGTCATTCTTGCAGCTAAAAACTTCGTGTGATAAACAGGAGTCTGACCTGGCCGTTGCCTTTTCTCATCTGCAGGTGTGTGTGGTTTCAGCGCAGCATGGCTGTGGTCATCCGTTTGCAAGGTCTCCCAATTGTGGCGGGGACCATGGACATTCGCCACTTCTTCTCTGGATTGACCATCCCTGATGGGGGCGTGCATATTGTAGGGGGTGAACTGGGTGAGGCTTTCATCGTTTTTGCCACTGATGAAGATGCAAGGCTTGGTATGATGCGCACAGGTGGTACAATTAAAGGGTCAAAAGTAACACTATTGTTGAGTAGTAAAACGGAAATGCAGAATATGATTGAACTGAGTCGTAGGCGGTTTGAAACTGCCAACCTAGATATACCACCAGCAAATGCTAGTAGATCAGGACCACCACCTAGCTCAGGAATGAGTGGCAGGGTAAACTTGCCTACAACAGTACCCAACTTTAATAATCCTTCACCAAGTGTAGTTACTGCTACCACTTCTGTTCATGAAAGCAACAAAAACATACAGACATTTTCCACAGCCAGCGTAGGAACTGCTCCTCCAAGTATGGGGGCTTCTTTTGGGAGCCCAACATTCAGCTCGACCATTCCAAGTACAGCCTCTCCAATGAACACAGTCCCACCACCACCTATTCCTCCAATCCCAGCAATGCCATCTTTGCCACCAATGCCATCCATTCCCCCAATACCAGTTCCTCCTCCAGTACCTACATTGCCCCCTGTGCCTCCTGTGCCCCCGATTCCACCAGTCCCTTCTGTGCCACCCATGACCCCACTGCCACCCATGTCAGGCATGCCACCCTTGAATCCGCCACCCGTGGCACCTTTACCTGCTGGAATGAATGGCTCTGGAGCACCTATAAATCTGAACAATAACCTGAACCCTATGTTTTTGGGTCCATTGAATCCTGTTAACCCTATCCAGATGAACTCTCAAAGCAGCGTGAAGCCTCTTCCCATCAACCCTGATGATCTGTATGTCAGTGTTCATGGAATGCCCTTTTCTGCAATGGAAAATGATGTCAGAGAATTTTTCCATGGGCTCCGTGTTGATGCGGTGCATTTATTGAAAGATCATGTAGGTCGAAATAATGGGAATGGATTGGTTAAGTTTCTCTCCCCTCAAGATACATTTGAAGCTTTGAAACGAAACAGAATGCTGATGATTCAACGCTATGTGGAAGTTAGCCCTGCCACAGAGAGACAGTGGGTAGCTGCTGGAGGACATATCACTTTTAAACAAAGTATGGGACCTTCTGGACAAACCCATCCCCCTCCTCAGACACTGCCCAGGTCAAAATCGCCCAGTGGGCAGAAAAGGTCAAGGTCAAGATCACCACATGAGGCTGGTTTTTGTGTTTACTTGAAAGGGCTGCCATTTGAAGCAGAAAACAAACATGTCATTGATTTTTTTAAAAAGTTGGATATTGTGGAAGATAGTATTTATATAGCTTATGGACCCAATGGGAAAGCAACTGGTGAAGGCTTCGTAGAGTTTAGGAATGAGGCTGACTATAAGGCTGCTCTGTGTCGTCATAAGCAATACATGGGCAATCGCTTTATTCAAGTTCATCCAATTACTAAGAAAGGTATGCTAGAAAAGATAGATACAATTCGAAAAAGACTCCAGAACTTCAGCTATGACCAGAGAGAAATGATGTTAAATCCAGAGGGGGATGTCAACTCTGCCAAAGTCTGTGCCCACATAACAAATATTCCATTCAGCATTACCAAGATGGATGTTCTGCAGTTCCTGGAAGGAATCCCAGTGGATGAAAATGCAGTACATGTTCTTGTTGATAACAATGGGCAAGGTCTAGGACAGGCATTGGTTCAGTTTAAAAATGAAGAAGATGCACGTAAGTCTGAACACTTACACCGTAAAAAACTTAATGGGAGAGAAGCATTTGTTCATGTAGTTACCCTAGAAGATATGAGGGAGATTGAGAAAAATCCCCCTGCCCAAGGAAAAAAGGGCCTAAAGATGCCTGTGCCGGGTAATCCTGCAGTACCAGGAATGCCCAGTGCAGGAATGCCTAGTGCTGGAATGCCTGCTGCGGGCATGCCCACTGCTGGTATGCCTGCTGCGGGAATGCCCGGTGCTGGCATGCCCGCTGCGGGAATGCCCTCTGCAGGAATGCCCTCTGCAGGAATGCCTGCTGCAGGTATGCCTGCTGCGGGAATACCTGGCGCTGGCATGCCTGCTGCGGGCATACCTGGTGCGGGAATGCCTGCTGCAGGACTGCCTGGTGCGGGCCTGCCTGCTGCGGGAATGCCTGGTGCGGGCCTGCCCAGTGCCGGAGGTGAAGAACATGCTTTCCTGACAGTAGGATCAAAGGAGGCCAACAATGGACCTCCATTTAATTTCCCTGGTAATTTTGGTGGATCAAATGCCTTTGGGCCACCACTGCCTCCTCCAGGATTAGGAGGGGCCTTTGGTGATGCTAGGCCTGGTATGCCTTCAGTTGGAAACAGTGGTTTGCCTGGTCTAGGATTGGAAGTTCCTGGTTTTGGAGGTGGACCGAATACTTTAAGTGGGCCATCAGGATTTGGAGGGGCCCCTCAGAATTTTGGAAATGGTCCTGGTAGCTTAGGTGGCCCCCCTGGCTTTGGAAGTGGCCCTCCTGGTCTTGGAAGTGCCCCTGGGCATTTGAGTGGACCGCCAGCCTTTGGCCCTGGCCCTGGCCCAATCCATATTGGTGGTCCACCTGGCTTTGGATCTAGTTCTGGGAAACCAGGACCTACAGTAATTAAAGTGCAGAACATGCCCTTCACTGTGTCTATTGATGAGATTTTAGATTTCTTTTATGGCTATCAAGTAATCCCAGGCTCAGTGTGCTTAAAATACAACGAAAAAGGTATGCCCACAGGTGAAGCCATGGTGGCCTTTGAATCTCGAGATGAAGCCACAGCTGCTGTCATTGACTTAAATGACAGGCCTATAGGCTCAAGAAAAGTAAAACTTGTATTAGGATAGCCATTCACATCAGTTCTTTATAGGGTAGACCTTCATATTGCTGTGTTCAATGCATCCAGATTGTTTTCCTAGTATTTTCAGGTTAGAACCTGTGGATTGTTTCAATTGCATATAGATTGGTTTCCATAACAAAAGCATTGGTTGACTGTTTACAGCTCACTACCAGGATGAACATTGCTGTATGTTACAGTAAAGCTATCTGGAGAGAACACAAAAAATGATTTTGGCATACTATTAGAGAAACCATTTGTAAAAACTCAATGACCACATAAAGTTTATCAAGGAGTCTAGATTGGTTTTGTTTCATAATATATGGGATGAAGAAAATAGAAATGTCAGTAGAGCTCATTGAGGGTGCTCCTGCCAGCTACTAAAATATAGAAGTTGGCTACTCTTGGAATTTGGTTTAAAGCTGGACAGATGTGCTTTGTTATAGGGTCAAAGCTTTGTCTAAAGTCTTCATTTTCTTTTAAAATTGAATAAAATCTCTGTATACAGATTCATTGTATGTACCTTTATTGCTTCTTTGAGGATTCTTGCTGTATGGACAGTCCTGCTTCAGACGTTGCTGCTTGCTTGCCTAATTGACTCATTTGTAAATGAGCAGAACTGTTTTGTTGGGTTTTTTTCTTTAAATATGATACTTCACAATTGGTTTGTGCTATAATATAACCCTGAACTTTGATTTCTAATGACACACTTAAAACTGTGTGAAATAAGACTTTTGCCATAAAAATAAACTATGGAGTCCTCTACCTACCAGAGCCTTTTTGGTTTAACCGCCAAGTTTTAGTTTAGTAAGTTTAAAAATTGTTTATGTGGTTTGGGTGGCATTGAAACCAGAAAATACTTTTAGTAACCAGTGTTTAAGATGATTGTTCTAGCAATTCCCTTTTGTCCCAACTTCAGTGAAATTTTTGCCTGAAAGCATACAAAGAGGGATCTATTCATTAGAAAGAGCATTATTTAGTCTTTTAAAACTGAAGTTGAAATTGTTAGCAATACCATTATAGAATAAAAGATTCATAAGCTGGTCCATAGGTTTATGTTTATTTAATCCTGTTAAGTTAGAGGCTTTTTGGTATAGTTATTTAATCAGGAGCCTTGTTCTCAAAAATTCTTTATGCAGAGTAAAAGTCTAGCTGCCAGAGAGGAGCAAATTAAGACTCCTTGCCCTTTTATATTTGTTTCTTGGGCATTCAGGACACATAGCTTCTGGCTGGTACGTGTCCTAGTCATAAAAACATTTATCTTGCAGTGTCCTGCTCACTGCCACGTAGGCTCTATTTAGGGCTTTTTTTCCCCCCTTAGTTTAAATTCTCTAAAGATATGTCACATATTGTTAATGTACAGAATAGAAGATTGGGGAATTATCATGAAAAACAAATTTTTATCTTTTACATTGCTCTCTTGCCTTGGTTTAAAACATCTCCAACATTTCCTACAAATCAATGTACTTATGGAGATCTGACCTATTAAAAATTATGTAGTGCCTTTTTGGTGTTGCAAATCAGTAGAACACTGAAATAAAGCGTCGCCCTTAATTTAGAGTAGCATCAGTTTCACTTGTGAAGATTGTGTACAATCAGAGGATGACAGTACAGGAATTTTGTTTTAGGGAAAGGATTGTTCAAACTCAAAGAAGAGGTGGCTGTGTTGTGGGTCTTTTTGATAATTCACAAACACAAATTTGATATGACAGATCACTAGATACTGCTTCCTCAACTTAAAAAGCAATATAATGTTTGTATATGCTGTTCAATTTAAGCTGTTAAGTAATCTTTTCTCATTCCAAAGACAATGGGAAAAACTTCAGTGCTGCTTGGGAGTCTTGTTTCAACCACAGATTATTTTCCCCATTGGAAAGCTGACTATTTTCATTTTAGAAAAAAAAAATGGGTTGTTTGAAGATGAAAGTCCTTTTTTCACAATTTATTTTGGTTAAATGTGCTCGTACATTCTTATTAAATATTTCATACACTTTATTGCACCTACTTTGTTATTTCTACATCTTAGGTAAATGCTGAAAAGGAGAATTTGATTTCATTGTTCATCAAATTAAATAAATTTAATAGTGGTTTGTGTAGCAATTGGAGAGAACTATGTTTCATATTTCGTTGAGCCACAACAGTGCTTGTTGTGAAATGTAATTAAATGCTTTGCTGTCTTGGAACTTGATTTTTGTGTATCTGAGACTTATTAACATAGTGCTAACTGCTAAGCATACTGTTTATCGTCTGGGCTTTGGAGTTTCAGGTTTAAAAAATTCTTGAAAATGTTCTGTGAAACTATCCATACCTCTCTTACAAATTTTCTCCTAAGAACTAGGTTTGGTGTAGAATTGAATTTATATTATTTTCTCATTTGCTTTGTATGGTATGAAGGATTGTAAAGTTTTGCTCAAAGTTGTGTGCATTTGTAAACACTATCATGGTATTCTCAATTTTTATGTGTAAATTTTATTGTCTGTGTTCGGTGACTTTGACATTAATAGAAGAGCATCTTTTCCATTAGGTTTAATTTTTTTTCCTCCTACTGAGTTTTTATTGTTCATTTTTCTTTGGGTTTAAAGGATTAGAGAAACTACGAAAACTGTATTTTATAAATAAGCAAATTTGTAACTTTTCTGAAGTTTAGTGAAAGATTTAGTTTACAAGCCTAATTTGGAGGTATGTTCTGTTTTTACACTGTAGCTTGGATATACAATTATTAGTGGTTGGTTTTTGTTTTTGTTTTTTAATGCAACACAGTGTTAAGTGAAATGTAGATCCTGACTCTGTATTCCAAGTTGTCAAAACATTGACAATGAAAATTTAATTAGAAAACTTGTTATTCAGAATTTCAAATAGTAATAATATTTAATATAGTTAAGGTCAGTCTTAACTCACCAGATGAAAATCTGGGACTGTATGGAAGTAATCAAACATGTACTTTTTAGGTGGAAAGAGTCACCTAGCATAAAAATGAGGAAGCATGACTTAAACTCACTCCATTTTTCTGGATTCTATGATTCTGCACAGGTGTGGGTCAAGTGTGTAAAAGAAAATTCACTTAATTTTGAGAACACTTAAAAAAAAAACAAAGAAAATGTAAAAGTCGCTGGTAGTTAAACCTCTTGGAGAGAATTTCTGGCAGCAATTGCTTTAAAAATTATTTCCCACCTTCAGAAAATTTGCCACATTTAAATTGTTTTACTGGCAATTCTATTAGAAGTGCAAACTTTAGAAACTACACACAGTAAAACGGCTCATAGACCATATGTGCCCAGAATTGCCAGCAAATACTGCCTTGGCATCATTCAGCAGATTTTCTTTTGTTTATAAAGATGAAGTCTGAATACTGTTCAATAAACTTGTCACAAAATAAAAACAGGCTGATGCTTTTAATGCTTTAACTGCCCAAAAGTACTGAGCCATTTTAACATCAGTTTTTTAAACTTCCTGAAAATATTTTGTGCCTTTGGAAAGGTGAATTTTGGTGATCTTGGAGGAGGTAACAATTGTTGCTTTTACTTGTCTGCTAATGCTGAAGTTTGGAAAGAAGAGGATGCCTGGAACGGCAGGGAGGAGTCTTGATACTAGGTCAAATCTGTGATATCCACCTTTTCAGAATTTTAATTTACTGTGTGTGTTTCCTAGTGAACTACTTCATTATGTGGACTTGGAAAGAACAGATACCAGATTCTTTTTTCACAGGAGTCTTAAAGGGTCTGTGAATTACCATTTTAAAAAATTGATTACAGTAGGAAGAAAGAAGAGAAATCTTCAAAATAGATTATAATTTTAACACACCTCTACAGCTTTTTCTCTCTTTTTGTATTCCTGTATGAGGTATTTGAGGTGGGGAAGAAAGGAGAGGAATCACAAATATTGCTGCTTTCTGACGTTGATGCTCTGGTTTTAGTCCTTTCCACACTTATTCAACTTCTGAAAAAATAGTGATGAGTTTTCATAAACTCCACAGAATTCTTTTTTTTTTAAGTCTGGATTACAGTTGCTGGATCTAGTGGGCTCTTATAATGAAAGCTCTTGAAAAGTGTAATTATTGCTATAGTTTATTCTGTATTTGAATTAGAATAACCAGCTCACTTTAGAGGTATTTAGACTAACATACATAATTCCAGGTAGTAACTGAGCCATTTTATTTTTTTTCCCCCTTCCGTCATTTTCTTTCTTTTCTTTCTTTTTTTTTTTTTTTTGGACATAGTCTGCCCAGGCTGGCCTTGAACTCCTCCTGGGTGCACATGCCACCATGAGCCTTTTATAAATAATCAAGGTTGTCCAGGAATTTGAAAAATGACTGAGTGAAATCAACTGCACACAGATACCTAGCATGGCCTTTACCTCCTGAAAGGTGTGGACTCTGATAATAATTGTTTTTCTTGTTGATCACTTCTGTAAATCATTGTTTCTGCTTTCCAGTATTTTACAGCAAGAGTTTATCAATTATGTACATCTATTGACTGTTTTCCCAAAAGTAGAGCTTTTGTGGGATATGGTAGAATCAAACTATGGCTCTGCTTTTTTATTTTAAAAAATTGCCTGATTACAGTTTCATCTTTTTAGTGTAAAATCTGATGGAACACAAAGACTTAATGTAAAATGTTTTGAAAAGATTGTACTCTGATAGTCACACAATTAATCTTCTGATGCTAAGGTGTTCAACAATATAAGCAAGTTCATCTCCTATTGGTGCCTGCTCAGGTAAACATTAATTCTTTTTGTGCTGTTCCTGGGTTTATTCTTGGTGCTTTGAGCTACTTTGTCCAAGAGTCTCAATAGCATCCTAGAATATGGCTCCTTTTCTGGGTCAACATAACTAGCAACCAGCAAACCAAGGTGGCATGCTTTTCTACATCATTGCTCAACTACTGAAGAGTCCAGAAGGAGAAAAAAAGCCACCTGATATAAACATTTCAACCCTAAAGCAGCACAGTAGGGCAGCATATTGTGATGGGGAAATCTCATTAACTATATCCCTTAAACTCTGCCTCAGGGACCTCCCGCTAGTGAAAATGTAAGATGGAGACTCAGCTGGCAGTGATAGAAAAGTGATAAATGGCACAGCAGAGCATTGGAAATGGAACCCCAGTTGTCCAACATGGACTCTAACCTTATTAAAAAGTTTCAAGTTTTTTTTTTTTTAATTTTATTGTTGGTGGACCTTTCCTTTATTTATTGCTAGGCGGTGCTGAGAATCAATCCCAGTGCCTCACACATCCTAGGCAAGCGCTTTACCACTGAGCCATGAACCCAGCCCTCAAGTCATTTTCTTGATTAGTTGATTGCTAACCATCTCATGTTAAGAGAATGAGATATAGTGACTGGGGGAAATGTATCAATGATACAAGAACATAAATGAAGAGTCAAAGATATTGTATTGGTTTAAATTGTCCCAGTAGTGAACTAAGCTATACTTACATAGGCTATCCCTTGGTGTTTCAGTCCCTTTCCATTCTGCTGCCACCAGTGTTCTGCTTTGCCTGCTTATATAGTAAATCTTATGGTAACAGGGACTATGGGTCTCACTTGGACTGAAGATCCCTTGCTGCTCTCTTGGTGACCCTATCCTCCTAATGGGTGGAGGTGGTAGAGATTAGAGATCATTCACTTAGCTCTTGATTAGTGAATAAGGCTTTTTCATACACATTTGTGCTTCATATCAAATGGTAACAGTTACATTATTCTACCACAAATCACCTGTTAGTACTCAAGAAGTGGGAAAGCTTTAAGAAGGGTGAAGAAATCCAACTGCTTTTAAAGGGTCTTAAATCATATCAGCTGGCACTGTTGCTGATTTCCTCATATATCTGGTTCCACTTTGAAATGAATTATGCCACCTACTGTTACACTCCTCCACATATTGGGTTGCAATGGGGGTGGGAAGATGGCACATACTTCATACATAACTCCCTCTGCCATCTGACCAGAAGAGCCCTTCTGCTATAAATCTGGCTAAACTGGTTGAAGGATTAATACAACTGCTGTCCTGAAATAGATAATGCTTTGCTTCTGGGACTGTTGAAATTGGAAACATCTATTACCTTCATCCTTTTAAGATGGTTCAACCTGAATATACATGGTAGCTATAGCTATAGCCTGTACTAACAGCTTTTGAGGGATGTTGTGTACCTAGCACATGGAAAAGAAAGCAAAGTAAGTGTAGAGTCTTCAGATACACATGAAAGTGCTTTATTGTGTTTGTACCTGAGGAATTGGGTAAAGGCTTTCCTGAATAGTTGCTGAATGATGTTCAGACAAGAGGAAATGTAAACCAGCCTGTGGCTGCAGTATGGTTTCCCTATTGAAATCTCACCTTTACTTCCCAAGCAAGCAAATTTTGGAAACAACTCACCTTAAGTTCTCCCAAGTATCCCAAATGAAATATTCCAATGAAGAGTAGGAAGATTTGCATTACAAATAATAGGTTACTTTTCTATGGAATCTGATGTGCTTTTCACTCAGCCCCTCTGGGCCATAAGTCACTGCACATGGGAGATGGTCAGGAAGGTGGTCTTTCTATTGCATCAGATGCCCCACAGAAAGTAAATTCTAGCAGGGCATGATGGGGCAGAATTGACTACACTGTATATATTCTTTGAAAATTTTCATATAGATCACATTTTTCTAAGGTGAATTCTACCTTGTTTGCACTATTTATGGTTGCTGTTTAAAAATGCATTCCTTTGATGAAGTCCTGAGAATGTGGAGTCCAGCAGTTCCGTCATTCCTGCCCCAATGGTTAAACAGGGAGAGTGTGATGGATACATAATTCTTTTCCATCTGTGTGCAAGGCTAGTTATTAAAGGTCATGGGAGAGGCCACATGAACCTTACTACTCTCAGTGGACAGGTGGGCTTTAGATTGGGCTGGATTACAAGATGTGAGCTGTTGCTAAAATGGCTGGACAGAGAAAACACACTTTGAAGGAAAATCAGGTTGTGGTTCTGTCAGTTATAGTGACCCGGGAAGTATCATTTTCCTCCTGTGGCCTCTGTCTCTTCTGTGAAATGGGATTCAACTAGATGATGTCCTCTCCAATTTTAAGCTTCTGCAACCCCAGCTATTTTTGGAAATCTGTAGTGGGTTTGGACCTTAGATTAGGGGTGAACTCAAGTTTTTGTCTGGATGCTATTCTATTACTTCTTGTGTGGGAGCAGTCCCACACTGCATCTTGAGAACTTCAGAGTTTAATTCATTTTCCCTTAAGAGGCTGCTAGTTAGGTTTTCTGGATCAGGTACAGCAGAGGAATTGCTCTTAGCCATCGCACGAATCAACAAGGAGTTAATGATAACAGCACAAGGACTCAAAGATGCATTTTCCCTTTTATGAGCAATGAAGGGAGTGCTTTCCATAGTTAGCCTTACTTATTTGTCCCAATAGCCATATAAATTTGACATTATTACCCCAACTTTATAGGGAAATCAGGAAAGTAACTTGCCCAAGGTCTCATTGATAATGGGGGTGAACAGAATTTTCATAGATGCCTGCATGGCTTCAGAAATGCAGCCTATTCCCTGTCTCTTCCTGACTTCAGACCAGGGCGGGGAGTGGGTGGGCGGGATATGGAAGCTACCAGCAGTAGTACTCTGTCATAGATACTGACCCTCCCTGCTCCGGCTTTTTCAGTCCCTCAACTGTAAGTATGGTATGGAGAAATGAAGCATTATCTGTTGGCAAGGCCTCTTAGGGTCCATAGTTGAGCTCATGGTCATGGAGAGTAGGCTGGTGCAGGCTGAGTGTAAGCATGTTCAGAGCCTCTAGGCAGAGAAAAACTCCAGCTCCACAACAGTGCAAGCCTGCTTATAGGCAATGCATTCCTTCCCAGTCTGGTTTGCCTCCCTTATCCAATTCTCAAGCTAGGATTCTAGAGTTGGGCACAGGTTAGACTTGTTCAACTTTGGGTAAATCTGTAGGGATGTTGAAGTTAAACTGCAGTGTTGCCAAATGTTGTATGGCAGCCAGACTTCTTAGTATGTAGATTTAAACCAAATTTATTGGTTAAAGTTTTAGTTGACATGGTTTTAGTGGCCCTGAATCATACATCTGAGTAAAGAATATAATTTTATAGTAAAGCTTTATACTTTTAGTTCAGTTTGTGACCAATGGGGCTGCCGGTTTAAATTTGGAGAATCCTTGGGTTAGAATGCCTCAAGGAGTCTGAGAAGGAAAGGAATGGTGGTGTTTGTAGTCTTTTTTTCAATTCAGTGGGTGATGTTTCTTCCATTGGGAGCCTATAGGATTTCCTGATTCACTTCCAAAACTTGATCCAGCATTTGAGCTGCTCCAGCGTGCCAAGGTAGGCAACAGGTGTGAGCGTGGCTTTGGTTGTTGGAGGAGTGATCCTACTGCTCAAGATACCTGATCCTCTCTTTCTCCTTGTAGCCCCTCTGTACAATTTCTGTACCATGACTTACGGTGGATAAAGAAAGGGAGGTAGTAATTGCAGGCTGGTGCCTTTCTTGATTAGGCTTTTGGGAGGGAAGAGGGTAGCGCATCTCCTAAGCTTACAAGACAGATAAATTTAAGCTTATGTGGCATTGAATTGAATCTGTCTGAACCCATGAGAAAAGATAGGTTCTTGAATTTATGAAGAGCAGGGTTAGAATCTCCCAAGGCAGGGAAACAGGTGCAACTAAAAAATAATAAAAAATAAAAAAAAGGGACAAGTCATCCCTATTATCAGAGTGAAATACCCTGTCACCCATGGTATGTTGTGAACTGCTCCCGGGGGAGACAAACCCTAACCCTAACTTTAGCATTGATCTTGTATCTGTAGTTTTAAACTTACCAAGGCCACTTGTTCACACAACACAGTTCCTTAATAACAATTGGCTCTTGTAAGTTATACCAGCCTGTTTTAGCACACTAATGCAAACTTCCCTCAGTTGTTTTGAATTTCCATTTTGTGTTCAAGTTTATTGTCAGTAGCAGAAGATAACTGAAATACCATTTTTTAAAAATATATTTTTGTTGTAGATGGACAAATACCATTATTTTGCTTATTTTTTATGTGGTGCTCAGGTTTGAACCCAAGGCCTCACACATGCCAGGCAAGCACTTTACCACTGAGCCACAACCTCAGCCCCCTGAAGTGCCATTTATGCTGCTACTTTATGCTAAAGAAGTTTAGTCATTTAATTGACAAATAGCTGGAGAAACATTGAGAAAATACTGTTGTGGAATGAATTGAGTATGGTATCCTAGAGTAAGAAGTTGAGTGCCAGAAAGATAAAAGGAGGGTCTATGTGAGCTAGGCTTGAAGGATACTAATAATAGCCAACACGTGCTGGTAACAAGCCTATCATGTGCTAAATACTCCATACACCTTGCATACATAATCTATATTAATTAATAACATTCCCTTACATTTGAGGAAACAGGCTTAGTAAGATTAATTATTTTGCCCAAGTTAGATGTAATCTGGTACAGTAATATTGTACTATGGCTAGGAAGGACTACAAACAGTGTAGGAAGCCTTGTCACTTCGCTGAAGAACCCATGCAGTTACTATTGATTGCTATTGAATATAAATGGAAGGGAGGATCTTCCAAGAAAACTGTATTCCAAAGTTTTAGACTAGTGGTAGAGTCAAGACTATTTGCATTTAGCACTTATTTCACTTAACCATGTATGTGGCTTTACCCAAATCCCATTTTCCTTCTCTGCCTATTTATTTCTGACGTTTTGTGAATTCTGAGTTACAAAATTGAGAATGAATATGGTTTCTTTAATGGATAGTGTGTGAATGTACCCTATCGGGGTCCAGGGCTTGGAAAGTATTGAGGTTGACTGGGGGTGAGTAGAAGAAAGAAAAGTACAAAGAGAAGCAGCAGGGAATGTGACTTCCAAATGGCAAAAAGTAAAGGCAGAAAATAGCTATTTGCATCTGCAATTCCCGAGTAGCTTCAGATGGAAAGGTGAGGGTAGCTGGAAGTACCAAGAGATAATAAAATTTGCTTTTCTGTTGGATGTTCCTAAAAAGCTCACTTCCCCTTTGATGACTTTAGCAGCAGGTCAAAGCTAGATTAGAGTCATTTCCAAGGATCCTTGGGTTATCACTCATTTCCTAGAATTCATTAATACAACATATGCAGATATTAATACAGCATCTGCTATTTGCCAGGCACTGTAATGGGAATCAGGCAGATCTGGATTTACAGTCTAGTGAGAAATATTTAATAAGTTATACATTTTGATAGGTTTTGAGTAACTTGGTTTTTTTTAATATTTATTTTTTGGTGTAAGTGGACAAAACACAGTGCATTTTGTTTTTATGTGGTGCTGAGGATCGAACCCGGGTCCTGCCCGTGTTAGGTGAGCGCTCTACCGCTGAGCCACAATCACAGCCTTGAGTAACTTGGTTTTATTGGGTTGGAATCAGGCAATTTTTTTTTAGTTGTTGATAGACCATTATTTTATTTATTTATATGTGGTACTGAAAATCAAACCCAGTGCCTTGCACATGCTAGGCAAGTGATGTACTACTGAGCCATAACCCCAGCCCCCAAATCAGGCACTTTTTTAAATATATATATATTTTTAATATTTATTTATTTATTTATTTTAGTGATCTGCGGATACAACATCTTTGTTTTGTATGTGTGCTGAGGATCGAATCCGGGCCACACGCATGCCAGGCGAGCGTGCTACCGCTTGAGCCACCTCCCCAGCCCCTAAAAATATTTTTTTAGTTGTAGTGGACACAATATTTTATTTATTTTTATGTGGTGCTGAGGATCAAACCTAGCGCCTCACACATGCTAGGTGAGCGCTCCATCACTGAGCCACAGCCACAGCCCTGAAAACAGGCAATTTTTAGCCCCAGCATAGAGAACAGATTAGAGGGTCCTGAATGAAAATGGCCAATTAGTTAGACATAAGATACTGGTTGATAGAAGAACACACAAAAGATCTTGTGAGTACTAGCCAGACCTCTCTTACAAAATCTTAAATTTCTGGCTTTTATTGACCCACTTAAATGTGATATGTAAGATGTTTTTGTAAAATCCTGATCCTAAAAAATTCAAAAGCCCCATGGGGTTAATTATGCACTATATGAAAAGTGAATGAGTTTGGTTTAAACTGTGTAGTTATTCAGGGACAGGAAAGAAGAGTGACCAGCAGTGAACCAGAAGTTTTTTCAGATTTCCAAGTAGAGATAAGCTTGGAGGTAGAGTTTCAAGGACTAAAGATTTGGAAGAGATAATAATCCCACGGATTATAGATCATTTTAAGGAGAATGATCAAAAGATAGAAAACTGCAGGTTATAAAGATCTGTAGAGAGTTGGCCAATTCCAGTAAGAAACAAAAGGAGGCAGATCCGTGACAAAAAATAAAACTGGTTGCACAGGAGGCTCAGGACTCTGAGAATAGAAGTCAAGCTCTCTTAGTACCATTATATCCTCAAGAGTCCTGTTCCATATGCACCTGGGCCCATAGGACTAACGTTGGGATTTTGAGTCTCAGTTCAAAAAAGAAACTGAAAATGTATGGACTTCATCTGGATGTAGGGAAAGTGGTGTCATGGTCATGACTAGAAAAGAATTTTCTACTTCTCCAGAACATAAGGCCTAGCACAGGAAGAAGCTCCTGGCTTACTCTATGTATTTGGTCTTCTCTGGGGGAATCTTTAAGAAGATGGCACTTGGCAGATGTAGCCTATCAACTCAGATAATCACTGCTAATTCTTTTGTTGCTTACCACAAAGTCTTAAAAGGGGAAGGAGCTATAATCTTCTAACTTTTCAACCTTTTATTATGAAAACTTTCAACATGCAGAAAAGTTGAAAAGAATTGTACAGAATTCTCAAGAATATGACCTCCACTTAGATTCTATAGTTTTTCCTTTGTTTCACTACATATCTCTCCATTCAACAATCCAGTTTCTTTCTGGTGCATAAAGAAATTGTAGGATCAGTATACTTCTCCCATAAACATTTCAACATGTCTTTAGAAAAGTATTTGTGGGTTGTGTTTATTAATTTACATAGTCAAATGTTATACAACAAAGTGTATCATTAGATAAAAAGTGATAAGTGCATATATTTCTATGGTCTACAGTCAGATCATGATAAAGAATATCTCCATTCCCTTCTAGAATTCTTTCTTGCTCTTCTCAGTCAATACTTGTTCCCTCCCCTGGCAAAGAAGGGAGGATAATTACTGTCCTGAATTTTATCATACATTAGTATTGCCTGTTCTAAAACTTCATAAATAGAATCTATATACTTTATCCTTCAGATTTATCCATGTGACATTAATTTTGTTGTTGTTGAATAGTTTTTAATATATATCCATTCTCATTGATGGATGTTGAGGTTCTTTGGCATTTGGGGCTATCACGGATAAAACTGCTATGAAGCTGTGCGTGGTGGTGCACGCCTGTAATCCCAGCAGCTCAGGAGGCTGAGACAGGAGCATTACAAGTTCAAAGCCAGCCTCAGCAACAGCGAGGCCCTAAGCAACTCAGTGAAACCCTCTCTCTAAATAAAATACAAAATAGAGTTGAGGATGTGGCTCATGGTTGATTGCCCCTGAGTAGTTAAATCCCTGGTCCCTCCCCACCAAAAAAAAAAAAAAAAAAAAAAGCCTGAATAATTTTTTGTGGACATAATCTTTTCATTTCTTTTGGATAAACACCTCTGAGTAGGTATATGCTCTTGGGCTAGGTATATGTTTGGTTTCCTGATAAGTTTTCCAGATTGTTTTCCATTGTGTTACATTTATTGCTTTTACTAATGGTGTGCAAGTGCCCATATCCTTGCTAATATTTAGTGTTGTCCATAATTTTACTTTTAGCTGTTGAGGTAGGTTTGTAATTTATCTATCTCCTTGGTTTTATTTTGCATTTCCCTGATGACTAGTGATGTGGATCACTTTGTTTGTTTATTTCAGATGCATGTGTTTTTTTGGGGGGCGGACAGTAATCAGGGATTGAACTCAGGGGCACTCGACCACTGACCCACATCCCCAGCCCTATTTTGTATTTTTATTTAGAGACAGGGTCTCACTGAGTTGCTTAGTGCCTCGATTTTGATGAGTTGGCTTTAAATTCATGATCCTACTGTCTCAGCCTCCTGAGCTGCTGGGATTACAGGTGTGTGCCACTGGGCCTGACTTCATGTGTTTTTTTGGTTTTGTTTTTAAAGAGATCTGTCAATCTCTTGTCCATTCTTTAAATTGACTGTCATTTAACAGAGTTATAGGAGTCCTACGTTTGAAATTTTAAGCTCAATATTATAAGAATAGGGAAGATTTAATGCTGGACGTCAGTTCAAATGAAAAAGGCCTTAAGTATGAGATGATCAAAAAACATATTTACCATCCAGCAAATGATTATGAATACCAGCTGTGTACTACGTACTAGTAATTGGAGTATAGAGATAATATCTAGCCTACTTAAAAAGAGCCCATAGTTTAAGAGAAAAGACAGACAAAACTCAAAATTCTGGGAAAGTGGTTTCAACATTAAATCAGTCATTGAATATTTGGTATAGGGTAAGTACTAGAGATAAAGAAGTAGACAAACAAAACATGGTCCCTGGTCATCTTGTTTTCTGGACTATGGGGGTAGTAGCTCAGAGGCCCTGAAATGGAGAATCAGATTGATGTTGTACATTTGTGGTTCAGATAGGAAGTTTCCTGGAGCATACTTGCTTGGGTGGCTAGATGTTTAGTTAGGCAAGGATTTGATGTTGCAGGCCTTATGGACCATGGTTAGAACTTTGAATTTTATTTTATTTTAAATATTTATTTTTCAGTTGTAAGTGGACACAATATCTTTATTTCATTTTTAATGTGGTGCTGATGATCAAACCCAGTGCCTCACATGTGCGAGCCACAACTCCAGTCCTTTTTGAATTTTATTTTGAGTATTATGGGAAACCATTCCAGAGAATGGCATGATCTGATTTCTGCTTGGCTAATCAACACAGTATTGTGTGTGTGGTTGCAGAAAGACTGGTTAGTTATCCAGAAGAGGGGAAAAATGAAATCCTACTTAGGGAAGATAGGCAAGGATTCATGATGGAATAATGTCATATCAGAGCCTTGGATGACAAGATATTTGCTATACAAAAATTAAGATTTGTGTTTGTGTTTGTGTTGATGAACCAAAAATAACTTTGGATGACTAGTTGAGTAGGTGAATGTCAAGAGATAGGGCTTAAAAGATAAAAGAACTAGAATTGCAGGGTTTCCACATTTTACTGCTCAGTTCTGTTTAGGTACACGCTCTGGAGTAGTTGTAACAGGGTGGCTTGCTAGGGAATTTGATTCTGAACTTAAGGGCCATGGTCATCTATACAGGGCTTTTAATTATGGTAGAGACTTTTTAAGCTGGCATCAGTGATGATTAGATGGGATAGTGCTAGGGAGGAAAAATCAAATGGGAGGCAAGAGACATTGAGGCTTGATATTAGGGACTATTAACTGGAAGTCAAGACTTTGAGCAAAGAATGAATTGTCAAAGAGGATCTGAGGAATAAATTGAAGGACAAAAGCTAATGAGGCCCTTTTTAAAAAAAAGTATAGAGTACATAAATTTCCCCCTCATTCCACTTCTCCAGAGTACTTAAAATTACATTTAAAAAAATTATAGTTGTACAGAATGCCTTTATTTTATCTATTTTTATGTGGTGCTGAGGATCAAACCTAGTGCCTCATGCATGCTACGTAAGCACTCTGTGTGTTGAGCTACAGCTCCAACCCCTAAAATCACTTTTTTTTTTTAAATTGTAGTTGGACACAACACTTATTTAATTTGTTTATTTTTGTATGTGGTGCTGAGGATCCAACCCAGGTTCTCACACGTGCAAGGCAAGCGCTCTACTGCTGAACCATAGCCCCAGCCCTAAAATCACATTTTTAAAAAATATTTTTTTGTTTTAGTTATAGATGGACACGATACCTTTATTTTATTTATTTTTCATGTGGTGCTGAGAATAGAACCCAGTGTCTCACAAGGGCTAGGCAAGCAAGCACTCTGCCACTGAATCACAACCCCACTTTTTTTTGGTCCCTGGATTGAACCCAGAGGCACTTAATCATTGAGCCACGTCCTTAGCCCTATTTTTTTTTTTTTTTTTTTTTGTACCAGGGATTGAACTCAAGGGTACTCAACCACAGGCCAGTTTTATATCTTATTAGAGACAGGGTCTCATTGAGTTGCTTAGTGCCTTTCCATTGCTGAGGCTGCCTTTGAACTTGTGATCCTCCTGTCTCAGTCTCCTGTGCCGCTGGGATTACATACAGGTGTGCACCACTGTGCCCGGCTTATTTTGTATTTTATTTAGAGACAGGATGTCACTGAGTTGCTTTGTGCCTCACTTTTGCTGAGGCTGGCTTTGAACTTGCAATTCTCCTGCCTCAGCCTCTCAAGCTGCTGGGATTACAGGCGTGTGCCACTGTGCCCAGCTCTAAAATCACACTTATTTGTTGTATCTTTCATTTTCCTGTATGTATTTATTTTTTGTGTATATCCAATTCTTTGTATATATGCTTATACACATTCAGTTGAATTAGTGTCATACCCTGTTTTTTACAACTTAAAATATTATCAGATAATACCAATATAATTTGATTAGTCCACCTTTAAGCTGTTGCAGATTTTCTGCAGTAGTGAAATGAGCATTCTTTTTCATTTGTCTTTATACTGTGCAAAGAGTATAAGAAATAAAATAAGGCTTTCCTTGATAGTCCAGAGTGGGGAAGAAGTAGGACTAATGGGTGAAAGTGGGAATTCTGCAGACTCTGGTCAGTGTGGATAGGAACAGACCTTTCATATGAATGGGTTGTAAGAATGCTGGGTTTTTCATCATTGAATGCATTTAAGCAGTGGTCAAGGTGCTATGGAAGAGGTAGTATATAAAGAAAGTTGACTTCTAAGAATCTTCAACTTTAGTTAGCAGCATTCCAAATAGAAACCATGAGGGATCAAGATTGGTGCAGTGGTCTGGGTGTGGAGAGAGCTTGACTGAGGGTCAGTGTAAGGATGGCTGTGGCTGGAAGCATCCTGAGAATACTGTTGGGAAAGTTGGAATGCTGAATGAAGGCCAGAGAGATATCTGACCTTACCTGTGCACTCCTGTTACAGATAATCTTCAGGTGTATGAGCAGGGGAACATAGGAATAGTAAGAAGTCTGAAGACGACTGGTACGGTGGCTGTAGGAGGAAGAACTATATGGGAGCCAAATTATGATTCATGCAAGTTAGTGTGTCCAGTGGAGGAAGTGGGTAGATGTTGAAGCTTTGTGCTGCTTGATTTGGGAAGCAAGAGGCCAGTAAGAGCTGGGTGGGCTTAAAGTTCAGGCTGGAAACAGCCTTTTGGGTTGCATTCAGCAAATATTGTCTGGGTGCTTGGGACACAGCAATGAACAGAACAAATAAATACTCCTTCCCTCATAGCATTTACATTGTAGTGTGGGAGATAGATTATATAGACAAAATATATGTAATTTGTTAGACACTTATAAATGCTAAAGTGAAAAAGCAGGAAAGGAATATGTGATGTGCCAGTGATGGTAGGCATGGAATTTTAGAGTGGCTTGAAAGGAGAGCCTTTTCATTCATAGCAAAGAAGATGATACTGAATGGGGGGTTGGGGAGGGGAGCAACAAGCCATGCAATAATATGTGGAAAGATGTGGTTGGCTTATTTGAAGAATGGCAAGCTGGGTAGCTAGAATGAGTGAATAGGTTAGACCAGGTTAGAGAAATGTAAGAGCAATGGAAAATCTTTAAAGGATTTAGGCAAAAGTTCATGTTGTTTTTATTTATTTATTTATTTAATTTTTTATGGGCCTTTATTTATGTACATGTGGTGCTGAGAATGGAACATATTCTAGGCAAGTGCTCTACCATTGAGCTACAACCTCAGCCCAGGCAAAGGTTTTGACTTCTCAAGGAATGTGTGTTTTGCTAGGGATTGAACCCATGAGTGCTCTACCACTTACTTTTTAACTGCATCACCTGGGTTGGGATATTGAGAATAGCCTTTGGGGTGGAGATGGGGCAGTGGAAATGTGGGATGGCATGGGATATGGGAGTCCAGAGGCTAATACTGTAATTTTAGGTGAGGAATAACAATGACATGGACTAGATAGTGGCAGTGGAAATGTTGAGTTGAACACGAACAGCTGATTTTAGATTAAGAGAATGGGTGAAGCTGGTTGTGGGTGTGATCCCAATGACACAGGTGGCTGAGGTAGGAGAATTGCAAGTTCAGTACCAGACTCAGCAACTTAGGACTTAACAACTTAGTAAGACCCTGTCTTAAAATTTAAAAAAGGGCTGGTGATGTGGCTCAGTGATTGAGTGCTCCTGGGTTTGATTCCTGGTATTAAATAAAAATAAAAAAGTAAAGAGAATAAGTGGGTGAATCAACTGTACTCCAAGATGTTGGTGCCCAGGGTTAGTGGCAAGTCATTGAAGCAAGAACTTTTTTGGGAGCAGTATCTGGATCATGGTTGCATTGATGACAATATGGGACTAGAACTTGGATTAGGGTCTGACCTAGGGCCCGTAAAGGTTCAGAATGAGATTCATTGGTTTCTGCAAAGATTAATGTTGGAGTACAAGACTGGGATTAGGATCAGTATTTGAGTGAGGATTACTTAGGAGTCAAAAGCTATTTCTCCTTTTCAACATCTTCCTGTCATACTCTTTGAGAAAAGGATTGGTTGTAATCATTGACTCTGTGCCATTGAGGTTGGGAATATTGAGGGTATAGGTAGGGCCTTTTCTTCCTTGGGTGTTCTGGGAGTGAATGCCAGTTCATCTCTGCCTGGGTGAAAATGCTGACCTTTCCAACTGGGACCTACAGTCAGGGAAGGGTGAAGAATGGTCCCTGGTGCTTGACTGAGCTCTTTTCCTCCAGATGGCCAACTGTGTGACCTTGGTTCAGCTGTCCATTTCCTGTGACCACCTCATTGACAAGGACATCAGCTCCAAGTCAGACCCACTCTGCATCCTTTTACAGGATGTGGGAGGGGGCAACTGGGCTGAGGTAAGGTGGGCCTTGGAGGTTAAAGTTATGGAGGGAGGTTAGGTTTAGGTTTTAGGATGAAGGGTGTGTGATTGTGATGCTTTTTGGCCTTTGCCCTCAGCTTGGCCGGACTGAGCGAATACGGAACTGCTCAAACCCTGAGTTCTCCAGGACTCTGCAGCTCGAGTATCACTTTGAGACAGTCCAGAAACTACGCTTTGGAATCTATGACATAGACAACAAGACACCAGAGCTGGGAGATGATGACTTCCTAGGGGGAGCTGAGTGTTCCCTAGGACAGGTATGTAGGGCCAGGGATTAGAATCCTTCAGTAAGTGCCCTCTGAGATAATCTAGGTTCCCTGGAGGTAGGGGGGACAAGAGGACCTGGCTGTCTGGCATTGAAGCTTCCCTGGCCTATTTTGCCATAGATTGTGTCCAGCCAAATGCTGACTCTACCCTTGATGCTGAAGCCTGGAAAACCTGCTGGGAAGGGAACCATCACGGTAAGCCCCAGCAAGGGCCAGGTAGGAATTTAGCAACAATGAAGTTTTCATGAGGTAACAGAATCCTTCCTATCTAGGTCTCAGCTCAGGAGTTAAAGGATAGTCGTATAGTAACAATGGAGGTAGAGGCCAGAAACCTTGATAAGAAGGTACATCTGGGAGGAGGCCCTGGGGACCCAAGATTATAAAGGGTGGGGGTGGTTAATAGGGGATAGGATGGGTGTGGGGCTGGCAAAGTGGTTGTTTCTTCCTGAGTCTTGTAACAAGTCTTGTGGCATTGACAGGACTTCCTGGGAAAATCTGATCCATTTCTGGAGTTCTTCCGCCAGGGTGATGGGAAATGGCACTTGGTGTACAGATCTGAGGTGCGAGATCCTGGGATTAGGTGGGGGAAGATTAGGAGAGAATCTCTTGGGCTTGCAAGGTTTGGAACACAGGGAAAAAGAGACTGCACGTGGGTGTGGAAGGGCAGCAACTTCACACAGGCTCCATGTGGGCCAGGCCAGAGCTCACTGGAAGCCTTGCCCTCCACCTCCAGGTAATTAAGAACAACCTGAATCCTATGTGGAAGCGCTTCTCAGTTCCCTTTCAGCATTTCTGTGGTGGAGACCCTAGCACGCCCATCCAGGTAAGGAGCTTGCCTCCTGAATGAACTGAGCAAGAGAGAAGAGCCTGGAGAAGGACTTCTAACCTGTCTCCTTTATCTATATACACACACCTTTCCTCAGGTACGCTGCTCAGACCATGACAGTGATGGGTCACATGATCTCATTGGTATTTTCCATACTAGCTTGGCCCAACTACAGGCAGTCCCGGTGAGTCTGTTGGCGCTGCTTAGGTATAGTGTATTGAGGTGGGCTTAGATGGCTAATCCAAGGGAATAGTGGGAACAATTCAGCTTGGGAGATTTTTACCCTAATTTTCCTCTCCTTGCCAGGCCGAGTTTGAATGTATCCACCCTGAGAAACAGCAGAAAAAGAAAAGCTATAAGAACTCTGGAACTATCTGTGTCAAGATTTGCCAGGTGAGACAGTAGCTTATGGGATTAATGGGCTATGAACCCTGAGCTCTAAGATTCCATCCCCCTTTTACCTGATTAGGCATGACACTGGTTTCATATGCAGGTAGAAACAGAATATTCCTTCCTGGACTATGTTATGGGAGGCTGCCAAATCAACTTCACTGTAAGTTGCCTTACCAGAGACAAGAAAATCAATCCTAACCCTAACCATAACCCTTCAGCTCCCTTCCTGGCCTCTTCCCAGGTAGGTGTTGACTTCACTGGCTCCAATGGTGATCCCTCCTCACCTGACTCCCTGCACTACCTGAGTCCTACAGGAGTCAACGAATACCTGACAGCACTATGGAGTGTGGGCAGTGTGGTTCAAGACTATGACTCGTGAGTACCTGTTTCTCTTGGCCAGTCCCACTCCCTACGGATGCTTCAACCTCTGGGTTTACAATCCCCTCACTGCCTCTTCCCCAACTCACTGGCTTTCTACAGGGACAAGCTGTTCCCAGCATTTGGATTTGGGGCCCAGGTACCCCCTGATTGGCAGGTAAGCTCTCTCCCCCATCCCACTCCACCCCACTGCGCTCCCCCCCCCCCCCCCGTTTTTTAAGTTATTGACGGACTTTTATTTATTTATATGTGGTACTAGGAATGAAACTCAGGGCCTCACAAGTACAAGGCAAGCTCTCTACTTCTGAGCTACAACTCTAGCCCCAGAATGCCTTTTGTTTATTTTTATATTTTGGTAAGGATCAAACCCAGTGCCTCATGCATGTTAGACAAGTGCCCTGCCACTGAGCTACAGCCCCAGCCCCCATTTTTGTTTTTAGTTTCAGAATCCTAACTTGGGGGGGATGTAGTTAACTTACTTGCTGCCTTGAAGGGGATGCATCCCTGTAGGCATGTATATGTCAAGCTTAGGACTAAGTAGCTCCTGGTATATACCATAAGGTTTTTTCTTCTTTTTTGGTGCTGCATGCTGAGCACATGCTGTACTATTGAGCTACACCCCCTCGGCACAATAATGGTGAGGGGGTCTTGGGAAGGAAGGAGATTGACTCATTTTCATTTTTGCCTTCAGGTTTCACATGAATTTCCCTTGAACTTCAATCCCAATAACCCATATTGTGCAGGTAAGTTCCCTCTATCCTCCATTGTGAAGCAGATCTCTCCACTCCTGAGTGGTGAGCCTCTGGCAGAGAAAGCAGGTGGGGAGGTGGCTGACACATTGTCTAGAGGAGTAGATTTTAGAGCTAGCCCTCTGGAGTCAATCATACTACTTACTAAACTATATGACTTGGGGAAAGTTGCTCACCTCTGTGTGTTTGGGTTTTGCAATAAATGTAAATATTGTAGGTTATTGAGTATTTAAGAAGTTAGAAGTAAAGCAGTAAATAGGAAGCAATAATCCTGACAACATAAGTGCTCTCAGATTTGGTAGCTGTTATTATTTGTTGCCTAGCGATTCATAGGACATCATTAGAAACCTTGATGCCTCCCCTGCAGGGGATATTTTGCTAGTGTCTTCCAAGCCCTTTTAGTATTTTTTTTAGTTGTTGATCAACATTTATTTTTTATTTATATGTGGAGCTGAGGATCAAACCCAGTGCCCCATGCATGCTAGTCAAGTGCTCTGCCACTGTACTATAACCCAGCCCCTAATTAATGGCTTTTTTTTTTTTTTTGAAAGAATTTTTTAATATTTATTTTTTAGTTTTCGGTTGAAACATCTTTTATTTTTATGTGGTGCTGAGGATCGAACCCAGCGCCCTGCGCATGCCAGACAAGCGCGCTACCACTTGAGCCACATCCCCAGCCCTAATTAATATCTTTTGACAAGAAACTTTGAAGCTGTCTAAATGCGCAGTTAAACATCAACCTTTACCCTTTATTTTATTTTTTTTTTAGTTTTCAGCAGACACAACATCTTTGCTTGTATGTGGTGCTGAGGATCGAACCCGGGCCGCACGCATGCCAGGCGAGCGTGCTACCGCTTGAGCCACATCCCCAGCCCCAACCTTTACCCTTTAGATTTAATATCCATTGGTGAACCTCATTGGAATCAGTACTATGAAAAATGATTTATATTTCTTCCTTTTATTTATTGAGCTTTTTCTTCTTCCCTAGTAATATCTGTATTGATTCTTACTGTATTAGACAGATTATGATTTTTACTTTAGTTAGGTTATAATGATGCTCAAGGCATCCTGCTAATTGGGTTTTAATTAAAGCCATTATTTTAGGCAGTTTTCCTCCTCTCTTTGTATAGAGTTAAGTACCCAAGGTTACAGGGTGAATGAAATACATCTACATTCCCAAATCTTCTGGCCAGGGTGCTGATTTCAGGATCAGCCTAATCCTGAGAGGTCAAGTATTTTATAATGTTTCTTGCCCTTGTTCTCTACAGGCATCCAGGGCATTGTGGATGCCTACCGCCAAGCCCTACCCCAAGTACGCCTCTATGGCCCCACCAACTTTGCACCCATCATCAACCATGTGGCCAGGTTTGCAGCCCAGGCTGCATATCAGGGGACTGCCTCGGTGAGGGTTGTGGGTATTGTAGCAGTGTAGTAGTGAGGGCTGTGCATCAAGGGACTTTTTATGTATGGGAGTGTGTGGCTAAAGTAGAGGAGTTTGGGAAAGAGGATCTGACTCAGTACATGAATGGGCTTATCCCCAGCAATACTTCGTGCTGTTGCTGTTGACTGATGGTGCTGTGACAGATGTGGCGGCCACATGTGAAGCTGTGGTGCATGCCTCGAAACTGCCCATGTCAGTGATCATTGTGGGTGTTGGTGGTGCTGACTTTGAGGCCATGGAACAGCTTGACGCTGATGGTGGGCCTCTGAGGACACTCTCTGGAGAGGCATCTGCCCGCGACATAGTACAGTTTGTGCCTTATCGCAAATTCCAAAATGTGAGTGGGGGTGAATCTGGGGGTTTACTCTTCCTGATATGGGTTGAGGCTCAGGACTTTCATCAAAGTCTTAGGGTTGGGTCTTGGGTTTTGTGTCCTTCCTTGGGTGTGAGATGTAGACCTTAGGAAGCTGTTGTAGGCCCCCACTGACCTTGCCCTTCTTCTCCTGGCAGGCTCCTCGGGAAGCATTGGCCCAGACTGTACTTGCAGAAGTGCCTACACAGGTGGTCTCCTACTTCAAGGCCCAAGGTTGGGCCCCATTCAAGATGCTTCCATCCCCCACCAAGGGTCCTGTCCAGACCCCACAGGTCTAGATTCCCTTGGAGGGTGGGCTATGGCTAGACCTAGTCCTTAGCCTTGTACCCCCAAGATTCTCTGGGCTATGGCCCAACCCTAGACTTTCTCCCCATGCTAGTACTTTATATTTGATACTTTTATACTGGCTTCTGCTATTGCTACTCTTCCTATTTGTCCCTTATCATTTAATAAAGACCAGTAAAAGACCACTGCTGTGCCCATCACTCTGTATTTTGGGTAAGATTCCATTAGCAATGTTTACTTCTGAACTTCAGGGGTGCTGATCCTGAATGATGCCTAAAGATGGGTATTTCTAGCCAGATTTCTGTTCCTTCCAAAGAAGCTGACTATTTTTGAAAATACAAAGTCTGAATATAAGGGAAACACACGGCCTTTCCTTTTAAGGTGTAATGGGCTATATTACACTTCCTAGAGGAGGGAGCAGTGGTAGTTCTGGTTCTAAATATAGGCTATAAAACCTGAATTTTTCTTTTTTTAATAGCGATTTTCTTTTTTTTTCCTTGCTAGAGATTTAATACCTATATTCATTGTAAAAAGACTTTTAAGGATGGGGCATGATGTCTCGTTGTGTTGTCCAGGCTTGGCCTTCAACTCCTGAACTCAAGCAATCCTCCTGCCTCAGCCTCACAAGTGCTCTGGACCACAGGCACATGCCACTATGCCTTAGAAAGACTTAGGGATTGTACCCAAAGTGCTGTACTACTGGACTACAAGCCCAGTACTTTTCATTTTGAAACAAACAGGGTTTTGGGAAATTGCTGAGGCTGACCTAAAACTTGGGATCCTCCTGCCTCAGCCTCTATGTAAGTACAGAGTTATAAGCATGTGGGCTGGGACTGGGGCTCAGGGGTAGAACGCTCACCTTACATGTGCAAGGCCCTGGGTTTGATCCTCAGCACCACATAAAAATAAATAAAACAAAGGTATTGTACTCCAATGCAACTAAAAAATATTTTTAAAAAATTAAGGCTGGGGCTATAGCTCAGTGGTAGAGCGCCCGCCTTGATGTGTGAGGCACTGGGTTCGATTCTCAACACCACATAAAAATAAATATATTGTGTCCAAGTACAACTAAAAAAAAAAGTAAAAATAAAATAGACATGTGCCACCATGCCCAGCTAGAAAATAGATACACCAAGATTCTTGTGTCCTAATTAAAATATATTTGGTGCTTTTAGTCCTTTATGCATATTTATAGGCCATGCATACAATTTTAGGTTGTTTTGTTTTCTAATTTTTAAAATATGTCCTAGTTAATATAGATTATTTTACGTGTAAATATTATACAATGTAAATAATGCAGTAGGATAAGGGCCTCTGTTCTACACAAAAAAAGTTTTCCTAAACAGGATATATTACATACTATTAGTACCTTATTTTTATTTAATATATTTTGGATGCCATATCAGAACTTATTGCCTCACTTTATTCTTTCTGACACTGGGGATTGAACCCAGGGTTGCTATATCACTGAGCTTCATCCCCAGTCCTTTTTTATTTATTTTGGAGAAGGGGTCTTGCTGTGTTGTCCCTAAGTATTATCTTTGAATATATATTTTTTTCTTGCTGAGTGCTAGGGCTTGGAACCACACAAGGTCTTACATGTGCTAGGTAAAGTGCTTTACCACTGAGCTATACAATCCCAGCTCTTTTTTTATGTTATTTTTTGAGACAGTCTCACTGTGTTACCCAGGCTCAAACTTGTGATCCTTCTGCCTGGGAAGCCTCCCAGATAGCTAGGATTGCAGGTACATGCCACTGTGTGCCCCTATATCTGGGTATTTTTCAGATAACACTTTTATTATTATTATTATTTTTTTTTTAAAGAGAGATTTTTTAATATTTATTTTTTAGTTCTCGGCGGACACAACATCTTTGTTTGTATGTGGTGCTGAGGATTGAACCCGAGCCGCACGCATGCCAGGCGAGCGCGCTACCGCTTGAGTCACATCCCCAGCCCCATATAACACTTTTAAATATGGAATTACTGTGTTAAAGAGTATAAAAAATGTAAGGCTTTTGGTTCCTGTTGTGAGACTATCCTCCAGAAAAATCTGTATTATTTTGTATTTCCTTTCTTTCTCTCTTTTTTTTAGTATTTAGTTTTTAGTTGTGGTTGAACACAATGCCTTTTATTTTTATGTTGTGATGAGGATCGAACCCAGGGCCTCACAGGTGCTAGACTGAGCACTCTACTGCTGAGCCACAACCCCAGCTTTCATTTTTTCCGTGCTGGAATCAACCCCAGTACTGCCTCATGTATATTAGGTAAGCATTGTATCTAGCCCGAGATTTTGAGAGCACTTAATTTGGCTTCAAATTAAGTACAAAATAATATCCCTGAAGTTTAAACAGATGGGTAAGTATTCCACCCCAATACATTGGACAATCCCAGTTTTACTTTCTAGGGAACTATTGATAGTCTCTATGTTCTTACAAAACATGAACATACTAGCCTGGCGTAGTGGCACATGCCTGTAATCCCAGTGGCTCTGGAGGCTGAGGTAGGAGGATTGAAAGTTCAAAGCCAGGGGCTGGGGATGTGGCTCAAGTGGTAGAGCGCTCACCTGGCATGCGTGCGGCCCGGGTTCGAGCCTCAATTTATTTTTATGTGGTGTTCTGAGGATCGAACCAGTGCCTCACACATGCTAGGCAAGCACTCTACCACTGAGCTACAGCCCCAGCCTCCCAAGTCCTTTTTTATTTATTTTACATTTTGTGACAGAGTCTCACTAAGTTGCTTAGAGTCTTGCTAAATTGCTGAGGCTGGCTTTGAACTTGAGATCCTCTTGCCTCAGTTCCCCATTGCCAGAATCACAGGCATGTGTCATCACACTGGGCCATACTGGGAAATCCTAACACCCAAGATGTTGCACATTTCTTTACTCTTGCTATGTCCTTTTCTCTGCCCCTAGGTAAAATTCATTAATCCCTTGATTGCCTGTCTCTTTCATCTATTTTCCTTGAATTCCTTTTGACCATTAGATTGAACAATTCTTGGATCTATAAATAAATTCTCTTTCCTACAGCATCTTCTTTATTTACCCTGCCAAGCTCCTTGAGGGCACACACTGATGAACACTAGATGGTGAACATCCACACTTTGTCAAACAGAGTCAGTCACTCAGGTCTCAGTGAAAACTACCTGCATAAGGGCTACTAGGCCTACATCACCTCTTTGATTCAGAAGCTTCCTTAAGTCTCCTTAGTGTTTGAAGAAATGTATTTTCCCCTCCATCTGTACCTAGTAGGATTTGGGAAGCTTCCCAGACATTGGGAAAGTCATTCCAGACATTGGTGGATGGGAATTGAGGAGTTCAATCATGTCTTCAGCTTCCTGTCAGCTCTGCAATTAAAGAGAGCGGCCCGTGGAGGTAATGTGTAGTACAGAATGTCCACACAGCACTGGCTCTTGTACATGGTAAGCACTCCATGAACATCTGCTGCTATTATTTTGATCTAGACTTAGGGTCTACCTTCCAATGCATCCTCTTAGAGTAAGCCCTATCATTTATATGCCAGAGATCTTTCCAGCCGAGACCCCCCCTGGCTCAATACTGATCTAGCTGCCTTCAGCACAGGGCTCAATTCTACTCCAACCATCAGCGTGTTTAATGGGACCCCCCAGTGGCCCCCATGGCACTATCCCCTGCCCCCTCTGAGGTTCGCACACCATGTGCGCGGACTCGATACAAGCATGTGAAACGTGGGTGGCCCCAGTTGCTTAGAATCTGGATCTTCACCTTTGGAAAGGCAGATGGAGGGTCATTCTGGGAAGACAAATGGATCATGCCAAAAAAAAAAATGCTCTTCCAAGGGCTGCCCTCCCCAATCCTCTCTGCTGCACTGCCTTAACGGTGAGAGACACACACCTGTAGATGGAAAGTCTGAATCTCAGATTTCTTCACATCAAAGGTGAATTTCCCCAAGAAAACTTCAGTCTCATCATCAACCTGAAGGCCCTGGTGGGTGAAGAGTGAATGGAGGAACAGTGAGGCATGGGAAAGGAAAACAACTTTGTGGGGGTTCTTCTATGTGTTTGGTAATTGTGAGTATTCTGATGATAGGATGTGTAGTGTGGAATGTGGGCTCTTAAAAAACTAGGTTTTTTAAGTCTGGCCAATAGTTAGTTGTGTTACCTGGGGAAAGTAATACCTTCTCTTCCAGAGTATTACTTTCCTTATATAAAAGGGGAGATAATAGTATTTCATTAGTGGTGAGATGAATTCAATGAAATAATGCATGTAAAGTACTTGGCCTAGAGAAAAGGCTCAATAAGCCATAACTAACATTTGGGTATAGTCATGATTATTTATAACCTATAGCAGGCCTGAGAAGCAAGTGGCTTTGTCTGATACATAGATGAGCAAGCAAAGCCTCAAATACCTGCCTTAGTTATTCTGATGGCTTTGTGCTTTCTAAGCACCCCCCACCTCCTGGCCTCAGTACCACTCACAAAGACTGCGAAGTCTCTGGGGGCGCTATTGGCTCCCCCGGTGTGTGCCACGCTGGGCGGTGGATGCTGTAGGGTGATGTCGCTCAGCTCCACACGACCTGGCAACCTGATGACCACCTGACCCTGGTCGCCCTCAAAAGCCCAGCAATTTCCAGGGAACACATCTGGCTGCAGGCCGGGTAGGAGTGGTGGAGGGAAGAGATCATCAGAACCCACAAAAGAGAGCAACTGCCGTCCTTTCCCATCCTCTAGTCCTCCCAGAGGGTCACGTCCAGTCCGGCTCCCTATCAAGCCAGATGCCGCCCAGTGCTCAGTCCCCAGCGCTGTTAGGTGTCTTCATTTTAACCCCATCCTCGGCTTTCAGCACAGCCTCACCCGGGCCAAGCCAGACTGGGCTTTTCAGCAGGCCATACCCTTCTGCAACGCCAGGTTCCGCCTCCACGGAACTCCAGGTCCCGCCCCTTGATCTCATCCTTGGATCCCGATTACAGGCCCACCTCCAGGATGACCGAGGGCGGCCGCGCGTAGTTCCAAAAGCTGAAGCGGTTCCAGAAGTAGGCAGTGTTCGTGTCCTCGTAGTCGTGGGATGTCTTCTCTAGGTCGATAGAGGCTCCTGTAGTAGGGAGGAGAAACCCTCAGGAGTTCCCAGGCCTTATCCCCTGTTGGGGAAAGATCTGTGTCAGAATCTCTCTTTGCATGTCTCTGAGTCTTACCCACAGAGCTCAGCGCGTAGTCGGGTTTCCTCACGAAGTCCTCATTCAGCCTCTGAAACACTAGCTTGGCCACTCTCTGCAGTGTGAAAGGGTGGCGGAGAGGCGGGCTTGGGAGCTGGTTTACAGGTGGGCCTGTCTCCCAAAACTAAGTGCTCTGGGATGGATTCTGTGGGCCCCCAGGAGAGATCCGCAGTGGGGACTGAATCCCGGGTCCCAGCAAGCGGGATCTGCCGGCGGTTCCCTAGGTGCGCGGGGGATTGCGAGCGGGCCGGGGTCACCCAGTCAGTCTCTGAGCATCCTCGCTGCGCGGCTCACCTCGCTGTGGGCTGCGCGAACACTGGACACCTCCTTGTGGAGCTTATCTAGCTCGGCCTGGAGCTGCTGCAGCTGCTGCCCCTGAGAGCGCACTCGCTCGTGGTACTCGCTGGAGAGAGGAGGTTAGCACCTGCAGTTGGCTTCCTGATCCGGGACCTCTCCCGTTAATGCCCAGAACGAAACACCTTTGAGCCGCTCAATACCCACCCCAAGTGCCCTCTTTCACCTTAGAGTCAGCATCTCCTTTGGTTCCTATTGGAGAGACAAACAGTGCAATTCAGCTCCGCGGCCCGCTTTCTCCCAAGCCAGCCTTTGGACAACCGCCTCCTTTTGGAGAACTGCTCCTCCCACACATACACTACTACCCTGAACTTCCAAGACCAGAGCCTCTCAGAAATTTGTTCAAGGCCCAGCCCTTCCTTAGAATTAGCCTCCAGCACGGCTCCCTCCCACCAGCACAAGGAGCCCCCCACAACCTCCACCCATCCCAGAAAACGGTCTTCCCGACTTACATTCTCCAGAGGAGGGACCAGGTACAGGAGCCCCCACCAGAGTGCTGTAGAAAGGGGGGAGGGTGTCCGGGAAAGAAAGAGGAAGGAAAGGAGTTTACCTGGCGGAAGGAAACTGGACCGCAGAGGCCTGAAGGGTGGGGAGGGCGATGGAAGACAGGGGCGACTAGAGGGCTCTGAAGAGGCCGAGTGGGCTGAGGAACGTGGGGCGGGGGTGTAAATCAGATGGATTTGTCTCTAAACTTTCAGAGCTGGTGCCTCAAGGGATTCTCGGTCCCTTACCTGCCAGAAAGACGCTCAGCAGCGACACTGCAGTGATCAGGAAGCGTATGGAAAAGACCTCCCTAAGGAACCGGAGGGAGGTTGAGGCCCCAGGCCCTCCCAGGACCTCCTCACCCCCCAGAGTCCTAGACTCAGCTCCTGTGAACACGACTCATCCAAATCTGAATCGGCTCAAGGCTCGGTCTTGCATGGCCCTACTTCCCACCCCCGCCAAAGAGCAGCCTCTGGGGCGCCCTTGTCCCTCCCTCTGACCTGTACACACTGACCAGCGCGTCTCCTACCAGGGATAACACCACGCTCAGCACCTGGAAGAGGAGGCCTGGGAAGAGGAAAGCGTGTTCAGAGAGCGTGGTGTTACAGGTTCAGAAGGGGCTCAGGAAGGGCATCAGGGCAGAGCCTGGGTTCAGGAGGGACCCGGGAAGCGAAGAATAGGCTAGGAGAATGCGTTGAGGGCGAGAAAGGGCTGGATACTCAGACTTGAATCTCAAAGGGGCTGGGGACTCGGACTTGAGAATTGGAGTCCGAGGGCTGAGCGGGAGGATCAGAGGGGACTGGCGCTGGCCTGGACCGTACTCAGGAAGCTCTTGGACACTCGCGGCGGAGGCATCTCCTGCCTCAGATCCAGGGTGGAGAGAAGATCGAGCGGCTCCTCAGAGACTACAGGAGACTCAGTCGGTTCTGCGAGAGCCCAAAGGCTCCATTGGGGCCTTGAGCACCGCAGGCCCATTCTTTCCCCGACAGCAGGCTCCCCAGCCCAGCCGCCAGAGAGCTGGGCAGCCTCTTAAACAGGCTTTGGACCCGCCGCATCGCAATCCCAGGCCTCTCCCTCCGCATCCCCCCAGGCTCAGTCTGGAGTTGGTCCCACTCCCAAGCGGATGCTCCGCCACCATCCTGAGGTCTGGGTGCGGCCCCCTTTCCCAGATAGCCACTCACGCCAACACTGAGGCGCCTCCTCAGTGGTGCCCAATCACAGGGTTTTCCCCGCCCCTTCCCAGGGCAGTCCATCACACCAAGGCACCGCCCCTCACTTAGCGTCCCCCTTGCTAAGAGGCGCCCAGACATAATCTTATCCCCTCTCCACGCCAGGCTCCGCCCGTAGGCCCCGCCCCCTCCCTCGGCTCCCCCAGGTTCGACCCCGCCCGCACCCGAGGCCCCGCCCCTCACGGTTGCGGCGCCACCAGCGGTCTGCCCTTTGTGGCTCCGAGACGCCGGCTTCTGCCGAGACCTTCCTGCCCATGTGGGTCCTCCGGGCAGTCCTGGGCTCAGGGCAGGCTCACCGCAGCTGGAGCCCCCAGCCCTTCTGCCCTCGGGTTCCCTTGGCCCCGGCCCAGCTGAACGGTGCCCGCTGCTGTCCCCCGAAATGACGCTCTCTGAACTATTGCTGTTGTCGCTGTAGAAGTTGGGTTTGTGCGGGGACGCGGCCGAGCCTGGTCGAGGGCTCCGCCGCATCCTGACCTGGGCTGCCCCTCACGGACGCCAAAGTCGCCGCCGCAGCCGCCAAGGCCCTCAGCCGCTGCGTGCCCCGAGGACCCTATGGATTCTGCGTGAGCCGGCGGCCGCGCAGCCAGACTCAGCCCTCTCACCTGTATCTGGGCCTGGCTGCTGTCGTCATAGAGGAGACCAAGGTCTCCGCCGCACGTGCTGACCGTACGTCATAGAGCTACCGTGACGTCGCTGGGAGCCATTGCAATCTCTTACTCTTTCTGATGTTTGACATCACATCTTTTTCCAGAACACGCAGAATGGCGCTCAGCGTAATTTCTATCTTCCTTCCCTGCTGTTTTTCTCATTTGACACTAACATGCTATATGTTTTACTTATTTATTACATTATTGCCTGTCAGGCCCACTAGAAGGTAAACGTTTTGAGGGTGGGGATTTCCCCCCATTGCGTATCTTGCAGTAAGTACTTAGATAGCCTAGCCTGTAGTAGGTGCTCAAATATTTGCCAAGGAATAAACATTAAGAAGGATCAGAGCATCATCCAGGGCACTTCTTTTTTTTTTAATATTTATTTTTTTTTTAGTATTTGGCGGTCACATCTTTGTATGTATGTGGTGCTGAGGATCGAACCCCGGCCGCACGCATGCCAGGCGAGCGCGCTACCGCTTGAGCCACATCCCCAGCCCCTGGGCACTTCTAAATAACCATATGGTCCTTTTGCTCTGCAAGCCTTCAACTCTCTCCTCTCGTTCTAGTTATCAAGACCAGAAGACTCTGACCTCAGGATCTGTGGGTTCCTCCCCAACCAGGCCCCTGTTCCCAGAGGTCTGTCGGGTGGGAATTGTGCACCCACCAATCACTATTCCCACACTCAAACACCACACTGAACTATGGATAAGAAAATGAGGGGGCTGAGATTGTGGCTCAGCGGTAGGGCGCTCGCCTCGCACATGCGAGACCCCGGGTTCCATCCTCAGCACCACATAAAAATAAATAAGTGAAATAAAGGTATTGTGTCCAACTACAACTAAAAAAAAACTATTAAAAAAAAAAGAAAATGAGGAATCACAGATGGTCACTTCCAAGACACCAGAAGTTCCCAAACTCCTGCTGTGCAACAGAACACTAGCGCAGCTTATAGAAATTCAGGTTCCCAGGCATGCCTTGGGATTATACCACTGCATTTCTGGGGTTGGCACAGAAATATGCATTTTAACAACCACATGTGTAATCCTGGTTAGGGACCACACTTTGAAAACATCCAGCACAAATTACACAAAAAGGTCCAGAAGGGGGAAGGACCTCCCTGAGACCACACAATATGTGACTGATTAGAATTCCAATATCCTGCCCTCCAGGCTATTAAATACCATTCCTTCCTTAGAATGTTAGGAAATGAAAGTGGCAGTTCTTAGAGGGGTGGAGGCTCAGGGACAGCCTTTTAAGATGTGTTCTAGCCCAAGGGGAGGTACTTGTGCCAGGCTCCAGAGAAGTGACATCAATGCATTGCTTGATTAGATACCACAGAGCTCAGGACAGAAAAAGAGGAAGACCAAGGCACTGCAAACTAAAAATTCCGTCCAAATCTAGTCCCCTTTCTCCCCCATTTACTTAATATTTATGAACTCTTTTGGTACCAATATCCCTTGTTTATCAAAAGGGCAAGTGAAACTCCCAACATCTGAGGACCTTGAGGTCTAATCTGGTCCTTGCTTAGAAAGAGAATAGTCCATTCCCCTTGTCTTATATTGTATAGATTCCCAAACTCAGTTGAATTCCTAATAACTGGGGAAAAAAGCAGAACAGGGCTTTCCAACCCCTATTGAGATGGGAATGCTAAAGCACAAGAAGGAATCATAGGTAGCTTAAAGCCATACAGCAAGACCCAGTTCCTCTGATGGTCTAATCTTATCTACTGCTGCTGCCCTGAATTCCTTATATTCAGGTCAAACTGAGCAAATGTGTGCCCTACAAAGCATCCTGCATTCCTCTCAACTGCTTAGATGCCTATCTCTGCTCCCAACTCCTATACTCAAAGCTCCCTCCTCTGGGAAGCCCAACTGCCCTCCTTCTTCGGAGATCCCCACACCTGACCCTTTCCTATTGTGATGGAAACTGCCATATGGTGGTATTTCTAGGCCGTTTTCTCAATGGAGCCCATGAAGCTCCTGGGAGACAGACAACACATCTGACTCACCTCTCTGTGGCTAAATCCCTTCTGTCCATCCTCTAGGATATAGCACAAGTCCTGCATGTAGGAGTATAGTAAATAGAGTAAGTGACTAGGCATGGTGGTGAGCCATTATAATCTCAGTGATTTAAGACACTAAGGCAAAAGGATTGCAAGTTTGAGGTCAGCCTCCATCAATTTAGCAAGATCCTCAACAACCACCACAAAAAGGGACTGATAATGTAACTTAGTGGTAAAGCACTCTTGGGTTCAATCCCCAATACATTCAACACACAGTTTTTGCCACCTATTTTGGATTCAGACTGTGAGATATATTTATTCCTTCATTGAGCATAATTATTGAACATCTATTAAAAGTCATTAACCCAAGCTAGGAATTTTATGCCCAGAGAAAAGCACACATACTTCATATTTTACAGTGGTATGTTAAATTTTTTTTACATTATGTATGGTGTCACATGCCTGTAGTCCCAGTGACTCAGGAGGCTTAGGCAGGAGGATTGCAAGTTCAAGGCCAGCCTCAGCAATTTAATGAAGCTCTCAGCAACTTAGTGAGACCCTGTATTTTTTTAAAATTACGGACTATTTTAAAGGTTTGCTGACTCCTTGGAGCCCATGTATGATACCACTGGAATCCTAGGACCCCAAGTTAAGGACCATTTGCTTCTGGTTAAGAAGCATATGGAGGGCTGGGGATGTGGCTCAAGTTGATACCAACTTTATCAATTTTTCCATTAAAGCCAAACTGGACTTAGTGCAGTCAATGATGGACTGTCTGTATGCCAAGTGTATCCCTTGTATAACTGATTGTGTAATGACTGAAATTGAGAAACTGGGGCAAAAATATCGAGTGGCTTTAAGGATTGCAAAGGATCCCCGGTTTGAACGATTACCATGCACGCACAAAGGAACCTATGCAGATGACTGCTTAGTACAAAGAGTAACTCAGCACAAGTGTTACATTGTGACCACAGTTGACCGTGACCTTAAACGAATCCGGAAGATCCCTGGAGTTCCTATCATGTACATTTCTAACCACAGATACAACATCCAGCGTATGCCAGATGATTATGGAGCCCCTTGGTTCTGATTCTTACAAGACAAAGTTCTCTATCTTCCTTCGACCAACTTTCTCAGTTGCCAGTTCAGTAAACATGCTATAGAATATAGAATAATTCCTATAGCATGAATTATTTGCTCTGTTATGAGCTAAACATGATCAAATATACTCACTTCTTGATGCTTTTTGAAATGATATTTTGTTGCCTTTAAAAATGTGTTACATTTTTTAAATAAATCATATGTTCCAGTCATTATTCAAAAAAAAAAAAAAAAAAAAGAAGAAGCAGCATATGGAGCTGGGCGCAGTGGCGCATGCCTGTAATCCCAGCAGTTCAGGAGGCTGAGACAGGAGGATCATGAGTTCAAAGCCAGCCTCCGTGATGGAAAGGCACTAAGCAACTCAGTGAGGCCCTGTCTCTAAATAAAATACAAATTAGGGCTGGGGATGTGGCTCAGTGGCCACATGCCCCTGAGTTCAATACCTAGTACCCAAAATAAAACAAAACAAAAAATATGAAACAACTACTATGCTCAAGCTAATAATGTATCCCGTAAAACTAGGGGATTCTATTATTATTCCATCCTTTTACCCAGGCAAAGTAAGTGACTAGGCATGGTGGTGGGCCATTAAGGGTCTACTGTGTATCATATTCTGAGCTAGGAAAAATAAATAAAATGAAAACTGATTCTGAGAACACAAAGATGAATAAGAAACAGCATGAGGTCTATGCCCTGCGGCTTCATAAGCTAGCAAGGACTAGATTTGGGCCCTATCCTCTCCACTCCTATCCTGTCTCAGCTCTCACCCCATGAGGATGGGATGAAGTATGAAGCATTGGCCAACTTGTAGCTGATGAAGGCAGGAAGGACTGAGCTGACCACAGGGACCTTACCCCCACCTCTCCATCATCCCTCCCTCTCCACCCATGACTCCCAGGCCTGCTGCCTGAGTGTTTGACTAAAGGGCAGGGATTGCTGAACCTGCTGGGTGAGTCCAGTGAGTCAGAAGTGATTGGGGTGGACAGTCAGGCAAAGGGTGAGCCAGTGGCACAGGGACCATGGCTCTGACTGTGTGTGTGAGGAGACTAACAGGGCTGCCAGGCACCCATGACCGACAAGTGAAGCTCAGCTTTCGGGGTGAGGCTTGCAAGGATACTGTAAAAATTCTTGGAACTGGACTTCTAACCCTCTATTTCCCAGACCTCTAACCCAATTCCTGGCCATCTCTACAGTTTGTCTCCTTTCTCCCCAGCCTACCACCTCTGACCTTCTGCTTTTTTTCTCTCACCCGACCACTTTTTTCCTTTAAATGTGAATCTAGTGGGGAATGGACACTGGACCAAGGGTAGAAGAGGCTAATGACTTTTTTATGTGGGGAAGGGCTAATAAATGACTAGTTTCAACCCTGAGCAGGTTTTACCCAGAAAACAAGGAAAATTCGCTGTGGTCAAGAAGCCGATGTCGGTGAGGTCAGTATGGATGGCTCCTGGATGGCTCCTGGATGGGCTGATTCCTTTCCAGGTCCATCCTGGGCTCATTACTGGGATTGGGGAGATGTAGTCTTGTGAAATGGGGTCAGAAACAGACTTAAGAAATCAGACCCTTGGGTTGGGGATGTGGCTCAAGCAGTAGCTCGCCTGGCATGCGTGGGGCACTGGGTTCCATCCTCAGCACCAATTAAAAGTAAAATGAAGATGCTTTGTCCACCGAAAACTTGAAAAAGACCCAGTTGGAATAAGTCAGTTCTAAGACTGGAGGGCATTATTTCTTGACTGATAGTTAGCTCTAGATTAGCCCTTGTTTGTAGTCAGTCCCTGGTTGGAATGATCATTTCAGGTTTGGAAGACCAGTCCTAGGGTTTTTGGTTTAGGGGTTGGCTTCAATTTCAGGGTTGGAAATAGGGGTGGATTAGGAATAAGGGCCAGCCCTGCAATGGGTGTTACAAGCTTCTTCCTATCCCCAGCTGTTCCGTTGGCCCCATTATGGAGCTCCACTCACTGGGGAAAATCTGTCCGTGCAGGTAGTCAACTGCAGCCGTGTGTTCAGCTCCAGGTGAGTAGGCCTGGGGAAGTCAGGGGTGCAGGAGAGGCTGGGATTGACTTACTGACATTTCCCTGGGATACTCTTCTGTCCCATGCTACTCCCCTAGGCCTCTGGGGACCCTGGTGATCTCCCTGCAACAGCTACAGAGTGCTGGGCGTTTGGTGCTACGGGAGGCCCTAGTGGATGAAAACCTGCGAGTGTCCCCTGTGAGTCCCATCAGCACCAATCTGCCACCCCCAAACCCAAGACCCCCTCTAGATAGAGGATTCCACTTAACCCAGGGAAACTCAAGACCCAGACACCGTGGTTCAACCCCTACCACTGCTAGGGCTCCTTTCATTGCAGTCCCTGTCTGAGTATGATGTGGGCCAGAACCAGGTTCAGCTCTGAGGCCCTGGGTTGTGGCAAAAGGGGAGATAAGTTGTCTGTTGCTCTCTGATCCTGGAGTAGACTCACTTCTTGTTGAACACCTGGCTGAATTTTCTTTATTTTTTATTTATTTATTTTTTTGGTACCAGGAATTGAACCCAAAGGCACTTAACTACTGAACCATATCCCCAAGCATTTTCTATATTTTATTTAGTGACGGGGTCTCACTGATTTGCTTAGTGCCTTGCTCAGTTACTGAGGCTGGCTTTGAACTGGCGACCCTTCTGCCTTAGCCTCCTGAGCTGCTGAAATCACAGACATGTAATGAATTTTCCTGGTGTTTCACAGAAATTCATATTGCCTAGAAGTAGATCTGGCTTGAAATCTCCCATCTGACAGCTTCTCATTTGAAAACTTGGACAAGCTATTTAACATTTCTATGCTGTTTTCTTCATTTACATTATGTGGATTTAAAGCAAGTGTTGTTTTTCATTCACTCTATAGTCATTGTTTAAGCTCTTAAAAGCCAAGTGTGGTGCTGAGCAATGAGGATTCAGTAGTGAGCAAAACCAGACATGGAATTACCCTATTGGAGCTCTCTTGCCTAACATTAAACAAATATCCACACAAATAAGTGTGAAATTGCAACTGAATGCAGGTAGGGAGCTGGGAGAGTACATAACAAGGATATGAGATCTACTTTGAGGTCAGAAAAATTTCCCTGAGAAAGTAATGCTTAAGCTTGGAGCTCAACTATTATAGATATGAAACGTGAAGGAAGAATATTCCAGGCAGAAGAACTCAAATATGCTAAAGTCCAGTATCCTGGGGGAGCATAGCTAGAGAGCAGAGAAGAGCAGAACCCGAAATGAGAAGGAGCTGGAGTGGACGGCAAGGACCAGGTCATGCAGAACTGAGAAGATCACAGTAAGGGATTTGCAAAAGCAGTAGGAGATTTTGGAGCTGTATTTGACCTCCTCAATAAATAGCTTGCTCATTACATTCTTAGCAAAGTTGTGAATAATCAACATTATTGATAATTAGAGAGGATCCACAAGTCACCTTAGTGGCAGGCCAGGAGGGTCTATGTTTACAGATGGAGAAAAAGGCATTGTCCTTGGGCCTCTCAGGCTTAGGACAGTTTGAGTACTACACTGTATATGTTTTCAGATCCAGGTAGAACTTGACCTGAAGTATCAGCCTCCAGAGGGCGCTGCTGGAGCCTGGGCAGAGGAGGACTTTGGGGCACTCATCCGGGATAGGTAAACTAAGCAAAGCCTGGTGATTCCAGCCCAGGTGGTCCCAGTCCAGGCAGGTCCTGGAAAAGGAGACGTTTTCACTCCAGATCCATAGAGTTATAGCCAGATACTATGACTCTTGCAGCTCTGTCTTTGGGCCTGGCCCTCCCTCACTCCCTTCATTAATTTTTCCTCCTCCCAGCTCAGAGTTGATCATCCCCAATGTGGGCTTCCAGGAGCTGGAGTAAGTATATGAGGGATGATCTGGGATCACTGGGGTTGGTCTTGGGGTTAGGAGCCAGTGACATGGGGTTAGTCCTGAAGGTATCAGGACTGAATTAATTCCAAGGTCAGAGATCTGTTCCAGAATCAAGAGTTAATTTGGGAATTAGAGACTCTCAGGGTTAGGAGTCTGTCCTGAGATCAGTGGGGTCAGTATAAGGGTCAGTCCTAAGGTCAACAAAATCAAGGAATGCCCAGATATGGGTAACAGGTCCCAGGCATATCTCTTGAGGGCTTTCCTATTAGGCCTGGGGAGGCCCGGCTGGAGCGACGGGCAGTAGCTCTGGGCCGCAGGCTAGCTCGAAGCCTAGGTCCGCAAGATGATGATGAGAATGAGCTGGATCTGGAGCTGGAGCTGGAGCTGGAGGATGAGCCTGATGTGGAGCTTTCTGGGGTCGTGTTCAGCCCCCTCAAGAGGTATCTTGTACCCACATGCACCTGCTCCTACACCCTGCCAATGAGTCAGTCTCACCATTCACACATGTGGACCCACACCCATCCACCCTCACAAACACGGTCCCAGGGTATGGGTGAAGGGTGGATATCCTGTGGTCAAGGGTCACTCATAGGCATAGACACTGCCACTTCCGCACAATGATAAGTGATGAAAAGTAAAGAGCAAGTTTTAACTCTGGCTCACTGCAGTGTCCCAGTGCTTAGAATAGTGTTGGCATATAGTAGGTGCTCAATAAATTTTTGTTTGAACAAATAAATTGACTCAGGAGTTCAGGAATGAGTCAAATTCTGGATGTAGGCTTGCTTGAGGTGTAGGTAAGGCAAGAAAAGCCCCAAAGGACTCAGAATCCAAAAGTTTATAAGGAACAGGAGACCTCACCTCCAGTATCAAGTGAGTGTGTGTGTTGGCAGGGAATGGGGAAGCTAAAGCTGACTTTAAGCTTCTTTACAGCCGAGCCCACAGCCTGGCCCGTGGGGATCCTTTCCAAATGTCCAAAGCCCAGGACTTCCAGGTACTGCTCTCTTCCCAGGCCTCAAACCTGTGGATCCCCCATTCTGTGTGCCTGCACGTTCCTTCCCCTACGTTGGTAGGTCTGGCGTCCTCTCCTCCCTTTCTGCACCTCTTAGGTAGGGGTCACCGTGCTGGAGGCCCAGAAACTAGTGGGAGTAAACATTAACCCCTATGTGGCCGTGCGCGTTGGGGAGCAGCGCCGTGCGACAGCCACACAGCGTGGGACCAATTGCCCCTTTTACAATGAGGTGGGCACGATCAAGGAAAGTGGCGAGTCTGAGAGTGGACAGGACCAAGATAGGAATCATCCTTAGAGGAGGCGTGGCCTACGTGCGCTGGAGTCTAGAATATGAAGGGGCGGGGCTCATCAAGGGAAAAAGTGTGCGGAGGCTCAGTCCAGGGTGGAAGTACCGCGTTGTCTTCACCAGAGGCTGGGGCAAGCCGGCGTGGGCGCTTCACATCTAACGTTCTCTCACCTTCCTTACTTTCCCTCACCCCCACTTCAATCCAGTACTTCTTGTTCGAATTTCATGAGACCCAGCTTCGCCTTCAAGACTTGCTGCTGGAGATCACGGTGAGGAGACAGAAGGGAGAGCTTTCCTTCAGGAAAGGGGAACACTGAAGCTTCGGGACTAACACCACTTCCCCCCAGGTTTTCCATTCGCAGTCCCTTCCCTTTATGGCCACCCGGATAGGCACCTTCAGGATGGACCTGGGCATCGTCTTCGACCAGCCAGGTACCGAACTTTAGGCTTATTGAGACTGATCTGCAGGGACAGGGACCTCTCAGCAGTGACTCCGCATGGACTCCTGTGCACTAACTTCTGAGACAGCCATCTCTTGCGAAGACTGACACTCCAAACATTCTCACTCCTCTCTACTGAGCCAGAGAGGAACCCCCGCCACTGTCCAATGCTCTGGTCGCAGCTCTATGATCGCCTGGTGCATCCCACCAGCGTCCCCTGACTCCTCGCCCGTCTTTCTGCCCTAGATGGCCACTTCTATCAAAAATGGGCTCCTCTGCATGACCCCCAGGATACTCGCGCCGGGACCAAGGGCTTCGTTAAGGTCACCTTGTCCGTGAGGGCACGCGGAGACCTGCCTCCTCCACTGCCACTCCTGGGTCCAGGGCACAGTTCGGACATCGACAAGTGAGCTGGGGTGAGGGGAGGAGAGAATCGGATCCGGTGTGGCCTCGGAGGCGCGGAGAGGCGAAGGGATAGATTCTGCTCCTCGGCCTCTCACCTCCCTGCTCCTCCAGGAACTTGCTCCTGCCGCGCGGGATCCGAGCAGAGAGGCCGTGGGCGCGGCTCCGCGTGCGGGTGTACCGCGCCGAGGGCCTTCCAGCACTGCGTCCAGGGCTACTGGGGAGTCTGGCACGCGCCCTGCACGACCAACGCGTCCTCGTGGACCCCTATGTACGGGTGTCCTTCTTGGGACAGCAGGTAAGTCTCTAGCGTGCCCCCTCCGCCGCAACTCAGGCCCTGATCCCACGCTCAACCCTCTCAGTCGGTCTTCACGTCGGTCTTCAGGGCGAGACGTCGGTGCGCAGCGAGACAGCGGCGCCGGAGTGGAACGAGCAGCTGAACTTTGTGGAGCTGTTCCCACCGCTAACGCGCGGACTTCGCCTGCAGCTGCGGGACGACGCGCCCCTCCTCGATGAGGCCCTCGCCACGCACGTGCTGGACTTGAAGCAGATCTCGCACCCCGGCCGCGCGGGTGAGTGCAGCTGGCGCTGGGCCCTGTCAGCCCCAGATCCCGCTTCAACTAGCCTGAGTCCCTCAGAGCCGTAGTCGCTCCTTCCTCGGGACCCAGCTCAGCTGAGGGAGTCGGGTCCACCGGACAAAATGAACTGCTCCAGGCTGGCCCCGCCCTTCGCCCGCCCCCCTCCCCACCCGACACAAACCCCATCCTCGGTTTGCAAAAACCTGACCACAGTCACGCATCCGGTAACCACGCCTGCCCTGCTCTTCCTACGGATTTATGATCGCTGAAACAGGGCTGCTGCCTAAGTAGCCACTCATCCAGTCCTTCACCCTTTTACATGTAGCCCCACCCCGGTCCCGGCTCTGCCTGGGTATTTGGCTCTATCAATTGGTGGCCCCTAAAGGCCAAACTTCACCGATTCGCTTCGCCTTTGGGAGCTCAGCTGGTTTTGAGCTGCACCCAGGTGATGCTCCTCAGCGGTCTGCAGCTGTTCCCTTCCAGAACTGCTGAATTATTTTCTGCCATATCCCAACCCCAGACATGGAGGAGATAAGGGTATGGAGTATAGACTATTCTAGTATCCACTCGCCCGTGCTCCCCTCCAAAACACTGTTCTTGTCCCCCACAGCCGGGTTTAACCCCACCTTTGGCCCAGCCTGGATACCCCTCTATGGCTCGCCCCCTAGTAGGGGTGTCCGGGATGGTCTTCAAAGTCTCAATGAAGGCGTCGGCCAAGGCATTTGGTTCCGCGGCCGACTTCTGGTGGCAGTGTCCATGGAGGTGTTTGAAGGAAGAGCTGAACCTGAACCTCCCCAGACCTTACAGGGGTCCAGGTTGTCCCGACTCACCGGAAAGAAGAAGAAGAAAGCCAGACAGGGCCAGATCCCAACCAGGGTTCCGCAGCAGGTGGACACCAGCTCCAGTGCAGAATCTCCTGAGATTCCCAGTGCTATGGAGGTGGAAGTGGAGGAGTTGCTGCCTCTGCCGGAGGTGGGGGCTGGAGTCACTCTCAGCTTTGGAGGTTTAATGCATTCCCAGACACTGAACACCATGGGGGAGTTTCAATTTGGGGGCCTGGGTGGATTTGTACCATAATGGGTGGAGGGAGACTGACCAATCCCCTGGACCCAAAGTGTTGAGGCTGCAAGGCGCAGAGAGCGGTGCAGGACACCTGCAGTGACTTCTGGGCCTTGGCTGCAATGGGTTTTTTGTGAACATTGTGGCCAAGCATAGTCCAGGCTGCTCCCTGGGAGGCCAGGGGCTGACTCCAGCCTGATTCCCTTCCCCAGAATGCCCTGGCGCCCTGTGAAGATTTCCTGCTTTTTGGCGTGCTCTTTGAAGCCACCATGATTGACCCCACTATGGCCTTGCAGCCCATCAGCTTCGAGATTTCCATTGGTGTGTGGCCTACCTGAACCCCTGAGGGTCATGTTTTGAGGGTGGTCATTCATTTCAGACTGTATGCTCCTGAAAGGGGCTATTGACTTTCCATAAGGGTGGATTTTTACTTCTCTTGAGGCAAAATTGATTGAGGGAGGGGTCTGACCTCCCACCCATTGCCTGCTGACTCTTGCTGCTCTGAGGCTAGGTCATGCAGGCCGCCGAGAGGAGCAATTGGGCCGAGGGTCCAGGGCTGGGGAGAGAACTGAGGGCAACCTGGGGGAGGCTCAGCCTCTCCTGGAGTCTGAAGATATGGGGACCGGTCTGGAAGAGGAGGAGGAGGTGGGAACTCCAGCTCAGAGGCCAGAGCCTGTGGACGGCAGTGGGTGAGTGCTCCAATTCTCTAAGGGGGGTGTTGGGAGGTCATCATGTACTCAGGACACCCCGGAGCCTCAGTTTCTTTCTTTCTGGCCCAGACCATACCTCTGCTTGCCCCTGCGTCACCATAAGCCCTGTGTGCATGTGTGGAGTCGCTGGGAGGATTACACATGGCGCCTGCAAAGCAGCAACTGTGTTCACAAAGTGGCTGAGAGGCTGGTGAGGGCAAGGCCAGCACTTAAAGAGAATTGCAGGGCTATGCAGATGCTGGGGACACTTTGGCCCTTGAGGGAGCAACCAAGGGAAGCTAATCGGTGGAGCAAAAGGGAGCCAGCACCTTATTGGTGCAAGGCCAGAGCGTAGTGGACAAAGAACACAGTTTCTGGGTAAACTGAAGGGAATTCAGGAGATCAAAGTTATAGGAGGACAGGGATTCAGAATAGTTGAACCCAGGAAGGGGCTGGGTGAAGGGGTGGGGTAGAGTACTGGAGGCCAGGCCCCAGTGGAATGGAACCACTAAGGTTCTAGAGGAATAGAACCATGAATCCATGGAGCCAAAGAAGGGCAGGTTAGGAGGTATGGGGTGGAAGTGGGTGGGGCCTCCAGGTGGGAGTGGGGGTTATTGTACCTAGGACCCTCAAGACTTTGACCCTCTCACTGCCCTACAGAGCCAAGGGCTGCAGGAAGTTGAGAAGATGCAGCGTAGATCAGGACTCAGTGCCTGCACACGGCTCAAGCAGACTCTGGAGGAACTGGTGGCTGGAAGCAGGTGAACTAAGAGAGAGCCCTTAGAGCTATTGATCCTGGGCCTGTTCCAGGGTGGGAGAGACTTTGTGATTTGAAGCTGCATTTGCTCAGCATTTTATAGGAGACAACTTTAAATATCAAGGAGTTTGATGGAAATTTGGGGAGTTGGGATGTGCTCAGGTCCTTAGGTGCTTCTGCTACCACCTTCCATAAGGTCTCTTACCCTGGCTCCTGGGGGCATATATTGCTTCCCGTGTCTCCTACTTTATGGAGGAAACAGAATCCTCACCTTCTTCCATTTAATCTACTACCTGGCCAGCTTGTGCATCTCTCTCCTTCCTGCTAAGTGGAGGAAGCATCCTAGCTGTGATCTTGAATTTTTCTCCTCTCACTTCCTGGAGGAATTGGCTCTGCTGTTGTCCACTTCCTCTCCTGCATCCTCAACTGGTCCTTACTTATATCATCTTTTTTTGCTGTAACCACATAAACATGTTCTGGTTCCCTTTATATTTGACCTTCACTGACCCAAATTCCATAATCATAATTCTAGGCACTTAAGAACCTTTCTGGCGCTATTCTCAAAAGAATTAATTGTGTAATTATTCAGTAAATAATTATGGTACTTGCTGGGTGTGGTGGCACATGCCTGTAATCCCAGCAGTTTAGGAGTCTGAGACAGGAGGATTGCAAATTCAAAGCCAGCCTCAGCCAAAGCAAGGCACTAAGCAACTCAGTGAGACCCTGTCTCTAAATAAAATACAAAATAGGGCTGGGAATGTGGCTCAGTGGTTGAGTGCCCCTGAGTTCAATCCCCAGTACCCCCTCAAAAAAAAAAAAAATATATATATAGTACTTGCCATGCCAGACACTGTTTAAGTACAGGGATATCAGTGAAAAGGTATTTCTGATCTCGAAAATCCCTGAAGCTTGTATTATTCCCCTGTGGTGAGGGCAGTGGGTATGAGCAGAAACACAGATAATAAACATGAAAACAAAGAGATAAAAATATGCTATGTAGGATAAGTGTTAAGGGAGGAAATGAAAGAAAAATACATCAGAGAGATTTTATAAAGGGTGAAGAGGGCAGGGCATAGTGAAGGTGACGTGAAAAAGATGAAGGAGCATGTCACATCTGTAAGGGAACAGGCATGTTAGGTCCTTTCAGCCAACCAGGGGCGACTAAACCACAGGTGATCTCTGACTTAAATGGGCACAGGAATGCCCCAGGGTGTAAACATGTACACCCTGATGCAGTAGTCTCTGGGTTCGGGCTGAGACTCTGCAGTTCTGACAAGTACGCAGGTGATACCAGTGCTGTTGGGCGACACATGGAGTAGCTAGGGTACTTCTCAGTGGATAGTTAAATACTGGGGAGCTGTGAGGCTCAAAGGAAAGGCGACATGTCCTTGATGAATTCAGGTTGGTCCAAATGCATATAGACACCTATGGAGAACAAGGCTAAGAAGGCTTTGAGGGAATGGGGGTTGGGAGGCCTGTTCTGAGGGAATTGGCCCCAAGAGCCCATGTTCTCCCCTGTGACTCCCCTGGTTTGTGTGTCCCCTCTCCCTACAGACAGTTTTGCCGCAGTACTGAGCGTAGGACGATGACACGGCCCAACAACCTGGATCGATGCCGAGGGAAACTGCTGACGCACAGCCTGGTATGGGCAGGGGAAGGAAGGCCGGGACCTGGCTAGAACCCTCCACTCATGCTCTCTTTTTGCCCTTTCAGAACCTGTTGGCAAAGCAAGGTCTGCGGCTTTTACGTGGTCTGAGACAGGCCAACATGCAAAAGAAGGTGACATTGGCCAAGAAACTCCTTGCAAAACTGCGCTTTCTGGCTCAGGAGGTAATGCCTCTCTGACCCCGTCTGCCTACCCCGTACACCCATCCCCCTAAGCCTTTGACCATCCAGGTTCTCTGGGCAGATGTAATGTCACGTCATTCCTTTGGAATTACTGAGGGTGAGGAAGAAAGTTCTAGGGTTCAGCAGGGATTCAGGGAGCATTCAAGATCTCTTTGGTTGAAGATTTGAGAGTAAATTCCCTTGGGCATGACCTCCCTGGTCTGAAACTCTGAATTCAGTGTATGAAGGGAAAGGGAGAATATTTTCTCTGCTAACCATCTGCATATGTTATCTGGGTTATTCCTCCAGCAAACTTAGGAAGAGTTTACCCCATTTGAAAGGAGCAGAAACAGGCTTAGAGAGGGAGTCTTAACAGCTGGTTAAGTAGCAACAGGGATTCCAAACCAGTTAGATCCTGGTTTCAGACTTCAAAGGATAAATTGGGATTTAGTAAGAAAGAATGCATATATGTGCAAATGGCCAGAATTAGAACTGGGGGACATGTGGAAGACAGGGTGTTGGAAAGATGGAGACAGTATATAGAATTTATACTGAATTTTAGTGCAAAATTGCTTTATTGGTTTTGTTTATTTGGTGCTAGAATCAAACCCAGGGCTTCACTCACACTAAGCACATGCTTTACCACTGAACTACAACCCTACTCTGCTTTTAAATATTTGTAGTGAAAACCTGTATTTTGTGACATAAATAAGCATCCTGAAATAATATAGTTTAGTTTTGCTCTTTTTCAAACTTATATTATTTTGCTCTTTTTTAAATATTATGTATGTGAGATTTATCCAGATCATTGCATGTAGATGTATAATTTGTCTCATTACTGTATAATATTGTATATAATATATGTTATACAATATTGTACCTAATATTATATAATTTTATAATTTGTTTCATTGCTGTATAATATTTCCTTCTGTGAATATACTATAATTTATTTATACATTGTACTGTTGATGGATTTGCAAATCGTTCCTAATTACTGGTCATTAGAAATAATGCTTCCAAGCTGTGCAGTGGCACACAACTGTAATCCCAGCAACTCAGGAGGCTGAGGCAGAAGGGTTGCAAGTTCAAGGCCAGTCTCAGCAACTTAATGAGACTCTGTCTAAAAATAAAAATTAAAAAAAGGACTGGGGCCTGAGTGCTGTGGCACACACCTATAATCCCAGTAGCTCTGGAGGCTGAGGCAGGAGGTTTGCGAGGGCAAAGCCAGCCTCAGCAATTTAGCAAGCGGCTAAGCTACTAAGTGAGACCCTGTCTCTAAATAAAATACAAAGTTGGGCTGGGGATGTGGCTCAGTGGTTGAGTGCCCCTGAGTTCAATCCCTGGTACCCAAAATAAATAAATAAAAATAAAAAGGCCTAGGGTGCTGGGGTTGTGGCTCAGTGGTAGAGCCCTTGCCTAGCACGTGTGAAGTACTGGGTTTGATGCTCAGCACCACATAAAAATAAATAAACAATAAAAATAATAATAATAAAACTATAAAAAATAATGTTTTCTTTAAAAAAAAAAATATATATATATATATTTTAGGTGTAGATGGACACAATACAATGCCTTTATTTTTATGTGGTGCTGAGCATCAAACCCGGGTCCTGCCCATGCTAGGCGAGCGCTCTACCGCTGAGCCACAATCCCAGCCCCAGAAATGTTTTCCAAGACCATTTTGGCACATGTCCTGGTATGCAAGGGCTAGAGTTTCTGTAGAGCAGCGATTCTCAAGCTTTTTCTTCTTAGGACTCTTTGGTGCCTTTAATAACTATTGGGTTTCCCAAAGAGCATTTGTTTATGTAGACTTTGTTACCATTACATGAATTAAAAAGGAAAAACAAAGCCAGGTGTGGTTGTGAATGCCTGTAATCCCAGTGGCTCAGGAGGCTGGGGCTGGAGGATTGTAAATTCAACGCCAGCCTCAGCAATTTAGCAAGGCTCTAAGCAACTCAGTGAGACCCTGTTTCTAAATAAAATTTTTAAAAAAAAAAGTATAAAAAGGAAAAACTAAAAATCCTGAGAAATAAAGCAATAGTTATTATTTCATTAGATAACACGAGCAAACCAATTACATGTCAATATAAATAACATGTTTTCATAAAAAATAACAATAGCCAGGCATGATGGCACAAACCTATAATCCCAGTGACTCAGGAGGCTGAAGTAGGAGGATTGGAAGTTCAAGGCCAACCTCAGAATTTTAGTGAGGGCTTAAGAAACTTAATAGGACCTTGTCTCAAAATAAAAATAGAGCCGGCGCAATAGCGCACTTCTGTAATCCCAGCAGCCCAGGAGGCTGAGACAGGAGAATTAAGACTTCAAAGCCAGCCTCAGCAACAATGAGGCACTAAGCAACCACGGTGAGACCCTGCCTCTAAGTAAAATACAAATTAAGGCTGGGGATGTGGCTCAGTGGTATAGTGACCCTGAGTTCAATCCCTGGTATAACAACAACTACTACAACTACAAAAAACCACCACCACAACAAAAAGCAAACAAAAACCCCACAAAGCTATAATCTCCAAAACAAAAAACTTAGTGAGAAAAGTGGTATTGATTCACATTTTTAAAATAACTTTTTAATACTCTGTTATATTAAAATTTTGGTCTATTTTGTACTTTGAAAGGATTGATATTTTTGATTATTTTCAATTTTCAAGTGTTTGCTGAAATGACCATCTTTTAGCTCTTGTGTACTTCCCCACTGTAACTTTTAGAATTTTTATCATACTTATTTTAATGTCCCAGTCTAATAATTCCAACATCTGGGTTATCTTATGTGTCTTATGTGTTATTTCTTCTCTTGATCAAGAGTCACATTTTTCACTTTTCCTGTCTTATGGTTTTTTGGGGTTATTTTTGTTTGTTTTTTTTTTTTTTTGGGGGGTGGGAGATGTTAATCCCACGGACACTTTACTACTGAGTGACATCCCAAGTCCTTTTTAGTTTTTGAGACAGAGTCTTTGCTCAGTTGCCCAGGTTGGCCTTGGACTTAAGGTCCCCCTGCCTCAGCCTCCCAAATGACTGGGGTTACAGGCATGCACCATCATGTCCAACTGTCTTGTGACTTTTTATTTATAATGTCTGTATTTTTGTATGAAAGAACAGTAAAGACTAAAATAAATAATATGTATTTCCAGAAAGTGTCATTCCCCTCCTCACATCAGGCATCGGGAGTGAATCCTGTGTCATGCTTTGTATTTGACCTGGGCTTGGCTGTGAACTTGTTTGGGTTCACTTCACCTCTGGCTTTGAATGATTTGAGGATGGGACAGGACTCTCCTTTCATCTGGGCCTAGAATTGAGAACTGGCAAGATCCCACAAATCTGTCTCTATTCTCACCCCAACTGCCAACATTCTGATTATGGGCCCTTGTCCCTGCTTTACAGGCCACCTGACAGGCTTAGGGTTGTAGACAAGTTCTTGTTTTCTCATTCTGTTTCCTTCCCTCTGCACCTAAGGAGATAGCTTTTAGACCTGTTTTCCCTTCCCTAGAAAGGGACCCATCCTGCAGCTCTGAAAGTCCTGAGTGCTCCCCTGCTTTCAGTGGGCTCTCCAGCTGAGCCTTCAGCATTCTCTAGCCTTGGGGCAGTGTGCCCTTTCAGCTCTCCAGCTTCTCTCTCTACTACAAAAGCTGAAATCCCAGAGGACCACCGATAGATTTCTTTGAGCTCATCTGTCCTCTTATTTTCTACTAAAGGTGGTTACTTTTCACTTGTAAAAACCCTTAAGGGGGGCTGAGACTGTAGCTTGGTGGCAGAGTGCTTACTGAGCATGGGTGAGTTTCTGAGTTCAAACCTTAGCACCACATAAAAACAAACAAATAAAATAAAGGCATATTGTCCATTTACAACTACAAAAACAAAAACAAAGCTAATGAGGATCTCTTATTGCAGCTATTTACATACCTCCCCTTAGCTCTAAGTGAAGATCCTTAGGAAGGAGTTGGTAGATAGATAAGTCTTGTTTTGTGGCTAGGTCCTTGGGATTCTCATGTGGCATGCAGCATTAAACATTTCTTAGAAGTTGTATAGTTTCTCCTTATTTATGACCAATTCCTTTTTATAACTGCAGCTCTGCCAGAGGTGGGAGCATCTGTAGATCTCTCTTCACCTATGAAGAATCCATCACTTTCTGGATTTATTTCATTAGGTTTCTTTGGATCCTCACTTCTGTGATGTTTTGTTGTTGTTGTTGTTGTGTTAAACACACAGTTTTGCAATTTATTTGGGTTGTTTTCGTTGTTAGGGTGACAGTGAGTCTTGTGTGCAACTTTCTTCGTCCAGACTGGTAATGGACTCCTCCGCTGATTTTTTTTAAAATTTAGCATTTTCCTTTCACACATGCAATGAAATGTACAAATCTTAACTAAACATTTGCTGAATTTTGGTGAATATATAGAACTCTGTAAAACAAATGCCTACCAAGAATCAAGGTATAGGGGGGTTGGGGATATAGCTCAGTTGTTAGAGGGCTTGCTTCACATGTACAAGACCCTGGGTTCAATCCCCAGCACCACAAAAAAAAAAAAAAAAAAAAAAAAAAAAAAGAATCAAGGTGTAGAATATTACTATCATCCTAAAATGAGATAACCACTGTGTTAATTTTTCATTATGTTTTTGACTGTTCTAGGATTTTGTATCTAGAATGATGCAATATGGATTGATGGTTCTATAAAGACATTGGAAACACTGAATTAGCACACATTGAACTAGTGATTCCTGAATCATTATGCCTAGGGGAGGGATGTTGGATTTCTACAAACCTCAAGTTTTTGTCATTGGACCATTACATAACCTTGTTTTATGTCTGTTTAAAGAAACCTGGTAGTGGACACCTCCACTGATTTTTTAAAAAATTTAGCGTTTTCCTTTTACACCACACATGCAATGAAATGTACAAATCTTATCTAAACATTTGCTGAATTTTGGTGAATATATAGAACTTTGTAAAACAAATGCCTACCAAGAATCAAGGTATAGCGGGCTGGGGACATAGCTCAGTTGGTAGAGGGCTTGCTTCACATGTATAAGACCCTGGGTTATTTAATAAATATTGTTGATTTGTTAACATTGAACTCCAGGCTAACAGTACTATCACTCAGGCCTGAATGAAGGTTTTCTAATACACATCTATATTAGAAAGTACATGTTCTTGTGCTTAGCAAGACTAGCCAGCACTTCAGCACTACACCTGGGGATCATTTTAAATAGTGAAAGTACTGACAAAAAGCACAAAAATGCAAAGATCATAGTGCTCAGTAGACTATAAGAAAGACACTTATTTGCAGTAGTACAGGTCATGAAGATAGAGAATGGCCTTATTCCACTGCAGGGTGGCTCAATTTTTTTGTCTCTCTGCCAAAAAAATACACATGTGCCTATAAAAAATGCCAGGACTATAAATTTGGGGCTTATAAATATTAGCAAGCAAGTGAATTTGCAAATACAGAATCTGTGAATAATGAGGATAGACTATATTCTTTATAGTAAAAGGCTTTTTTTTTTTACTTTATTTTACTTATTTATTTATGTGGTGCTGATGATCATTTGGTTTATTTATTTTTTTGTGATGATCAAACCCAATGCCTCACACATGTGAGGCAAGTGCTCTACCACTGAGCCACAACCCCAGCCCAGGAAGGGCTTTTTTTAAACTCAGAACAATGTTTTTGTTTGTGATTCATCCACATTGCCAGTTTTATTTCTTTTTATTGTTGAGTAATTTTTAATTGCTTGAGTATATGTTAGTTTGTTTATTCATCCTCATGTTGATGGATACCTGGATTTTTTCATGTTTTAGGCTATTATGAAGAAAGCTTCCATGAACATCTTGCATAAGTCTTTTTAAGAATATATACATTGGTTTCTCTTGGGTAAATACCAAGAAGTAGAATTTCTCAGTTATAGGATGTCTACATGTTTAATTTTTTTTTTTTTTGAGAGAGAGAGAGAGAGAGAGAGAATTTTAATATTTTTTAGTTTTCGGCGGACACAACATCTTTGTTTGTATGTGGTGCTGAGGATCTGAGGATCGAACCCGGGCCGTACCCATGCCAGGCGAGCGCGCTACCGCTTGAGCCACATCCCCAGCCCTACATGTTTAATTTTTTAAAAACTGCCAGATCATTTTTTGAAGTAATTGCTCCTTTTTACACACCCACCAGCAAAATAAGAAAGTTCCAGTTACTTTGTTTTCTCTTCAACTTTTGGTGTTATTAATCTTTTTTTTTAATATTGCACTTTTTAAATTTTTATTTTTAGTTGTTCATGACATAATACCTTTATTTTATTTATTTATTTTATGTGGTGGTGAGGATCGAACCCAGTGCCTCACACATGCAAGGCAAGTGCTCTACCACTGAGCTACAACCCCAACTCAGTCTTTTTAATTTCAGATATTTTGGGCCTGGAGATGTTGCTCAGTGGTAGAGCACTTGCCTAGCATGCATAAGGCCCTGGGTTTCATCCCACCACCACAAAAATAGATGAATAAATAGATAAAATAAAACCAGTGCCCAATTTTTTTAAAATTTTGAATTTTGATGGGTGTATAATGACAACTCATTGCAGTTTTAATTTGTACTTTCCTAGCACTCAGTGATGTTGAACGTTTTCATGTGACCATTTGCCATTCATATATTTTTATGAAGGGGTTTTCATGGCTTTTCCAGTCTTCAAAATTGAACTGTTTGGTTTTAAATTATTAGATTGTATAGTTTAAAAACATATCCTGGAACTGGGCATGATGGTACATACTTATAATTCCAGCAGCTCAGGAGGCTGAGGCAGGAGGACCACAAGTTCAAAGCCAGCCTCAGCAACTTAGCAAAGTCCTAAACAACTTAGCAAAACCCTGTCTCAAAATTAAAAATTAAAAAAATGGGCTGGAATATAGCTCAGTGGTTGAGCATCTCTGGGTTCAATCCCTGGCACCAAACAATAGCAACAACAACAAAAAACCCCAAAACAAAAAATCCCCCAACATATGCTGGATATGAATCATTTGTGACTCCCTGATTCATTTTCTTTCCTTTATTTACAAATACTTTGTTTTAGTCGGAGTTGGACACAATACCTTTATTTTTTATTTTTATGTGTTGCTGAGGATCAAACCCAGCACCTCACACATGTCAGGTGAGCATTCTACCTCTGAGCCACAACCCCAGCCTATGATTCATTTTCTTTTTTTTTGAATTTGTTTTTAAAGAGAGAGAGAGAGAGAGAAAGAGAAGAGAGGGAGAGAGAGAGAGAGAGAATTTTTTTAAATATTTATTTTTTTTTTAGTTTTTGGCGGACACAACATCTTTGTTTGTATGTGGTGCTGAGGATCGAACCTGGGCCTCATGCATGCCAGGCGAGCGCGCTACCGCTTGAGCCACATCCCCAGCCCCTCATTGGGGACTTTTAATAAAATATTTATAAATATTTTACCCAGACACTTTCACTGTTTTTAGTGAGAGGAAGATCTTAATTTCTAGCTCATGATATTACTCAAAATGGAATTGTGGGATGATGGCTTTGAATGGGGGAGGGAGAGGGTTAGGTTTGGGCTTCCTATCTAGCAGTTCTAGCAATTTTCTGAACTCTGTGATATTTAAAGTTCTACTATGTTCCATGCTCTGTATTAAGCCAAGGGGATCCAGCCCTTCTGATGTTCTTCACCTTTTGGGGCTTGTGTTTTAGTAAGAGAGGAATTATACATCTGTAAATGAATAAGAAAACTGGTTGTGACCTATAGGAATTGCCATGAGAGATGTTCCAGAGGCTAAGAGGGCAGGGGAGAACCTCCAGGCAGGAGTTCTCTGCAGAAACAACACTGACTAAAACCCAGAGGAAGGGGAAAATGGTTTTTCATAGTAGAAAATGGGTTGGGAGGAAAGACTGAAAGCAGGAAGACTTAGTAGGAACTGTTGCCATTGACTGTGGATGGTCTTGAAGTAGGATGGTAAGGACAGGAGAGAAGGGGGACAATGGCAGGACTTGGTGATTGGATGTTAGAGAAAACTGACATCTGCATCCGTATTTAACTGATGCAAATGGACATTTGGTGGGGAAACTGGGTAAGGATCAAACTCAGGAGGAGAGAAAGGTAAAGATATCAGATTGACACATGCTCCAACATGGTTGAACCTTGAGGTCATTGTTCTAAGTGAGATAAGCCAGGCACAAAAGGACCAAATGCTGAGGAATCCACTTGTACAAAGCACGTGGAATAGTCCAATTCATAGATGCAGAAAGTAGAAGGGTGGTAGCTGGGGCGGGGATGAAGTGGGAGAAGGAAGAGTTAGTGTTTAGTGGGAACAGAGTTCTGTTTTGCAAGATGAAAAGAGTTCTATACAAGTGCGGTGGCGCACGCCTGTGATCCCAGAAGCTCAGGAGACTGAGGCAGGAGGATCAAGACTTCAAAGCCAGCCTCAGCAATGGCGAGGCCCTAAGCAACTCAGTGAGACCCTGTCTGTAAAAAAAAATACAAAATAGGGCTGGGGATGTGGCTCAGTGGCCCAGTGACTCTGAGTTCAATTCCTGGTTCCCCCCATCCCCTGCCCCCCCCAAAAAAAAAAAACAGTTCTAGAGATGGATGGCAATGGTGGCTGCACAGCAGTGTGAATGCCACTGACCTCACACTTAAAATGCTTTTGGTGATATATATATATATATATATATATATATATATATATATATATATATATATATTTTTTTTTATATGTAACTTTATCACAATTTAAAAGAAGAACTGAGGTTGAACTATGAGTCTCAGGTGTTCTATGAGGCATCTGAGAGGAGACGTCAGGGGCACATGGCCACATGGATCTGGGGTTCAGGGGAGGTCAGGGCTGGGATGGATATTTGGTTTGTCTGTCTAGCCCAAGCTGTGGGAGCAGGTGGTCTCAGCTGCAGATGCCTGGATGACGCCTGTTCTCCACTGGCAGCCACAGCCGCCCCTCCCTGATGTGCTGGTCTGGATGCTCAGTGGGCGCCGCCGTGTGGCCTGTGCTCGGATCCCTGCCCAGGATGTGCTGTTCTCGGTGGTGGAGGAGGAGCGAGGCCGGGACTGTGGGAAGATCCAGAGTCTGCTGCTCACAGTGAGGGGGGCCCTGGGGTGAGGGTGCTGGGGAGAGTGGGGTGTGGCTCAGGGAAGATAGGGCCTCAAGAGTGGAGGCCGGTGGTTCCCAGCCAGGAGACCCTGAACTCTTTTCAGCTGCCCCAAAAAGCCAAAAGGAGATCATAGCTTTGCCCAGGTCAGCTTAGAAATGAAATAAATAGCAAAGTTGTTAGCCCTCGGCCTGCACTGGCTCTTTTGCTGACTAGGCTCTGATACATGGCAGAGTGATGAGAGAGAGAGAGAGAGAGAGAGAGATTAGTCAGTCTCTTATAAGGGTAACTGATAGTCAGGCAAAATATTTCTAAATGAGGCATCCCTAAACAAGTTATCAAAAGGGATCTCTAATGGTGAATTGTTGTGACTCTTGGAATTGGGGACAGGGAATATATTGAGGGTGGAGGGAACAAAAGAGGGAGGGCAGAGGTCAGAGTGTAGCTTTGGGATTGGAGTTTTGGGGAAGTGACAGCATTAGCCAGGAGGTGTAGGGACAGGGTATGGGGTGCAGGGCATGAAGTGGTGTGCAAAAGTGGAGGCAAGAGGAACTGCTTTTTGGACTGAAGTCCTCCTCTGTTCCAGACTCTGTTGTAGCCCTGGGGATCCAGCCCTTGCCATGTTCCTCATCTTTTTGGAGGGTGGGATTTCGTAAGGGAGACTATACATCTATAAATGAGTAAGAAGAATAGTCACAACCTATAGGAATTGCCAAGAAAGATGTTACAGAGACCAAGGGGGTGGGGAAAACCTGCTCAGATAAGATGGCCAGGGACATCTCTACAGAAACAACCTTGAATCTAAAACCCAGAGGATGGGGAGAAGCCAGTGTGGAACTTGGGCACAGTTTGACTGTAAGAGCAGGGTGTGCCTTGGAGCCACAGGATTTTTGGGCCGAGCTGGGGTAAGAAGAGCAGGCCTCTGAGGCCCCAACATGCCTCCTTCCCACACAGGCACCAGGGGCAGCTCCTGGGGAGGTCTGTGCCAAGCTGGAGCTCTTCCTGTGGCTGGGGCTGGGCAAGCAAGCCAAGGCCTGCACCTCCGAGCTGCCCTCAGACCTGCTGCCTGAGCCTTCGGTGGGGTTGCCCCACAGCCTGTACCGGGATGGTGAGTGCAAGGCTGGGCGGGGCAGGCACAGGGCTCACCTCACTATTTGCCCAAGGTGGGAGCTCATGAGTCATGGGAGGGGTCGCCTGAATGGGCATGGCACCTTCCTTTCCCACACCCCAGACTTCAGCTACTTCCAGCTCCGTGCTCACCTATATCAGGCCCGAGGTGTGTTGGCAGCAGATGACAGTGGCCTCTCTGACCCCTTTGCTAGAGTCCTCATCTCTACCCAGTGCCAGACCACACGGGTAAGGGCCAGGCTGGGGTATGTCTGAAGATCCTGGGGCACAAGGTGGAGTGGGACTGTGCTTTTCCTTATGGCCCTAAGTCTCTGCCCACTTTTCAGGGCAGAACAGTGGATAGGACCAAGCTGTTGTAGCTGGTGGTGGAGAACCCAAGGTCTCAGGGGAAAGGAGTCATTTCCTGGGGTTAACTTTAGAATAGGTTCTGAAGGTAGCAGATTACAGTAGGGAGAGCCAGGGCTGGGAGGGGCAGCCTGACGCCGATGGAGGATGTTGGTCTTCATCTATCCCGATTCTTTCATGAAATATAAAATAAATAAAAAGAGCTAAGGATTGTGGCTCAGTAGTTAAGTACCCCTGAGAATACCCTCCAGAGAATACAGGCTGAAGCACAAAAATAGAATACCATTTTAGAGCAGGAATGCCCACCTGGCACACATGTGGGGAGCTGCCTGCTGACACCTGCCACTGCCCCCTTCTCTCCATGGCCCCCAAGGTTCTGGAGCAGACGCTGAGCCCTCTGTGGGATGAACTCTTGGTATTTGACCAGCTGATCGTGGACGGGAGGCGGGAGCACTTGCAGGAGGAGCCTCCGTTAGTGGTTGTCAGTGTCTTTGATCACAATAAGTTTGTGAGTTCATGCGGCCCCACCTGGGCTCTTGTCTGCCCCTGCTTCTTGATGTCCCTCTTCTGAGTATCTTTTGTTTTTATCACCCTGACCCTCTCCCAGGGCCCCCCAGTGTTCCTGGGCAGGGCACTGGCTGCCCCCAGGGTAAAGCTGGTAGAGGAGCCATACCAGTACCCTGAGCTACAGTTCTTTTCCATGAGGAAGGGACCCCGGGCAGCTGGAGAGCTCATTGCCACCTTTGAACTCATTGAACTGGACTACCGTGGCGGACTTGAGGTCAGAGTACGGAGGCCCACCTGGCACAGGCTGTGGGCCTATCTTGTTATTCATCGAGCCCCAGGGGATATAAAACATGGGTATAATCCCAGCGGATGGGGAGGCTAAGGCAAGAGATCACCAGTTCAAAACCAGCCTCAGCAACTTAGCAAGGCCCTAAGCAACTCCTCGAGACCCTGTCTCTAAATAAAATATAAAAAGAGCTAGGGATGTGGCTCAGTGAGTGCCCCCTGAGAATACCCTCCAGAGAATACAGGCTGGAGGTCTGTCGTGGGGTCACTCATTGGGAACATCACGAGTGGTCATACTGTGGGATTGCCTCACCAGGCCTTCAACCCCAGAGAGCCCTGGCTATGGTCCTTCTGGTGCCATCCCGTCCTACCCACCAGCCCCCCTGTATATGCTGCTTTTCAAGAGCCACTCCCTCTCCCAGCCTTGCTGGCTCCTGGGCACTGCACTGCACCAGGGGCTCTCGGCCTCCCTTCCCCAAGCCCAGGCTTTCTCTCCTTTGGCCTGATTCCTCTTTGACCTCTGACCTCTTTTCCTCTGCAGCCCTCAGTGCCCAGTGATGTGGAGCCCCAGGATCTGACACCCCTGGTCGAGCCCCTTTCCGGACGCCTGTCCCTGCCACCCAACGTGCGCCCAGTGCTCAGGGAGTTCCGTGTTGAGGTAGCACCAGGCACAACGTCTTCCTGCCCCCTCACATGGGTCCTCTTGTCAGGTGCAGGCCCCTCACTCTCCCACTTCCTGACCCTAGGTGCTATTCTGGGGTCTTAGGGGCCTCGGTCGTGTGCACCTGTTTGAGGTGGAGCAGCCCCAGGTCGTGCTGGAAGTGGCTGGGCGACGTGTGGAATCTGAGGTCCTGGCCAGCTACCGTGAGAACCCCAATTTCACTGAGCTTGTCACACATCTGACGGTGGTGAGCCGTGGGCTGGGGACAAGGAATTTGGGGCAGAGAAGTGAAAGAGGGCAGTGGGCGGTGAATTTCCACCTGGTTATCTTAGATCCAAACAGAAGACTTATGTGTGTTTTGTGTATGTGTGTGTGTGTGTGTGTGTGTGTGTGTGTGTGTGAGAGAGAGAGAGAGAGAGAGAGAGAGAGAGAGAGAGAATTCTTGAGGACTGAATTGAACCCCCAGGAGCTTTATTGCTGAGCTACATTCCCAGCCCCTTTTCATTTTTTCAGACAGAGTCTCCCTAAATCACCCAGGCCGGCCTCAAATTTATAATCTTCCTGCCTTAGCCTCCCAAGTCTCTGGGATTGCAGGCATGTGCCATGGTACCTGGCTTAGCAAGTTCTCTATAGAGGGCCAGATACTAACTATTTTAGCCTTTATGGGCCATCAGTCTCAGCTGCAACCGGTCAACTCTGCCATTGCTGCATGAAAACAACCCTAGATAACATGCAAGTGAATACGTTTGACTGTGTTCCGAGGAAATTTTATAAAAACTGGCAGTGGGCCAGACTTGGTCTATGGGCTGTGGTTTGCTGATCTCTGCATTAATCTGCTGCTCTCTTGGCTCTTTTGAATGAGTGGACAAACAGGGCTGAGAAGAAAAACACATTGTATAATATGCCATTACCATTCGATAGGTCAAATTCTGACAGTGCCACTTAAGATCTTACCAAATCACGTGTTTTACCTGAGCTTCAGTTTTTCTATGTGTAAAATGGGTACAAAAGTAAAAGGGGCTCCAGTGATGTGGAGCCCCAGGATCTGATACCCCTGGTCGAGCCCCTGAGCACTGGGCGTACGTTGGGTGGCAGGGACAGGCCACCCAATCACAGCTGCTCGGAGGCTGAGGCAGGAGGATTGTGAGTTCAAAGCCAGCCTCGGCAACAGCGATTGCTTGGTAAGCAACTCAGTGAGACCCTGTCTCTAATTAAAACACAAAATAAAGCTGGGATGTGGCTCAGCCATTTTGGCTGCACTCCCATATACTTTAGACTAGATAATTCATAAACAAGAAAAATTTGTCACTGTTCTAGAGGCTGGTCGGGCAAGGTAGCACATACCTGTAATCCCAGTGACTCGGGAGGCTAAGGGATGAGAATCACAAGTTAGAGGACAGCCTCAGCAATTTATTGAGGCCCTAAGCAACTTTTTTTTTTAATATTTATTTATTTTTTTAGTTATCGGCAGACACAACATCTTTGTTGGTATGTGGTGCTGAGGATCGAACCCGGGCCGCACGCATGCCAGATGGGCGAACTACCGCTTGAGCCACATCCCCAGCCCCCTAAGCAACTTATTGAGACCCTGTGTGAAAATAGAAAGCAGAAAGGGCTGGGATGTGGCTCAGTGGGTTGATTCAGCACCCCTGGGTTTAATCCTCAGAGCCAAAAACAAAACAGTTCTAGAGACTGAGAAGTCCAAGGTCAAGGCACAAGCAGATTTGGTGTCTAAAGAGAGCCTGCTCTTCATAAATAGCACCTTCAGTGTGTACTGTCATGGTGGGATGGCAAAAATAGGAAGGGACTCCCTCAGGACTTTTTTGTAAGGGTCCTAATCCATTCAGGAAGACTCTGCCCCCATGACCTAATATCTCCCGAAGGCCCTACCTTAATACCATCAGTTTGGTTAGGATTGAATGTATGAATTTTGGAGAAATACATACCTTCAGACCACAGCAAGGTGTTTCCTCTCATTTCATACTTCATGGTACAAACTAGGAAACACACATTCCTCTTTCCACTATGCACTTAAGAAGATGTGCATTTTTCTGTTGTTGCATGGTATTCTGTAGATATCAGTTGTGTTGAGTTTTACTTGATAATGTTATTAGAACCTCTTGACCAGTCATGGAGGTGCACACCTGTAATCCAAAGTGCCTCAGGAGGCTGAGACAGGAGGATTTCGAGTTCACGGCCAGCCTCAGCAAAAGTGAGGCACTAAGCAACTCAGTGAGACCCTGTCTCTAAATAAAATATAAAATAGGGCTGGGGATGTGCTCAGTGGTCAAGTGCCCCTGAATTCAATCCCCAATACCAAAAAAAAAAAAAAAAAAAAGAATCTCTTGAACAGGCCTCCTTGATAGCTTTCTGTCTAATTGTTATATCCATTATTGAGAATAGGGTATTGAAGTTTCTGACTTCTATTGTTGGATTGTCTATTTCTCCCTTCAATTTTACTTTTTTGTTGTTGTTGTTTGTTTGCTGAAGATCAAACCTAGAACACTACATATGCTAGATGAGTGCTCTACCACTGAGCTACACCCCTGGATCCATCTGTCACTTTTTACTTATTGTGATTTAAAGTTCTGTTGTTAAGTGCATATGTGATTATAATTGTGATATAGTCTAATTAACATTTACCATTGTAAAACAAGCCTCTTTGTCTCTAGTAAAAACTTTTGTCTTAAGGTATATTTTCTCTGATAATATAGCAACTCCAGGTGTCTATGGTTGCTGTTTGCATGATTTATCTTTGTCCATTCTTTCACTTTCAACCTACATGTGCCTGAATCTCGAGAGTATCTCTTAGCATGGAGTTGCATCTTTTTTTTTCCCATTTAGTTGTCAAGTTCTATATTTTTATTGGCATGTTTAATATAATAACATTATTATTGTTATTGGTACGATTTACTTACATCCACTATTTTGTAATTTGTTTTCTATGCTTTGTGTGTTTTGGGGGCTTCTTTACTGCCTTCTCTTTCATTAAGTAGATATTCCTTTGTATACTGCTTTAATTGCTTTATTGATTTTTATTTAGTATTTGCTCTAGAGGTAACAATGTGCATATTGATTTTTCACAATCTATTTCAGATTAATAATTTAATTCCAGTAAAATATAGAATTTTTTTTCCAGTGGAGCTCCATTCTTTCATCTTTTCTTTGTGCTATAATTGTCACATATGTAAAAAATAAAGTCAGTCATCCAGTACTGTAATTAGTGTCTTTTCCTCCCTTAGGATCCATTGATAGATATAGAATTACTGGGTTAAAGGCCATATATAATTTAATGGTTCTAAATCTATATTAGCAAATTAAGCACTGGTACTTTACATAAGAATAACAACAGCAACCCTGTATTTCTTTTTTTTTTAAATATATTTATTTATTTTTCTAGGTGTAGATGGACACAACACAATGCCTTTATTTTTATGAGTTATTGAGGATCGAACCCGGGAGTAGTGGTCACTTCTGTGATCTCAGCCACTTGGGAGGCTGAGGCAAGAGGATTGCAAGTTCAAGGCCAGACTGGGCAACTTAGCGAAAACCTGTCTCAAAATATAATAAAAAGGGCCAGACACGGTGGTGCACACCTGTAATCCCAGTGGCTCCAAAGGCTAAAGTAGGAGGATCACCAGTTCAAAGCCAGCCTCAGCAACTTAGTGAGGCCCTAGGCAACTCAGCGAGACCCTGTCTCCAATAAAATTCCAAAAAGGACTGGGGGTGTGGCTCAGTGGTTAAGTGCCCTTGGGTTCAATCCCTGGCACACACACACAAAAAAAAAAAAAAAAAAAAAAAAGGGAGAGAGAGAAAAAAAGAAAAAAAATGTATATATACATATATGTATAGTAAAAAAGGGCTGGGGAATAGAGTGCTTGCCTAATGTGCAGAATCCTAAATTCAATCACAGTATCACAAAAGAAAGAAAAGAAAAGATAAAGAAAAGAAAAAGACTATTGTAAATATCACATGACATAATAGATACAAAAATACTTTCTGATAACACTACAAAGTGCTATCAGAAATATAGGGTTGTTGGCTGGGATTGTGGCTCAGTGGTAGAGCGTTTACAACAGTCTTTTGAACCGGGATTGTGTGGCTTTTTCACATGGGACACAGAATCAGAAAGCAGTGACTTAACAGAGATGACGTGGTGGAGCTGTGGTAGAGCTGGACCTGGGGGTCAAGTGTGGACCTGCTTCTTTCCTGCCTGCCTCTGGGCTGCTTTTCCCTTTTCCCAGTTCTCTGGAGACACAGTTCCTCTTTCCCTTCCCCAGGACTTGCCAGAGCAGCCTTACCTGCAGCCCCCACTCAGCATCCTGGTGATTGAGCGCCGGGCCTTTGGCCGCACAGTCCTTGTGGGGTCCCACATTGTTCCCCACATGCTGCGGTTCATACTTCAGGGTCATGAGGATCCCTCTGAAGAGGAAGGAGTGGAGGAGGAGGCGGGAGACCTGGTACCCAAGGAACCTCAAGGTAAGGGGCCCTCTGCTAGGACTGTGAGACAGAACCCCCCTGGTTCCTGGTAGAGATGGCCCCTGGGACCTCCAATGGGGCACTGATGTGACTTCTACTTGTCTGACCTCCTGTGGTGCCACTTCCCGGCTTTCAGGACAGAAGGCCCTGGATTCCCTTTTGGCCAACTCTGGGAGATCCACACAGCTCCTGAAGGTGATAGGGGCTGGAGAAGGGAGGACAAGGAGCTGGCAGGGCTTGGGTGGTGCTGGGTTGGAGCGACTGGGGCCTCTCTCCCTCAGGCTCCCCTGAAGAAGCTCCCCCTAGGAGGCCTCCTGAGTCTAGGCCCAGAACTGGAGGAGGACATCCCGGATCCTGAAGAGCTCGACTGGTGGTCCAAGTACTACGCTTCACTGCAGGAGCTCCAGGGGCAGGTGGGACAGGGAAGGTCCCAGGGTGGGAGCTGGGTCGCAGCTACTTAGGAGGCTGAGGCAGGAGGATTGTAGGTTCAAGGCCAGCCTGGGCAATGGAGCAATGGAGTACACTTACCTAGGAGGATTGCGCGTTCAAAGCCAGCCTCAACAACAGCTAGGCACTAAGCAACTCAGTGAGACCCTGTCTCTAAATAAAACACCAAATAGGGCTGGGTATGTGGCTCATTGTTTGAGTGCCCCTTGAGTTCAATCCCCATTAATATCACCCCCAACACACATACACACACACACACAAAAAAAAACTGGAGGACACTTGCCTAGTATGTGTGGGCCCTGGCTTCACCAAAAAAAAAAAAAAAAAAAAAAAAAGAATGATTTTAGCAAACATGGAGCTCTGTAGTTTTTCAGAGCTTCTTATTATAGTCATCTTTTCTTTACTACAATCTTAGAAGATGGGATTATTATAGCTTCATTATCTGGAGCTTTGTTGTCCAATAGAAATATAATGCAAGACATAAGTATAATCATTTTCCCCCCCCAGGTACTAGGAATAGAACCGAGGGGGCTCTACTGCTGAGCTACATCCCCAGCCCTGTTTATTTGTTTTTTATTTATTTACTGCAGTACTGAGGATTGAACCCAGAGCCTCGTGCATGCCAGGCAAGCACTCTACCACTGAACTACATCCCCAGCACCTGACATATATGTAATCTTAATTTTTATACTTATCACATTAAAATAAAGGAACAGGAAAAGGAAACAGGTGTTTCCCTGTAAAAGGAAACAGGTGAAGCTGGGCATGGTGGCACACACCAGTAATCCCAGTGGCTCAGGAAGCTGAGGCAAGAGGATAGCAAGTTCAGAGCCAGCCTCAGCAACTTAAGGAGGTTCTAAGCAACTCAGTGCAACTCTGTTTCAAAAAATAAAAAGGATTGGGCATGTGGCTCAGTAGTTAAGCACCCCTGTTCAATCCCTGGTCCTGGAAAAAAAATTAAAATGAGCTATTTTACATTCTCATGTTACAGCAAGTCTTTAAAACCTGCTGTGTATTTTATACTTCAGCACATCTCAGCTTACACTAGCCACATTTCATATGCTTAGTAGCACCATGTGGCTGCTCTGTGTTGATCATGCAGGAGTAGATAATAATTATAAGTTTTGAAAAAGAAGTGTCTTGCCGGGTACAGTGGCACACGCCTGTTATTCCAGTGGCTCACGCCTGTTATCCCAGTGGCTCAGGAGGCTGAGGCAGCAGGATCAAGCCTTCAAAGCCAGCCTCAGCAATAGCCAAGTGCTAAACAACTGAGTGAGACCCTGTCTTTAAATTAAAAAAAAAAAAGGCTAGGGGTGTGGCTCAGTGGTTGAGTGCTCCTGAGTCCAATCCCTGGTACCCTCCACCCCCAAAATGAAGCGCCTTAACACAGCTGGAACTTGAACCAAGTTTCCCCCGTTACTATCCCAGAAAAGGAGTAGACTAAGGAGTGAAGAGGGTAGGGAAGAGTCTCTGAATTGTGCTTTGATTTCAGCCCAATCTTGATGAGGATGAAATGGATGAACCTGGGGATTCCGGTAAGTGATTGAGGTTTTCGCTTTTGCTCCATCTGTCCCTCCCCCCACCTCTACCCCACCAGATATTCCTGACCTGAGACATTTCTGCTGTTTCCAGATGGGGTCAACCTCATTTCTGTGGAGGGGGAGGCCAAGGACCAGGGTGAGGTTGATGTCAAAGGCTCTGTATCTCAGAAAAGAGCAATCGCCACCCTGAAGGTGACTGGTGCTGGGAAGAGGGGAGTCTCTGGGTTCTGGTTGCCAGGCTGTCTCTGAGGCCCTCCCCTTTCAGATCTACACTAGCTCCCTGGAGGAGGAGTTTCACCACTTTGAAGACTGGCTGAATGTGTTTCCCCTCTACCGAGGGCAAGGGGGCCAGGATGGAGATGCAGGGGAAGAAGGGTCTGGACATCTTGTGGGCAAGTTCAAGGCATGTTTGGGGAAGGAAAGGGGGACCAGGGAGCACAGACAGGGATTCAGGAAGAAAACTTTCTTACCAGGGCCTTCTCGGTCTCTCTCCACTCCAGGGCTCCTTTCTCATTTATCCTGAGTCAGAGGCAAAGTCATATGCTGAGCCCCAGATCTCCCGGGGCATCCCACAGAATCGGCCCATCAAGCTCCTGGTCAGAGTGTATGTTGTAAAGGTGAGTGTCTCCAACACCAGCAGAGAAAAGTTGCTTGGCGCCTAGCTTTTGCTGAGGCTGGTTTTGAATTTGTAATCCTCCTGCCTCAGCCTCCCAAGCAGCTGGGATTACAGGCATGTGCCACTATACTTTACATGTCTTCATTTTTTAGACAGGAAAGCTTAGACACAAAATTACGGAGACTCTCCAGGGTTACAAAACTTGTTTATTGTAGAGCTAAAATTTAGAGTGTAGGGCTCCTGACTCCGGTTCCCAGTTCTGGTCCAATGGCCTGGGAATGTAGCTCTGAATCTTGAGCTTCAGAATAGTTATTACCAAATACCCTTGGAGCTACTTCTGTTGCTGTGGTTTTCAGCAGAGGTCAGCAGGGCCCTAAATTTTTCTGAAAGTTATCCTCAGAGAGTAACAAGGAATGAGTGGGTTGCCGTGTCACCTCACTCCCTGTCACCAGAGCAGATGCTGTAGTTTTATCTGTTTTGGGTTCTGACTAAGCATTCGAAGAGATATTCTACCATCATCTAAGACTCGTGGGATTTCGACTTGGTCATGGAAGTCACCTTGACTTTCTGCTTTGAGCAACTGGCAGACCGGATGGTCTGAGATAAATTCTTTTTGTAGTACATCTACAAATGCTAGACACATAGTCTTTGAAGTGAATGCTAAGATTGTGGGTTGGGGTGTGGCCTGTGGTAGTCTTCACCTGGATGCTGAGATCCTAGGTTCCATCCCTAGCACTGCAAAAAAGATTTTAAATTTAAATTTAAAATTAAAAGGCCTATACGAATGCTAAGCTCATAAGAAAGGACAGTGAAGAAGCAATGGGAATCCTGGATGGAAGACAAGCCGTGAAGCCCCAGTTGTCCTGGGGGAGTTTGTCCACACCTGGACCCTGGGCCTTGGGTTCTTACAGCCTGTGCAAGGTGGGGTCCAGAACCGAGACCTGGCATGAAGCAGGATCTCAGTAGAAGGTGGGCAAGAGGAAGCCGGGCCACGGGGCCACGGGAGAGGAGCCTGTAAAGTCAACAGGCCATCTCAGCCTCGGTTCCAGGTGGAGAAATAGAAAAAAAAAAAGTCTTCCTTGAGAATTTATTACAGTTGTGCCCTCACATTGTTAAAACGTGAATTTAAGTGATCGTTTTAGTCTAGAAAATTCAAACTGAGAGATTGGCACAAAGTGATCCCAAACACAGCTTCATAGTTTCCATAGATTTAAATGACCAAATGTGGGTTCACAATACAAAAATTATAAAATACAGAAGAGAACAATGTATCAGAAAAAAATCATCAGAAGAAACAACACAAAGGAGAATTAGACATTTAAAAACTTTGGATGTTAGAATTTTCCAATATTAGAATGTAAAACACTTGTTTAAAGTATTTCACAAGCAGAAAATAAGAGGCCATCAAAAGTGACAGAGCAATTTGTGGGAATAACAAAATAACATTTCTAAAAATGAAAGACTATTAAAAATGAAATCTTATTAATGCCCATGCACAGAAAAGTGTGTAAATAAACTATGACACATCCACACCATGTAGTACTAGGCAGCTGTGAAAAAAGAATATGAACCATCTCTATGGGGTAATTTCCAGAATCTTCTGTAAGGTCAAAATAGCAGAGTGCAAAAGAGTGCGTATAGGATACTACTCTCTATCTAAGAAAGAAGAGGATACAGGAAAATATGTGTGCAACAAAAATTTAGGAAAGATTAACTAGAAACTAAAGAGACTGGTTCCAAAAGAAGGTGAGGAAAGGGGCTGGGGCTGCAGCTCAGTGGCAGAGAGCTTGCTGAGCACTCGTGAGACACTGGGTTCAATCTTTCATGCCACACGAAAATAAACAAATAAAAAATGAAGGCATTATGTCCATTTACAACTACAAAAAAAATGTAAGTGGAAAAGAGGTAGAAAGAAAGGGATCAGGGCAGCAGGAACCAGGCAAAGCTAAACTGTAGATATACAATTATAAGAAAAAGCAAGAGCATGATTACTATAAAGATCAAGGTGGTAGCTTTTACTTATAGAAAGGAAGGATGAAATATGAAGAGGGGACCTGAATGATTTGATATTTTATGTTTTTTTAACAGCTTTATTAAGATTTTTTTTAAAAAATTTTAGTTGCTGATGGACCTATATTTTATTCATTTATTTATATTCAGTATTGAGAATCGAATCCAGTGCCTCACACATGTGAGGCAAGCACTGAACCACTGAGCAACAACCTCAGCCCTTATTGAGATGGTATGTGAATACCATCCAATAAAGTGCACAGTTCAATTGTTTTTTAATATATTCTCAAATCATGCAATTACGGACGCAATCAATTTTAAAACATGTTCAACACCTCAAAAAGAAGCCCTGGTTGAACCTGGTGGCACACTCCTGTAATCCCAGTGGCTCTAGAGGCTGAGGCAGGAGGATCATGAGTTCAAGGCCAGCCTTAACAACTTAGTAAGGCTTTAAGCAACTCAGTGAGACCCTCTCTATATATAAAATAGAAAAAGGGCTGGGGATGTGGCTCAGTGGGTAAGCACCGCTGGGTTCAATCCCCAGTACCAAAAAATAAAAATAAAAAAAAAGCTCTGTACTTTTTAGTTGTCACCTCCTCAAACTCCCCATTCTCCCCAACTCTAAGCCATCACTAAGGTACTTCCTGTTGTTATGTAAGTACCTGTTCTGGGCATTTCCTATAAATGCAGTCATGCAGTTCGTGGTCTTTTGTAACTGGATTCTTTGTTTGTTTGTTTGTTTTTTTACTTTTTTTTCGTTGTCCATGGAGACAATACCTTTATTTATTTATTTATTTTTATGTGGTGCTGAGGATTAAACCCAGTGCCTCGTGTATGTGAGGCAAGCGCTCTGCCACTGAGCCACAATCCCAGCCCCACTTGTAACTGGATTCTTGCCCTCAGCGTAAATTTTCAAAGTTCACAGTGTTGTAGCATGTCTCAGCACTTCATTTCTTTTTATAACTTGGTATTTCGCTCTGTGCCCATGCTACACTTTGTTTATCCATTTGCCAGTTCACAGATATTTGGGCTATTTGTACCCTTTGACATTATGAAGAACACAGCTCCAGGGGAGGATCTGTTCATTGCTTTTCTGAGCCTCTAGAGTACACCTGTGTGTCTTGGCTCATGGTCTCGTCCTCCATCCTCAAAGCCAACATTAGAGCATCCTCAGATCTCTCTGACTCTCCTATCTCTTTCTTTCACATATATGGACCTTTGTGATCCCATTGGGCCAACACTGGTAATCTAGAATAATCTACTCTCATGATCCCTAACCTGCAAAGTCCCTTTTGAGATGTAACCTAACACATTCAAAGTCTAGGGGATTAATATGAAGATATCTTTTGAGGGGGGACATTATTCTGCCTGCCACTGAATAGATATTATTACAACAATGTTGGAGAATAATTTAACATCAGTAAACCCCAGATGTCAGAGCATCAAGAATACAGAAATTGGGGCTGGGGCCGCAGCTCCAAGTGGCAGAGCGCTTGCCTAGCATGTGTGAGGCACTAGGTTCAATCTTTAGCACCTCATAAAAATAAACAAATAAGATAAAGGCATGTTGGGGCTGGGATTGTGGCTTAGCGGTAGAGCACTCACCTAGCATGGGCAGGACCCGGGTTTGATCCTCAGCGCCACATACAAATAAAGGCATTGTGTTGTGTCCATCTACACCTAAAGAAAATAATTTTTTTTAAAAAGATAAAGGCATGCTATCCATCTACAACTATAATTTTTTTTAAAGAATATGGAATGTGAATTGGGTGTGGTGGTGTGTGCCTATAATTCCAGTGACTTGGAATGCTGAGGCAGGGGGATGGCAAGTTGGAGGCCAGCCTCAGCAACTTGGCAAGACCCTAAGCAATTTAGCAAGAACCTGTCTCAAAATAAAAAATAAAAAAGGCCGAGTATGTGGCTTAGTGGTGAAGACCCCTGGGTTTAATCTCCAGTACCAACAAAACAAAAACAAGCTTACAAAAACAATGGAAAATGAGAACATGGTGTTAAGAAACTTAGGGGGCAAAGTGAGTGCTAAAGGAGGCTTTCACATGCCAGAGACTGTTGACCTTGAATGTCCCTGTGGATGGACATGCAGCCAGGACAGGCAGGAGAGAAGGCCCAGGGATTTCCTAGGGTGAAGAATTGGGCAGAAGGGCCCCTTTGAGGTGAGCACCTTAAAGGCTACCTCCTCAACATAAGGATGAAAAACATGAACCTGTCAGTCAGAAGGGACACTAAGGGCACTTGCCTGTCTTAATTTTGGCACTGGCTAGAGGGGAAAATCTCTCCTGAGCATTTATGACCACTGTCTTGCAGTTTGGGACACAAGTTTCACACTCCATGTGATTGCCAAATCCCAGTTGGAGGATTTGAATTGAAAGTGGTTGCAGGCTGGTAGTTTGTTCAGGAAACTGGCAGAAGCAAAAACAAACCCTCTTGGGAAAATCAAATTAGGCTTGTAGAATGAGCTAACCCAAATAAGAATCATGATAAGAACACCAAATACCAAGACACAAATCACCATGAGTGAGAATTAGCAAAAATAACAGATTCAGGGCTGGGATGTGGCTCAAGCTGTAGCACGCTCGCCTGGCATGCGTGCGGCCCGGGTTCGATCCTCAGCACCACATACAAACAAAGATGTCATGTCCGCCAATAATTAAAAAATAAATATTAAAATTCTCTCTCCCTCTCTCTCTCTCTCTCTTTAAAAAAAAAAAAAAAAACTGGTATTAAAAAAAAATAACAGATTCAGAACCCAGGGTCACAGATATCAGAATAAAGAGACTGAGAATTTAAAATTACTAGGTATCAAGTATTTAAGGAAAAACAAGAGGGGCTGGAGTTGTAGCTCTGGGGTAGAGTGCTTGCCTCGTATGTGTGAGGCACGAGTTCGATTCCCAGCACCACAGCTAAATAAGCAAATAAAATAAAGGTCCATCAACAACTAAAAAAAATTTAAAAAAAAAAAAAAAGGAAAAACAAGAATGAATTTAAAATGAGTAAGGTACAAGAAGACTATCAAAAGTAAACAGCAAATTTGAAAGACCAGATAGAAATTTGGGGATCTGGGGGTGCAGTACAGTGGTAGACCATGTGCAAGGCCCTAGGTTCAATCCCAGAACCACAAAACAAATAAAGAGAACCTTTGGAGAAAAAATTAAAAGTGAAATATTAATAATTAAAACCTCAGTGTAGGGCTGGAGTTGTAGCTCAGTGATAGAGTGCTCGCCTAGCACGTGCGAGGCCCTGGGTTCGATCTCAGCACCACATAAAAACAAGTAAATAAAATAAAGGTATTGTGTCCAACTACACCTAAAAAAAATAAATATTAAAAAAAATTAAAAAAAACCTCAGTGTAAGTTTAAAATGCACATTTTAAAAAATGTGCTAAGTAATATATATATATATATATATATATATATATATATATATATATATACACATACATATATACACATATACATATATATGTATATATATCATATTGGGATACACATATATGGAATAAAAGTATAAATACACCTGAGAGTGATTAACCTAAGAGTTCAGGTGAGCCGGGCGCATTGGTGCACGTCTGTAATCCCAGCAGCTTGGGAGGCTGAGACAGGAGGATCATGAGTTCAAGGGCAGCCTCAGCAAAAAGCCAGGTGCTAAGCAACTTAGTGAGACCCTGTCTCTAAATAAATACAAATCAGGGCTGGGGATGAGGCTCAGTGATTGAATGCCCCTGAGTTCAATCTCCAGTGCCAAAAAAAAAAAAAAAAAAAAAAGAGAGAGAGAGAGAGAAAGAGAGAGAGCGTTCAGGTGACTTCAGGGATGAGAAGGGACTAAATCAGGTAAGCCTATTTAGGGGCTTTCAATTTATTGGTAATGTCTTATCTATTAAGCCGAGCATGCACAAGCTCAATGTATTGTAAAATTTTAGTTAAAATACTTAATTTAAAAAGTAAAATATGCTCATCATGAAACAAAAATCTCTCAGTATGGAAAGTTATCAGTTGAATAGTTAAGTTCCAAATGCACCTTTCCAAGTACATACTGTTTCATTATATTTTTCATTATAGCTGTTTGTGTCTTCAGTATTTCATAACCAAATTGAAAAGGTAAATCATCTTGTCATAGCTCTCAGATCTCTTCTTGGCCACTTTCTGTTTACACTTATTCTGAGGTTAGGTCCAATAAGGGTTTGGGCTATGACGATGATGCTTATTCCAATCCCACTTCATTCTCTCCCTCTAGGCTACCAATCTGGCTCCTGCAGATCCCAACGGCAAAGCAGACCCCTATGTGGTAGTGAGCACTGGCAAGGAGCGGCAAGACACCAAGGAGCGCTACATCCCCAAGCAGCTCAACCCCATCTTTGGAGAGTGAGGCTGGGCCCTGGGGCTGGGAATGGGCAAGCACCTTGGGCCATCCAACCTGTGGCCCAAGGGCTCTCACCCAGTAGCTGGTTGATGATGGCATGGGAAGGGACACCCACACTCCAGACTACTTCTGAGGGCATAGAGGTGTCATTAGCCACTTTCCCTCCTGGCCAGGGTCCTGGAGCTAAGCATCTCTCTCCCGGCTGAGCCAGAATTGACCGTGGCTGTGTTTGATCATGACCTCGTGGGTTCTGATGACCTCATCGGGGAGACCCACATTGATCTGGAGAATCGATTCTATAGCCACCACAGGGCAAACTGTGGGCTGGCTTCCCAGTATGACGTGTGAGTCTCACAGGGCCCTCAGGAGCTCTTCTAAATCTCTGACCAAACATGTTCAAACTTACATTCCCAGTCATCTCAAATCCTAGGACTTCATAGAATGGGAACTGCCCAACCCCTCCAAGACATAGTTCAGTGGCCAAGACTTGGGCTTGGGTGTTGGTATCCTGTAACTAATACCTCTTTGAGCCTCAGTTTCCTCATCTGCTAAACGGACATATCAGTATCTCTTTCATAGAAGCACCTTGACTTCTTTGATTTTCATCTTAATCGTAGATGAAGACTAAGCTGTCTCCCATTGGGGTTCTTCTTTTAAAAAAATAATCTGTTTTTTAGTTGTAGATGGACACAGTACCTTTATTTTATTTATTTATTTTTATGTGGTGCTGAGGATCGAACCCAGTGCCTCATACATGCTAGGCAAGTGCTCTGTCACTGAGCTAGAACCTAGTTTGGGTTCCAAACCTGGATCCTTCAAGGGTCCTCATTCCTACTCCTGTGCCCAACTGTGTCCATGTGCTGGCTCCAGCTAAGACATCTTCCTTTCCTGTCTCAGGGATGGGTACAATGCCTGGCGCGATGCATTCCGGCCTTCACAGATCCTAGCAGGGCTGTGCCAACGCTGTGGCCTCCCTGCTCCTGAATACCGAGCTGGGGCTGTCAAGGTGGGCAGCAAAGTCTTTCTGACACCGCCCGAGACTCTGCCTTCAGGTACCAGCCCCTCTCTACTGGACAGGCCAAAGGGAGCAAGATGGAGGTAGAACAAGGAATAGGGACACCAGGTACCAATATAGTGTGTTCCCCCAAACCCTGCTGAAGGCAGCGGGCAAAGAATATTAATTTAGTTGATTTAGGATGAAGTACAATGGTCTTTAAATGAACCCCACAGAGCCACAGTTCATCAACTTCCCAGAACACAGAGCATCCATACAATGGCATGTGGCTGTGGAATTGAGCTCATGCCTCATAAATAACCAGTGGTCTGTTCTCTACAAAGGATCTGAGCAAAGGCTACAGCCTCTCCTGTGCCTTTGTCCCCCTGCCATCCCCCACCCTACACATACACGATTTGTGCTCTGTGGTCCTGCCCTCCCATCCTGGTCTCCATCCAGTGCAGTGTGGCCCCAGCTTAGTGCTGTGGAGGGCTGGGGGAAGAAGGGAGGATAGTGGGGAACTGTGCAGAGCCCAAGCTCACACCCTCTTGTTCCAGGTGGCAGTGGTCCCAAGGTGGCAAGTGAAGCCTCTGAGGAGGCCCAGGCATTGCTTGTACTACGGCGTTGGCAGGAGATGCCGGGGCTTGGCATCCAGCTCGTGCCTGAGCATGTGGAAACACGGCCCCTCTACCATCCCCGCAGCCCAGGACTGCTGCAGGTGAGAGGGTGCCCAACATTCCCAAGACTACAGGACTCCCAGAATTTCAGGATTTCCACTTGATTCACTCTTTCCCCAAGACCTTTACCTGAGCACTTCCACTGCCTCTTGACTCTGGATCCCTGGACCCCATCTCTGACTCTGATCCTGCAGGATCTCCACCCCTGGGCCACCAAGATTCAGATCTGGGCAATGCAGCCTCTACCCCAGATCACTAAGATCTGGACCTTTGGAAGAACATATCCTACTTCTAATTTCAGTCTTCCATTTCTGGGACTTCATCCTTGAACTCCTAACCCCCAACCTGACTTTGACCTGGAACCCCCACTTTAGGCTCCACCTTCATCCTGCACCCCAGGATCTGCCTTCTGCCTGACTGCCCCCCAATCCACTTGGAGTAAGGCACAGCTCTGTGCCATAGGCTGTTAGAGGAGGTGGGGTCCCTAGCAATACCCTCCAACCTGGTCCTGTGCTCCCAGGGATCCCTTCACATGTGGATTGATATCTTCCCCAGCGATGTGCCTGCTCCACCTGCAGTTGATATCAAGCCTCGGAAGCCAATTAGGTGAGAAAGTTATGGTCTCTCCTCCCAAGGGGTAGGGGAGGCACAACTTGATCTATTCATACCAGGGTCCTTTGAAAATCCAAAACCTCTCTGAAGCAGGTGGAGGCTGTTGACCACAGGTTTTTTTTTTTTTTTTTTTTTGGTAGGTGAGTCATTAATTGACCTTTTCTCCTATAAGCCACTGTAAGTGGTTGGGTGTCTGTCACTTTACCTTTTTTTTTTTTTTTTGGTGGTGTTGGGGATCGAACCCAGGGCCTTGTGCATGCGAGGCAAGAACTCTACCAACTGAGCTATATCCCCAGCCTTTGAACTTTCCATCCTCTTGCCTCAGTAGCTGCTGGGATTACAGGCGTGCCCCACCGTGCCATCCTGAGAGGAGCTCTGAATCGGATATAGCCAATTCAGACAGGGCTGGATCCAGATGATCAATGTTGTCAACAATATGTTACTTTCTGCCTCTGGGATCTGCTTTCCTTGATGCCACTCTCAGGGAACCTTTGGCAATCTGAAGGCAAGGTGGCTTCTGATAGTTGCAGGCTTATCTCTTAACAGCTAGGCCATTTGAGCAGAAACTAATCTCTTGCAAGTTAGAGCAAAAGCCTAGAGCCACCTCTCATTAGACCAGCTTGGGTCAAATTCTACCCCTGGAAGCTATTATTGTGGTCAGGGAGGGTAATACACCAATTGGCCAGTCCTATGAGATGTCCCCTGGCCTGGAGCCAGGACCAGAATCATATAGATTGACAGTAGGGCTGGGGTGGGAGTCACAAGCAGAAAATCAGGGTACTGTCAACAAACAAGGGGAAATTGATGCTGGTCAAGAGAGAACAACTATCCAGGCAACACCATGACACATCCAGACAGGACCCCAGGAAGGCAGGATCCAGAATATCGCAGCCCTTCCTCTGCCCCTTGGGACTTCAGGCTCTCATTCCCACTGTCTCCCATTACAAATTTTCTCTGCACCTGGCTTTCTCTGCTGTGCTTACTCACCACTTTTCTGCACCCGAAAGCTTCATCATTTTGGTTTGCAGTTGTTTCAACTCTGCATCCGATGCCACACTGCCCAACATAGTGTCAGAGACTGGACCCCAAATTTATAGGAAGAAGAGTCTCCTTGCATTGTCTTGGGTCAGGAGAGCATTCCTGGTGCCATTGGCTATGGCTGGCTAGGGTAGTCAGTGGTAACTAGGCTGTGCCTTCACGGGACCACAGGCATCCTCATTATCCAGCCAGGCACACACCAGGTGCCTAGTGAATGTCAGTGGCCCTGGTCCAGGTCCTTCCTACTTCCTGCAGCCCCTCCTAGAACCTTTTAAAAGGTTTTAAAAGAGTCTGAAAACTGTCCCCCAATACATCCCCCAGCTATGAGCTCAGAGTTGTCATCTGGAACACAGAAGATGTGGTTCTGGATGATGTGAATCCACTCACTGGAGAGATGTCAAGTGACATCTATGTGAAAAGGTAGGCGTGCAGACAGGGAAGTCCAAATGGCTGTGCCCAAGGCAGGGATTGCACATAGCAATTGTACTGGCTGAGTTCAGTGCTCTGTCCCCAGGCCCTCTGTTTGCCTAGAGCTGGATGAGGAGCTGAGTTCTGGGAGTGGCCCCACCCTGGATGCCCAGCTACCCTAACCTGTCCCTTCCCCTGGCTCCAGCTGGGTGAAGGGGCTGGAGCATGATAAACAGGAGACAGATGTTCACTTCAACTCCCTAACTGGGGAGGGGAACTTCAACTGGCGCTTCGTGTTCCGCTTTGACTACCTGCCCACGGAGAGGGAGGTGAGCATCCGGCGTCGTCCTGGACCCTTTGCTCTGGAGGAAGCTGAGTTCCGGCAGCCGGCAGTGCTGGTCCTGCAGGTCTGGGACTATGACCGCATCTCGGCCAACGACTTCCTTGGTATTGCTCAGCCTTCCACAGCCTCAGGCCCTACTCCTGATTTCTGCCCCCCTTGCTCTTGCCCGTCCCTCCCCGCACCTTACCACCCTCCTCCCCTGGTTCCCTATTTGAACCCAGCCTTGAGTCCTGGGATTTCAGACCCCAGAACTGAACCTTTGTTTAATGGTCTAATTACTGAGTCCATTAAGCCCTGATCACAATAAATTCTGACTGCAGTACCCATAGTCCCTGCCTCAATCCTCTGATATGACCCTAGCTAAAGTCCCCCGGACTCCAACCCCATGGTTCTTGCTTTGGTAATCTGATCCCAGTCCATGGCCCTCTTCTGCTGGGATCTGACCACAGGATGGTAGTTGAACTGTAATCCAAAGCTGTGGACTTGACCACCACATCCCACCTTTTGATGCCCCAACTTCCAGCCTGGTATGCTGCTGCCTCATCCCTAATCCAGTTACACTTGAGTCTCCTGCTAACCCAGGGACTCTGCTCCTGCAGGATCGCTGGAGCTGCAACTGCCAGACATGGTGCGGGGAGCCCGGGACCCTGAGCACTGCTCAGTGCGGTTGGCCCAAGATGGGGCTGGCCCAAGGTGCAATCTGTTCCGCTGTCGCCGCCTGCGGGGCTGGTGGCCTGTAGTGAAGCTTCGGGAGGCAGAGGACCTAGAGCGTGAGGAACGGGAGGCTCAGGCCGGAAAGAAGAGGCGGAAGCAGAAGAGGAGGAAGGGCCGGCCGGAAGACCTGGAGTTCACCGACACGGGCGGCAATGTCCACATCCTCACAGTGGGTGCATCAGGGCAGTGACCCAGGCCTGGCTGAGGGTTTGGCCTCTCTTCCAATGATGCAGGAGTATTTTTTTTTTTCCTAGGGGAAGGTGGAGGCTGAGTTTGAACTGCTTACAGTGGATGAGGCTGAGAAGAGGCCAGTGGGCAAGGGGAGGAAGGAGCCAGAGCCCTTGGAGAAGCCCAAGTGAGTGGGAGCCAGGCGGCCAGAGTCGGAGAGAGGGCGGTGGGGGCCACCGGCAGGGGCTTCCTGGTCATCCTGACTCCACCCTCCCTTCAATAGCCGCCCCAAAACCTCCTTCAACTGGTTCGTGAACCCACTGAAGACCTTCGTCTTCTTCATCCTGCGTCGGTACTGGCGCATCCTGGTGCTGCTGCTGGTGCTGGCACTCCTCACCGTCTTCCTTCTTCTGGTCTTCTACACCATCCCCGGCCAGATCAGCGAGGTCATCTTCAGCCCCCTCCACAGACCCTCAGACTAACTGACCTGGGACACTCATCTCACCATAGCAGCCCTTTAACTCCCGCTCCGGGAATCCTTCCTGCCCATATGAGCTATCCCAGGGTTCAGTGCTTTCAATAAACTTTATCACATCCATGGGCCCTCAACTATGTGCCTTGCAAGGCTGGTTCCTGCAGGTGACAGGACAGAAATGTTCTTGGGTGACTTCAGGTGCTGAGGGTTTGCTAGAATGCACAGGGATGAAGACTACTCATGTCCTGTAAGAACGGGATCTGGCAGGAGGCTCAGGGCAAGGGGGCCCTGAAGACTGCTTGCTGCTGCTATTCCTCCCTGGTTGGGTCCCACTCACCTAATCTTATGGTTTCTGCATTCCATGACATCTAAGCACTCTACTGTTTCATTAGCTTTTTCCAACCCTTAGACTTAAGCATGCCTGGCTTAAGCAAAAATAGAATTTACTTACTAGTTTGACTGGCTAGCTTCAGGGACAGTTTGTCAACAAGGTTCAAATGACACCACCAAAACTGGTTGTTTCTGCCCACCACCCAGCTCTGCCATACCCTGGGGGATAGGTCATTTGCAGTCAAATTTTCCTTAAGAATGGTTGCTGCAGTGACCTCAAGTCTCCCTGTATCACACCAGAAGAAAAGAAAGTGGTCCCATGGGCCTAACTTACCCTGGGTCACTGCAGGTGGGGAGTGGGATATACACATTGTGATCTTCCCTGGGAGATTAGGGTGGGAGATCAACTCTCTTCATAAACCACATAAGCTAAGATGGTAGACAGGGGATCCCAAGGGAAGTTTACAATCCTGTTAACAAGGGTGCCCCCCAAAACTGGCTGACTATAGCTGGTGTGGTCATCTCCTATTTATAGATGAGACTTCGTGTCCACAAGGAGGATTAAATCATGCCCAATCAAATAATGTCCAACATGACACACAGTTCTTGGATGATTACATCATCTGGATATTAGGCCAAACCCCAGAAATTTTGTCATTACCATTTGTTATGGTTTGAATGTGAGGTATCCCCCAAAAGCTCATGTGTGAGGCAATGCAAGAAGGCTTTGGGTTATGAGAGGCTTAACCCAGTGAATTAATCCCCTGATGGGATAACTGAGTGGTAATTAAAGGCAGATAGGGTATGGCTGGAGGAGGTGGGTCACTAGGGTGTGCCTTTGGGGTATATATTTTATATCTGGCAAGTGGAGTCTCTGCTTCCTGATCATTATGTGAACCACTTCCCTTCACCACACTCTTCTGCCATGATGTTCAGCCTCACCTCGAACCCTGAGGAATGGAGCTAGCTGTCTATGAACTGAGACCTCTGAAATCATGAGCCCCCAAATAAAACTGTTCTTGTCAGGTCTATTAGTCACAGCAATGAAAAAGCTGATTAAAAGACCATTGTTTGCCCTCGTTTTCTGCTTCTCCTTGCTACAGTCTTACATTGAAACTCCCCAATTCATAACCTGATGAACTGACTGGTGATTACCATCGCTGGGTCCCTGGACTGTGGGAAAGTCTCTGGGCCACAGTTCTCCATGTGTCGAAAGGGTTCTAATGGGAAGCCCTGGTTAGGTCCCAAGCCAGGGGTCTGGTGCTGGTCCTGTTCCAAGATAGCCAAATAGCCACTGCCACCTCTGCTCCCACTTCCTAAACGGACCTGGATGGACTTTTCTCTGGGCCAAGAGCCCTCATGGGCCTTGGCACAGAACAGGTTGTGAGCATGATAGGATCAGGTGGCTAAATTCAGGGTTGCAGGAAGCAGCCCCAGCTTTAGCTGTCAAGAGGTGGCAAACCTCAACCCATACTGAGCCTAGTAGTTTTGGGGTCACAAGCCTGGGGACCATGGTGGCTCCAAGGACACTCACCCTGGCAAGGTCCATCTGATCACAGAGGAAGGACTGAGGACAGGGCTGTGGAATACACATCAATCTGGTGTGAATAAACCCTATTAGCCAGGATGTGCCCATCTGGGGGCTCCCAGAGGGCATCTGGGCCTCAAGTCGTCAGTCATGACATAGTTAAGATGAGGGACCAGTCCCAGGTTACAGCCAGATCCAAAAATCACACGGAGACCAAGCAAATACTATCACAATCAATATTTATCAACCTGGGGATGGGGATGAATATTAGGTGAGGGCTGTGTGGGTGGGAGAGACTGGGGGCTATGATCACAGGCCGGAGAAACAGGAGAAAGAGGGAGGAATCAATTGGGTAGAGAATGACTACGTCGTCTTCCCTAGGTCGATTTTCTTCTGGATGGCTCGGGCTGAGTGGTAGATGAGTGAATCGATGAGTCCAGCCACTGGGAGAGACAAAAACTGCTCTGGCCTAGCTGGACCCTTGCCTTAACCTTGTGGGCTTTGTCACTTTACTGGCCAAGGCCAGCATCTCCTTTGGCTCTTAAGGTGCACCTTCTCCCCAACCCAAACCTGGGGCACTCAGAATTCATACTCCGTGACCCCAAACCCCAGATTCCCTGGGACTTCCTACCTGTGAACATGCCCCCAATGATGGCACACACGCCTGTCAAGAAGTGGGTGAAGGACCTGGTAGAGGGAGTAGGTGGACTCAGTGGGCACTTCCACTCCCACAGGCCCCACAGGCCCAGGCCTGGCCACTCCCATCCCCTACCCTCACCTGTGCTTCTCTGTCAGCTTCACCATCATAGGTGAGAGCTCGTACAGCACGAAGACTCCAGGGAGCCCCTGGTCACCCAGAAGCCCATTCGCGACCTTCTCATGTCTGGTCACAGAGAACTGATTTGTCCTCAGCACCTGGGGTGGGAAGGGAGCCAGAGCCAGACCTGGGTCTACAATCTGGCTCCCAACCCTCCCGCTCCTGCCCCTCCCTTGACTACACACAGGGAGAAAATGAGGTGCCACATGGGCAACCAACACTGCAAGGCACAGGGACTAGCCAGACTCCTGGTCCTGCCTTGCCATCCCAATTTCCACTCTGGCCACCAGCTCTTTACAGTTTACTCATCTCAGCTATATCTTGTGGAGGCCCAGGGATGAGAAAAAACTCTCAAGGTCAATCCTAAAGCTGGGACTGACTTCCTTGCCCCTCAACCCCTTGCATTTTACCACTCTATAGAGAGGCTGCTCCACAGGTCACAGCAGGAATGGAACAGGGCCTTAGAAGGCTTGGCCTGGCCAACCCCCAGCCCAGGACAGACTCCAGGGGGACAGCAGGCACTGGAGGAATGGATGGAGGCAGTCTAGGTGGTAGAAAGGGCAAGTGCTTTGAAACCCAGCAGTGCTCAGGCCTGAACTCTGTCTATGAGGGCAAGTCACCTGCCCTCTGAGTCTCAGCTTTTCATCTACCATATGGGGATAAGGGGAGCACCTGACTTTCCAGGGTGAAGGAGCTAAATGAAGGATCTCAATGCTTGGCACCAAGCAGGAGAATGACATCTGAACTCCCACAGACTCACCTCCCCATCTACTTTCATGTACACTGTGGGTACCACCTTCACAAAGTACTGGAACATCATGGAAGCTGCAGGGAGAAGAAAGCATTGAGCATGTGTTCCAGGCAGAGCTTTGGTGGCAGGGGACTACCTCCCAGGTTAGTACCTTGGGGTGCAGTGACGTTGGTGTGGTCCAGGGGGTTGACAATGCCTGGGTAGTCCTGCCCGAATGATAGATGCTGGATGTAGTGGGTCATGTTGATCTGCAAGCAACATCAGTGCCTGAGTCCCTGACAGTCCGCACTCCATACCAAGCTCTGTATTTACACTAGCAGACAGGGATGCCTGGGTCTGTCTGTACAGATGGGGAAAGTAGGGATGAAGGGAAGGAGGGACCTGTCTGGGAGAAACTATGGCCTTAAGGAAGACACCTTTCTGAGACAGACATCTCCCATTTCCTATCTAAGAACCCTTTCTTCCCACAGTCCACACAGGCTCCCAGGGTTCAAGTCTAGGGTACTGGCTTCACTCACATGTGGGCACACTCAGACCAGGCATTGACTCTGCATGGCAGGCGCAAACTTTTCCCGGAGGCCTTAAGCCATGAAGGCCTGAACTGGAGGCCACTGATCTTCAGGTGAGCTCCCTTCCTGTGTCTCAGCCACAAGAGAGATCTTTTAAAAATGCAAATCTGATATGTTACCCTGCTTTAGGAAGGCCGACAGCTTCCCTGTTAGGGGAAAGACCAGACACCTCAGTGTGGCCTCTAAGTCCTGTGTGCTCTGGTCCTATGGACTCCCCCAGTCTCCCCGCCCACAGCTGCCCTTGCAGTACCACACAAGCACCACACACCCTCCTAACTTTGTCTTGAGGCTCCCTCAGTTTAGGATGCTCCTGTCCACCCTCTTCCCTGCCCCTGGCCTACTCAGATCTCAGTGTCTTACTCTCATTCAACCCTGAGACCCACAAACAGGATCCCACCAACAGGGAATATTGTTCTCTAGATGCGTGCCTGCCTCAGAGAAAAGAAGGCTGCAGCCAGTCTCCCCACCCCCCAACCCCATGGTGTCCCCTGGTACATACGTTGTCAAGGCCAAAGCTCTGCAAGTCATGGACTAGGAGAGAAGGGAGAAAGGGTCATTCAGGGGAGCAAACTGGTCTCCCAGCCCACTCAGTCCTTGTTCAAGCCTCCTCCCTCCTCCCTCTGGGGTATGACCTGCCTGATGCTCTTTGACCCCTAACCCAGCTTGGCACCTCCTGGTCCTGTTTAAGGACACAGAAAGGGTCTGCCCCGGGCCTGTGTGAGTCTGCACCTTCTTCAGGGGCCATAAGAACACAGACCCTGTTTCTTCCCTGACAAACACAGGAACTCGAGGCCTTCACTGCCAAGGCCCAGTTATGACTCAGGAAACAAAACCCACTGACTAGTCTCTCATGAACTAGTCTGATGAAAAATTACTGAACCCCAAAGTGAGGTGGGACCTGAGAATGCTAAGCTCTTTCCCTGATTCCCCTCCAAGCTCCCCAAAGGGAATCCCATGGGCACCCTGTACCAACTGTTCCAGAACAAGTTCTTCCTGCCCTCTAACCCCCAATCCCTCCTGCTGCAAGGAATCATACCCTCAAAGATATGTCCTAGTGCTTTTTATAGTCACCCAGTAGGCAGGCCAGAGAAGGCCCCAATCCCAGACCCATCCAAACCTCCCCCCTTCTTAGGACGACAGGCTGCCCCAGAAGTGGGGCTTGGCCTCCCTGGAGGACAGGGCCACTTACTCTCCACAGCATGTACTGCAGCATGGGGGAGGGAAGGAGAGAGAGGGAGGAAGAGAACACAAATTCAGAGCTTCACAGTGAGAACTAAGGAACAAGATAAGTGGTGAAGACTAGAATATTCCTGCCTCAGCAACAAGGTCTGGCCTCAGCTAACAAGTCTCTTTCTGTTTCCTCAAGGGAGCCCTTCCCTGGCCAAAGAAGAGAGCAAGATGGCTTGGGAGAGAAGTATGGTGGCCTAGGAAGAACAAAAGACCTAGAGTCCAAAGAGCCACTTTCCTAGCTGTGTGACCTTGGACAAATCACTGCGCTTCCTGAACCTGTGTGTCCTCTGCAAAGGGCTGTCCTGAAGACTAGGAAAGATGGGAAAATACTCAGTGAATTTTATAGTGTAATATACTCCATTCCCCAATCCACAAGGATGTCAGAAAGTAGCTCCCAGGCCTCAATTCAGGTAGATTTCTGGCCTTGGACAACTACAACCTTGTGTCTGAACATCCATGCTTAAGGCAACCCTTGCCCTGGGGTCCATGACTCTGAAAACAGCCCCCTATAGACAAGCAGAAATGCTACCACCTTTTAGGCACCACCTCCTATCGAGTACTTGCAAGGCCTTGTGCCAACAGCTCCTCACTGATCACCTTCCTACAATCCTAGTGAGCCACCCTCCCCTGAGAAAGGGTACTCCAGAGTTCTGCAGGGTCCCTCAGACCCACTTGCACCCACTCTCCCCAGGCTTGGCCTCACCCCACAGACTAACAGACCTACAGGGTTATTGCCGAGGACCCCTCCTGATTACCTCAGTCACTTGGAGCAGCTCAGTGCTCACTCATGCCCTGCACTCTTCTTACCAGGTGGCTTTGTATATCCCCTTGTGGTCCTGACTCTCAACCCGTCTATACCCTACACTGGGTCCCCATTACTCAGTCATCAACATACCCAGCTTCAACCTCTACACAGTCCCCTCACTCTTTATTCAATTTAGTTTTGCAGTGCTGGGTATGGAACCCAGGGCCTCACACATGCTAGGCAAATGCTCACCACCAAAGCTACATGCCCTGTCTTCCTGCACCCCCTTACCCAGCTCTCCCTTCAAGGTACTAGCTACATGGAATCACCTCAGTGACTATTTTGTCTCCCATACCCATTCCCTTTTTGGCCTAAAGAGAGGTCTCTCTTGCTCTTTATTGTCCCACAGTCACTCTCTCTTGATGTGCCCTAGAACCCCATAGTTTTCAAGCTCCTAGCAACCCATTCCTTCTTGTTTTAGTTGTGAATTTCCATAGAACTCCTAGGACAGTTCTCCCACCATTTCTCAGTGGTTTAGCAACTGCCTGTTCCTCTCTTATGCTACCCCTATCACAATTTCTGTGATGTTCACACCGCATCTATGAGACTTCCAATATCCTGGCCTCCCAGTTCCAGAGCATTCCCCTCTTCCTGGTCTTCTTTCACCCGCCTGAGCCACCAGATCTAATGGCCATTCCCCAAACCTTATCATTAAGAACACCCCTTTGCAATTTAAATTTTAAGTACCCCATGCACCAACCAACAACTTTTATTTCCCCATTCCTTCCCTCCAGTATCCTGAATTCAAGTTCTTTGCAACTACACCAAGGACCTCCAGTCCCTTGCTTCCCCTGCCTCCTCCCTGGCTTCCAGCTTCTGTCTCCATTCCTGCTCCCATGTCCTGGCTTCCCTCCTTTACTGGCTTAGGTCCTGTGGTCCTGCACCAGGAATTTTTGTTTTGTTTTGCAGTGCTGGGGATTGAACCCAGAGCCTCATGCATGCTAGGCAAGTGCTCTACCATTGAGTGTGCCCCAGCCCATTCACTAGTCCTTCTTTACATGTACCTTGCATCCCTTGCCTTTACAGGCCTATGGCAACACCAAACACTAGGTAATATCAATGCTCTGTCTCCTCCAAGCCCACCCTCACACCTCTACCAAGAGCCAGACAGCTATGCTGACAGGTCTCACATCCTATTCTTGGCCCAACTCCAAGGGGGCCCTGGGATGCTTGGAAACCCTGTTCCAACCTCCCCCAGCATGCCCTCTCCCACCTCAACAGATCACTAATATCTTTCCTCTTTCTCAAATCACTAACTCCTTTCCTTTCTCCTCATCCTCAGCTGATGACCTAACTTCCTACATCACGAAGAAAAAAAATCACTCAGAAGAGACTGTCCATGTGCTTCCACCACCCTTACTACCACCCTGCTGTGCCTAGAGTGTGCTTTCTTCCAGATGCCACATCTGGTCTTTTCATATGCCGAAGGTGCTACACTCTGTCTTCTTTCTCCTTGAGGACTTCACTACAGGGATTGTCCCTAATCTCTGGAGCATCACTCCTACTGTCCTTAATTGATAATTTTCAATTATCATTCTGCTACACCACCCACCTTAGAAACCCTCCCTTGCTCCATATGTCCCTTCATGACAGCTCACACTCCCCACCCCTCAGAGCAAACTCCACAACAGGCTCATCTATACTCACCTGCTCCAAATCCCCTCACATCTCTCCTTGTGCCCAATGGTTTTGTCAAAGCCACAAGTGATGGCCACGTTATCCATGACATATTCAATTCTTGATTGACATCCAGAAGTATCTGACAGTCTTTGAAACACCCATCCCTTGGTTTGCAGGATGCCACTCTCCTGCCTTGAATTCCTACCTCACCAGCGATTCTTTCCAGTTTCCTCCTAAGGTTCCTGATGCCCTTAGCTTCTAAGGATGCCATTGGCCTCCCTTGGCCTCTAACATAGGAGGCCTGGCACTCACCCTTCGAGCTCTTCCTTTCCATCTACCCTCACCTGCAGGGTGATTCATGAAGTCTCCAGGCTTTAAGTATGCTGATGGCTAAAATGTTTGTGTTCCCAGGCCATCCTTTTCCCTGAACTCGGGGTCCTGGTATCCTAGGTGTCTACAAAGACACTCAAATACTACTTTACACCCCTCAGTTCCAAAGTAAACCTGTCCCTCTGAGTCTTCTTCAGCTCATTAAATGGCAGCTCCATTCTTCCTACTACTTAGGCAGAAAACACTGGAGTCATCCTCAATTCTTTCCTTTATTCATCACGTCCATTAGCACCTCCTCTCAGCTCTACCTTCAACATCTACACAGATGCATTCACAGAACCCAATTACTTCTTACCACCTCTACCGCGACTCTGAGCCAAGTCTTATTATTTTTTGCCTGAATTAATAACTGCAATGGGCTTCTCACTGGCCTCTGATTCTGTTCTTTCTCCTATAGTCTTCTCCAAGAGTGCTACTTACCTTTTAAAAGTCAAGCCAGATCATGGACTTCTCCAGAGTCCTATGATGGCTTCACATCTCATGCAGCATAGAAGTCAAAATCCCTATAATGCCCCGCTCCTTGCCACCATCTTTTTTTGGTACTAGGTATTGAACCCAGGGGCACTTAACCACTGAGCCATATCTGTGGCCCTTGTTATTTTTTATTTTGAGACAGGGTCTTGTTAAGTTGCTTAGGGCCTTGTTAAGTTGCTGAGGCTGGCTCTGAATTTACGATCCTACTGCCTTAGCCTCTTTTTTTTTTTTTTTTTTTTTTAAGAGAGAGAGAGGTAGAGAGAGAGAATTTTTTAATATTTAATTTTTAGTTATCGGCGGGCACAACATCTTTGTTTGTATGTGGTGCTGAGGATCGAACCCGGGCCGCACGCATGCCAGGCGAGCGCGCTACCGCTTGAGCCACATCCCCAGCCCTGCCTTAGCCTCTTAAGCTGCTAGGATTACAAGCATGCACCACCATAACCAGCAGTTACAATGCCTCTTCATACCCTACATGGCATGGCCCTTTTAATTCTCTCACCCAGTATCTAACTACAATCCTCTGCTCCAGCCACCCTAACTTCCTGACTGCACCTAGCATTTTACAGGCACATTCTTGCCTTTGTGATTTATACCTAATGTTCTCTTTGCTTGGAATGGCTCCCTCACCTTCCTCAGGTTTTGCTCAACAGTAAATACATGAGAGTCTTCCTTGATTACCTTAATTAAAAGAGCACCCAGCCCCATCTTAACTTTCACACCGATCATCTTTATCCTGCCTCATTTTGGTCTATATTACTTAATAGCATCTAACATACCATACATTTTTCATACTTGTTTACTGTTTCTTTACTAGAATGTTCCTACGACTAGGCTCTTATTGACTGCTGTATTTTTAGCATTTCACATTCTCAACACTAACAACCGAAACACAGGAGGTGACTACTAAATATTTAGTGACTGCATGAATGAATAAATCTCATTCATCTGACATCCCTGTGAGGGAGGTATTAGCATCATTACTGCCTCCCTTGATGGAAGAAGAACTGAGCAGGGCTCCATAATTCCCAAACATGACACAGCTCATATCATGTGGAAGAGGACCCGTGTGAACCTGGTGCTGAGAGTGTGCTAGCTGCGGCAAGCAGCCCCTGCACTTGGCCGGTGAGGGCGGATGCCATTCAGACACTGCATACCAGAACTCTCTGCTCTCTGTGCATAAATTCACTGAGAAACACGAATGGATAACTACAGAAAATGGTATTGGAACAGTGGGAATGCTGATTTCGCACAGGAAGTTCTGGGAGATGTTTTTTATTTTCATTTTTAAATTTTTATTAAAAAATTTTTATTTTTTAATAAAAAAAACAAGATGAGTTTGGTGCTTTGGAATGTGTGAAAGCTGCCAGTGAACTCTACTCTCCTCTATCAGGAGAAGTAACTGAAATTAATGAGGCACTTGCAGCAAACCCAGGGCTTGTGAACAAATTTTGTTATGAAGATGGTTGGCTGATAAAGATGACACTGAGTGACCCTTCAGAACTAGATGACCTAATGAGCAAAGTAAAATCGATTGAGAAGTAAAAATGGCACCCTAAATAAACTGGTGCGGAATAACTTCAGCTGCTGTCTTAAATTAGTGATGGACAGAAAACTTAAAAAACTACTCTTAACACTGCTACTGGAAGAAGATATCCCTTAACTTCCCAATAAATGTCAATAAACACAATATGCATCTTTTTTACAATTCCTTATGATTTTTAGAGTATGCTTTAGGCTGAATCTGAAATTATCTGTGGTAAAAACTATTTATAAAAAGTATATAATTCAAGGATAACCTTTTTATAAGCCTAATATAATATTGTAACTTGCTTACATCCATTCCTGGATTTGGGTCATTATATTTAATGATCTTCCACTGGAAAAAAAACTGGGCATGGAGGAAAGTACGTGTTGTACAGTGTCAGAAAAACAATACTGTCTTAATTTTATAATATACTGTATTTACTGGTGCTATTTTTTACACACTGAAACAACAGCTTGGAACAAAATAATAAAATATTCAACTTCATTAAAAAAAAAAAAAAAAAAGTGAAAGAATCTGAATTCTAACCCTGCTCTGCTTTCCCAGAGCCTCACACACAGGTCTTCTGATATTGGGACCTACCATTTAAACAACTGCCTACCACAAGCCAGGCCCTGTGTTACAGTCTTTTTTTTTTTTTTTTAATTGCACAGGTCCTTGCACATGATAGGCAAGTGCTCCACCACTATGCTACATATGCCCCCTAGCCCCTGTATTTTTAACCTGCACCAATGCCCTGTGGGATAAGTCTATGATCATCAATTTATCAAGAAGGAAACTGAAGTTCAAAAAGATTAAGGAATGTTCTCAGAGTCACACAGCCAGTAAGGTTTGAAACTCACATCTGAACCCAGGCAGTTTGGCTCCTCAGCCTGTGCTCTTAACCACTGTGCCAAACTGCTGTCCTGAGATGAAGAAAAGCCTGCTTTGGACCAAAGACAAAAGAACATGAGGCATGTAAGGGGCACTTCCAACACACCAAAAGGGTGTCCAGGGTCTAAAGCCTCCCCAGCCGGTGATGTAAGATCACTCACCATGTACATGGGACTGCTGGAAGCTCTTCCCAGGGGCAAAGTGGAAGTTTCCGGCAACCTGTAGGGGATATTTTCTCTCATTCTCCAGTTGTGTTCTCCCTTTGCCTGCTGAGGACCTGCATGGGCCCCTGCTTCATGGAGCAACTTTCCCAGCACAGCTAAGCCCAGCTACCCTGCCGTGTCTTGATCCCTCCTGGTACCTTATTGACTTCTAAGAAGCCATACACCTGGCAGCCTTCATTCTTCTGCTCCTGCATCTTCTGGCTGAAGCCCTCTCGTCGGCACTGCTCAATAGTGTCTGGGTTCTTAAAGGCCCAGCCTCGACGTCTATATGCCTCCCGCACATCTTCACAGGTGTTACAGCACCTATAGGAGATAGGGCGTAGGGTGAAGAACGTGACCAGTGCTGGCCCCTAAGCAGGTCTGCCTGCTGTGAAGCTTTTGCTAGCCTCAACGCTGGTCACTGAACATCCTCCAATGTTTCCTCACTGGCAACAGGTGTTAAAAATACATGCTCCTATTCTGTTTGGGATGATGAACTGTTGTGGAACGAATGGATGGTGGTGAGGGCTGCACAACACTGTGAATGTTCTCAAGAGCAATGAGCTATACACTTAGAAATGGTTAAAATGGCAAATTTTGTGTCACATGTATTTTACCACAATGGGTAAAAAAATGTTGTAGTGCTGTAGACTGAATTCAAGGGCCTCGTGCATGCAAGGCACTGAGCTATATCCACAGTCTCCCACTGAAAATAACTTTGAAGTACACATTCCAAGATGGGTGCAGTGGTACATGCCTGTGATTTCAGCAACTTGGAAGGCTGATATAGGAGGATCACAAGTTCCAAGCCAGCTTCAGCAATTTAGTGAGGCCCTAAACAACTTAGTGAGACTCTGCCTCAAAATAAAAATAAAAATGGATGGGGTACGTAGCTCAGTTGTAGAGCACCTCTGGGTTCAATCCTCAGTACCAAAAAAAAAAGCCATATATTTCTAGGTTTCACCCTAGAATAGCTGAGTCAGTCTTTCCAGGGTCAGGACCTGGGAAGCCCCACAGCAGTTCCCATATACTGAGGTCTTCTACCTCAATGCTTTATATACAATATATACTTAATCTTTAACACCCTCTTATCAGGAGGGTGTTATTATTATCCTTCTTTACATAGAAAGGTGACATGGTTTAGCCAGAGGCCACAGGGATGGAAGCCAGGTAGCTGGCTTCAAGAGAACACCTATGAACTACTTCTCTAAGCTGAGAAGTAGTTCTCTTCAGCTTCATCTCTAGGTCTGCAGTTTCCAGGGAGGGCCTGCTAACAGAGCATTAGTTACTTGAGGAATGCACCCCGTCTCCTTCTAGACTCTTGGTTCGACCACCCACCTGCTACAGTCTGACCATGGCTGAGACTGATTAACAGACAGCACCTGATGGGAAGCCTGTTCTCCACCCCCAGAGTCCTGCTCACTTGATGTCTTCTGACTCAGCACCATAGCAGCTCTCACAGCGATCGGGGTCCAGGGAATCCGGGTCAAACACCATCATCTCAACTTTCCCGAGCTCTATGGGGAGGGCAGAGGCAGAAGCATCAGCTGAAGGAAAACAAGGTGACATCTATAGCCCTAGTTCCTGCATGGGTCCTTTGGCTAGAGGGATGATAATAATTCAAGTTAAAAAAGGATCTAAGGGCCAGGGCTGTAGCACAGTGGCAGAGTGCTTGTCTAGCATGTGTGAAACACCGGGTTTGATCCTAAGCACTACAAAAAAATAAACAAATAAAATAAAGGCATGCTGTCCATCTACAACTACAAATTTTTTTTTTTGGAAAGGATCTGATATTTACATAGTACAGACATTTGGATCAGACATTAAACATTTCTTTTTTAAAATATTTATTTTTCATTGTAGTTGGACATAATACCTTTAATTTACTTATATATTTATTTATTTATTTATTTTTATGTGATGCTGAGGATCAAACCCAGGGCCTCACATGTGCTAGATGAGCACTCTACCACTGAGCTACAACCCCAGCCTCAACATTAAACATTTCTATACACATATTAAGTCTTTTAATAAAAATAATAAATAGTAAGAACATGAGGTAGGCACAGTGGCTGACACTTGTAATCCCAGCGGCTTGGGAGGCTGAAGCAGGAGGATCATGAGTTCAAAGCCAGCCGTAGCAACTGAGGCCCTAAGCAACTCAGTGAGACCCTGTCTCTAAATAAAATACAAAAAAGGACTGGGGGGCTGGGGTTGTGGCTCAGTGGTATAGTGCCTAGCATATGTGAGGCCCTGGGTTCAATCCTCAGCACCACATAAAAATAAATAAACAAAATAAAGGCATTGTGTCCATCTACAACTTAAAAAAAAAAAAAGAAAAAAAAAAAAAGGACTGGGGATGTGGCTCAGTGGTTAAGTGCTCCCAGGTTCAATCCCCTGTACTAAAAAGAAAACATTAAAAGTAAATACTAGGGCTGGGGATGTGGCTCAAGCGGTAGCGCGCTCGCCTGGCATGCGTGCGGCCCGGGTTCGATCCTCAGCACCACATACAAACAAAGATGTTGTGTCCGCCGAAAACTAAAAAATAAATATTAAAAAATTCTCTCTCTCTCTCTCTAAAAAAAAAAAAAAAAGTAAATACTAAAAGGTAACTGCGTACAGGGTCACTGCACTTTACATACATTATCTCATTTCATTCCCATAATGATTCTATGAAGATGGAACTGAGGCTGGCCAACAACACTTATTTAGGGAGGCCTCTTTGATAAAGGAAAGGAAGCTAAAAGTGAGCACCTATTCTGTATAAGGCATTTTACACATATTATAGGTGTCCCTTATGTACGATGGCGTTATGATTCAATATACTGTTATAAGTTGAAAACATGGTAACTTGAAAATGCATTTCGATATCTGATGTTCTACAGCACATCAAAGCTTAGCCTAGCCTACATAAAACATGCTCAGAATGCTTATATTAGCCTACAGTTCGGCAAAATCATCTAATGCAATGTCTTTTTTGTAATAAAGTATTAACTATCTCAAGTTAATTCACTGAATGCTGTACTGAAAATGAAAAACAGAATGTTTGCATGGGGACACTTTTGTACCACCAGAAAGTCAAAAAAAATCTTAAGTTGAACTATCACAAGTTGGGAACCAACTGTACTTTATTTGATCTTTTAATTCCATGTGATGGGTACTACTTTTTATCACCACTTTGTAACTGAGGCTTACATTCTTCAAGAAACAAGTTAGATCTAAACCCAGCAATATGACTGAAAAACCTAAACTCTTTTTTGTTTTCATTGTTTTGGGTACTGGGGATTGCATCCAGGGGCACTCTACCACTGAGCTACATCCTCAGTCCTTTTAATTTTTGGGACAAAGTCTTGCAAAATTACTGAGATTGGCCTTAAACTTGAACTTGCAATCTTCCTGCCTCAGCCTTCTGAATCACTGGGATTACAGGTCTGAACCCCCATGACCACACCCAGGCAGAACCTAGACTCCTAACCAAGCCACAGGCATTCCAAAGAGGGAAGAACATTAAGGACTGAATTCAGCTAATGGGATAGGGAAGCAAACACTCAAGAGAAGCTCAGGTTTATCTAAAGGAGTTCCACCATGACAACTGTATATAACACCCATCCTCAAGCGTCTGTTACTCAAACTACAATAAGCAGAGAATGATAGCCAGGTAAATTACCCTACTCAACTAGCTAGAGGTTAGAAGCCTGGATTTCAATTCACTGACTCTTAATAGCTAAGGGACCTTAAGCCAGCCAGTTGACTTCTCCAGATATTAGTTGTTTAATATGTCACTGCCTGCCATATTTTTGGGGCTTGGGTATGTCTAGTACTGGGATCTGAGACCCAGTACCCCCCTGGTTACCATGCCGCTCAGCCTCTGAGCTCACGGGAATGCCATCCTTGTCTAGTCTTTGCTTGAAGAGGTTGTGCTCCACATCTAGCTGCTGTTCCCCAGCCACATCCATGGCATCGATGCTCAAATCTGAAAACAGATAGTCAAATTAAGGTACTAAGACCTCAATGGAGTGGAGGTCTGGGTTTGGGGGAAAACAGCCTGTCTTAGGGCAGAAATGGATTAGGAGAAGGAGGCTGTCCTGGGGTCCAGTACAAAATTAAGGCTGGAAGTGTGAATCTGGAAGCCCACCCTGAAAGCCCTGGGACTTGCAACCCTCACCTATGGTGAGATACTTACAGGCACAAGGCATGTGTGGGAAAAGTACATCGATGTTGATCTTCAGTTTATCTCCCCGTGACTTGTCCACGTAGAGCTCAGGATGCACCTGGGGCAAGCGCTATCTCAGTTAGATTTGGCCCCACGACTTTCCTTCCTCACGCCCACCTATAGAGGTCCGACCCCTCGGAAGCAAAGCCCCGCCCACTATTAGGCCCCGCCCATTACCTCAGTGGTGAGGTAATACTGCAGCTCCGACAGGAATAGTAGCAGCATGAGAAGGCCACTGACGATGGTCACTGCAGGGCGAGGAGTGAGGGTCAGAACGGCCTCTGTGCCACTCCCTCAGACTCAAGCAGGCCGGTCTGAGTCCAGGAGCCAAGGCCAAGCTCCAGGACACCCCCTCCCCGCAACCTTGGCCCTGCTGCCGCCTACCCGTGGCGCCCCCGCAGGTCTTGACCCGGAAGTCCTCCAGAGTCTTGGGGTAGGCATCGAACTGCTTCAGCTTCCCCAGCGCCTCCATGGGGACCGGTCGGAAAGGGGACGCCAGCCGGCCCGCCTCTGCAGCCTCCTGCTTCCGGCCCGGAGCCGGAGCCACGCCTCCTCGCTTCCTTACGCAGGCGCAGCAAATGTTCATGCTGACCCCACCCCTCGCCCGCGTTCTGACAGATCGTCCCTCCCACTTATGCCGCCACGCCCCCTCGCGCCGGAGCAGCGATGGAGAGACCACGTGTAGGGTCCGAGAGGGACTAGGAGGAGTTGTCTGCGGGCTAGAAACAGCACTTGCCGCCCTAACTTGCCTTGTGCCGAAATGCGCCGAGTGTTTCCCCTCGAGTGGTGTGGCGCTCAACTCCCGCTTCCTATTGCAGCTCGTACAGTAATACCGCCTTAATGACTAATGCGTAAAATGCGCCTCGCTTTTTCTTAGGTCAAACTACTTTTTTTTTTTCCCCCTTATGTGATTCTGGGGATTAAACCGAGGCACTTACGGACGCTAGGCAAGCGCTGTACCATTGAACTACTTCCCAGCCCTCGTAGTTTTTTTGTTTTTGTTTTTTCGGTACCAGGGATTGAACCCATGGGGCGTTTAACCACAGAGCCACTTCCCCAGTCCTTTTTGTTTTATATTGTTTTGAGGCAGGGTCTCGCTAAGTTGCTGAGTTTGGCTTTGAATTTGGGATCTTCCCGCTTCAGCCTCCCGGAGTCACCGGGATTACTGGCATGTGCCACTATCCCTGGCTGTTGTTTTTGACACAGGGTATCACTGTGGCCCAGGTTGGCTTGGAATTCCTGGACTCAAGCAATTCTCCTGGCTCAGTAATTGGGTGTCTTGGTTCATTTTCTGTTGCTATAATAAAATACCTGGATAATTTATAAAGGAAAGAGGTTTTTTTCGGCTCATGGTTCTAAGAGAAGGGAAGTCAAAGATTATGCAGTTGCATCCAGTGAAGGTCTTGTGTTGTTTCATAGCATGGTAGAAGTTGGAATAGAGAAGGCATGTGCACAAGAGAAAATAAGGGATTGAACTCCCACAATAACTAACCCATTCCTGTTCCTGAGAGAAAAGCACTATTCCATTCATGAGGGCTGTGTTCCCGTGGCCCAAACACCTCCCATTAGGTTCACCATCCAACACTGTAGCACTGAGGAATTAAGGTTCCAACACATATGGAGGATATGGTGGGACCATTCATTGAGATAGGGACATTTTGGGAATGGATTGGTTTATAGGGAAAATCTCGAGTTTGGCCTCAGACTTGTTCAGGTGAGATGATTTTGAGACATCTAAGTGGAAGTCCACTGAAAGAAGAGACATTACTGGATGTGGTGGTGCACACCTGTAATCCCAGTGACAGGAGGTTGAGGCAGGAGGATCATAAGGTTGACAAGTTTGGTAACTTAACGAGACCCTGTCTTAAAACAAAAAATAAAAAGGACTGGGGATGTAGCTCTGTGATAAAGCATTCCTGAGTTCAATCCCCCATGCCAAAAAACAAAGAAAAAGAAAAGAAGAGACACATGGGCTGAAGGTATGACTCAGTGGTAGAACACTTGCACTTGCCTAGCCCTGAGTTCAATCCCCAGCACCATCAAAGAGAGAGAGAGAGAGAGAGAGAGAGAGAGACATGGTCATTTCTCTCCCTGTGTGTCTTATACTCAATGTAATATGCATTAGAGAGAAGATAGGGTGGTAACTTTTTCTAGGCAGGTTATAGGAAGGAGGTCACAATGTGTACTTTGACGACACTGAGAGATAATCCTTCCTTCTGTGTGATGCATTTGGGACACCAACTTATGCTATTTCTCTGTTCTGGCATTTTCCATCTCAGGTCCCATCGGAGTTCTCTTTGGGGTGAGCAAATGGATGGGGAGGTAGGACATGAGCGGTTGGAAAGAGGTGGAGGATGGAGGGCCGGGGAATTGTGGTGGCCAACAGGTCAGAGAAATGCAAGTGCTATCTGTAGTCTCAGTTCCACATCCCTCCAGGTGACAGAAGCCAGTCTACTGCTTGCCATGTGAGCCATTTCCTGGGCCAGACATGAAGCACTGTTGGAAGATTTTTGTCCTGTGGGTCTTCTGGGTGTTCATCTTGTGGCTGGTGATCTCCTACCTGGATCTGACAGCTGAATCATCATCCCAGGAGAAACGGATGTACCTGATACCATGGCATTGCAACTGCTCTTGGTTTAAATTCAGGAAGTGTGGCTGCCTATTTGGGAACCTCAGCTGCTCCTCCTGTCACCACACAGTCAGAGAATGGAACTGGTTTGAAGCATGTCATGAAAAGACCACAGGGTATCTGACAAAGACAAAAGTTCTCTGATGGCTATTAGTGGTCGGCACTGGGTCCTGACTTATCCCCTTTCCTTCCAGGCCTAGCTTATCTCTTTCTGGCCCAAACCCCTGCCCTCAGCCTGATTTAATGCATTTCCCTCCTTTCAGCCTCAATCCCTGATTTCTGGCTGCAGGTCTCACCTACTCAAGCCTGTTTCCTTCCATGATATCTGGCCCAGGCTGATACCAATTTCCTCCTTCTGCTATTATCAGGGCATAATCTCAGTGAGCAAGCTTGGAAAAGTATGAAAGATGCTATAGAAAGTGATTCCCAGACCCTTGTTTACATTTTGATTTCTGTTGGATCTGTGCTTTGTGGAGGACTCACAGATCCCACTGGGCTCTGGTCTCAGCAACACTGACCAACACTGCATGGTCTTCAGATGGGTGCTGAGGAAAGGGCAGCAAGCAGGGTGACAGGTCTATCCTAGGTTCTGTCAGTTTACACTTTCTTTCCCAGGATGAACCAGGCTCCTGTGCAGGACCTTGAGGCAGATATGGGGAACCAAATCATAGGACCTTTCATCTGTCCCAGCAATGCCAGTGACCAGGGTTCCTGGAAGCAGCTGCTGTAACTTTCTGAACTATCTGGGACTTCAAATGCTGTGACCAACAAGGTATACAGATAGTCTGTGTGGTGGTGAAGAGAAGTCACTTCAGGGGAAGGCAGAAGGATTCTGGAGAAAGTCTCTTCTGGCTTACTGTGGGCACCTGCAGGACTTTCCCAAGTCTCAGGAGCTTTCTGAAACTACCACCTCCATTTTGGAAGATGGTCTGGTTCCCTAGGGGAGTGGGAGATAATTGAAGTAAAGAGACAGGGAATCAGAAGGTTGTGGCTATGGGTTGCTCAGGCCAGCCCTCACCCTTCTCTCTCAGATAAAAGAGGGCAACTGGCTGGAAAACCAGTCAGTATCCAATGCTGGAGGCTCATGGCTCTGTTCTGGCCTTGTGTACCTGTGCCTAGACATGAAATTCTTATACTTTTCTCACCTAAAATTTCCGTTCCCCATTCCCTTCAGCATAGAGTCTAAAGTTTTCTGTCTGATATTCAAGGTTCTGCATAGTCTACCTACCTCCTTGTCTCTTTTCTCCCACATTGGGCTTCTTGGGTTCCCCCAAATACAGTAGCTACCTAGGCTACCCCATAGGCTGTTCCTTCTGCCTGAAATTTGAATCCTCTCGTCCTCCAGTGTCCTGGGAAGCAGCTAAGCTAGTTGATGGTCTATTTGGGGCTTCAGGGTGATTTTTTTTTTTTTTTAATACCTGCTAGATTTGTTTTTCTCTTAGTTGTCCATAGACTTTTATTTATTTATATGCAGTGCTGAAAATTGAACCCAGTGCCTCACACATGCTAGACAAGAATTCTACCACTGAGCCACAACCCCAGCCCCCAGGGGGCCTTTTTTTTTTTTTTTTTTTTTTTTTAAAGAGAGTGAGAGGGGGGGGAGAGAGAGAGAGAGAGAGAGAGAGAGAGAGAGAATTTTTTTTTTTTAATATTTATTTTTTAGTTATCGGCAGACACAACATCTTTGTACGTGGTGCTGAGAAACGAACCTGGGCCGCACGCATGCCAGGCGAGCACACTACCACTTGAGTCACATCCCCAGCCCCCAGGGGGACTTTTTGATATTGTTTATTTTACATGTCTAGAATCTATCTTCCCTGGAGTAAGTGAGCTTCATTCTCCTTCCTGTTCTCCAAAGATCCTGCACTCTATATGTTGAATGAGGGGAGGTGGGGTAAGGACAGAATCTGGCTGCTGACACATACATCCCTATCTTATCCATCAGCCCTCCCTGTTTGGATTTGAATCAGAACAGCAAAGAAAGCCATCCTGTTGCTGAAAGAATAACAAGCAGACCAGTGGCCCCCAAGAGATCCCATCTATGCAGAGTACAGAAGCAGAAATGGAAGTTGCCAGCCAGAAAGGGTGTGCTATACAAGCTCACCATTCATATGTGGCTCCCAGCTGAGACCACACAGGTCCTATTCCTTTGGAACTGAATGCTGGGGAGTCTTTAGATTGCAGCAGCAGCATCAAGACTGCAGAAACTTACAGGGGGTAAAGAACAAGAGGAAATTGTATGGAGATCAGTCTGGTACTGAATAAAATTCTAGCCTGATTCTGTTTCTGGCAGCACAGTGCCTGGGAAGGAAGAACCAGATCTCAGGGGCCATGTTTATGGTAATTGCTCAGTCTGATCCACTGGATTGTACAGGAGGTGTAAATTTAGACCCAACTCCATGCAGAGTGTGTGAGGAATGCTCTTTCATCATTAGGTTAAACAGGCCAGCCTCCTTGCTTCACCCATGTGAGGGGGCAAGGTATTTTTCTAGCCCAGCTTTTTAGTGAAGGTTCAGAATTTTGAGGTTCTCAGTTCATTTAGGGGTCTCAGTTCCAATTCTCTGTCTTCCCTGGACTTAAGACCCTCTGCCCACATAAACATTGTTTTAGTCAGCTTTTTTTTCATCACTGTGACCAAAAGACCTGACACAAATGATTTCGAGAAGGAAAAGTTTATTTTGGCTATGGTTTCAGAGGTTCAGTCCAGTTCAGCCAACTCCATAACTCTGGGCCTGAGGAGAGGCAGAATATCATGGCAGAAAGGCAGGGAGGAGGGAAGCAGCTCAGAACATATCAACCGAGAAGCAGAGAAAGAGCTCCACTCACCAAAGACAAGATATAAACCCCCAAAGGCATACCCTATCTGCCTACAGTTACCACCCAGCTAATCCATAACAGTGGATTAATCCACCAATTAGGTTACACCTGTCATGATCTATGTGTATCACCTCTGAAAACTCTTGCATGAGTTTTTGGGGGGCACTTAATATCTAAACCATAACAAGCATTAAAAATTCTAAACTATTGGGCTGTATTTCTGTTCTCTGAAGTTCTTGTACTTTCCTTACTTGAAATTTCTGTTCCCCAATGCCTTCAGCACAGCATCTAAAGTTTTCTGCCTGGAAGTCGCCTGTCAGCTAGGTATGCAGGCAAGCTCACTGTCTACACATGATGCTCAGTTAATGCTCTACAGGTCCTAATCCTTTGGGCCCAAATGCTGGGGAGTTTTAAGATTGCAGCAAATCTTTTCTCAAAATGATCAAACACATTGAATTAATCAGTTTCATTATTTTCAGAGGAGGAGATTATTTCCTACTGGAACTGAAAAAAAAATACCCATATGGAAAAGATGAAATTGGTCCCTACCACATATCACATACAAAAATTTAACCCCAAATGGATTAAGGACTTAACTGTCAAAGAAAAAAAAGAAAAATAGCCAGGCAATGGTGGTAATTCCAGTTACTCAGGAGGTTGAGTCAGGAGAATCTCAAGGGAAAAAAACCTTGGAAACTAGTAGAAAATATAGGTAAATATCTTATAGATCTTGGGGTAAGAAAAGATTGATTAAACATGAGACAAAAAGGATTGACTATAAAATAAAAGACTGATAAATTTGACTAAATTAAATGTACAAACTTTTGTTCATCCAGACCTCTGAAAGTTTAAAAAAAGCCCTAAAAACTCAGAAAAGAGAGTACTGGGATTGTCGCTCAGTGGCAGCGTACTTGCCTGGCATGTGTGAAGCACTGGGTTCGAATCTCAACACCACACATAAATAAATAAAGGTTTATCAACAACTAAAGAAAGAAAAATAAAGGTTTAAAAAAATTCAGAAAAGATAATCATTGTACATATAACTGAGAAGTCAGTATCAATACTATTTGACAAATTCGTAAATAAGGACAAAAGCAGGGGCTGGGGTTGTGTCTCAGCGGTAGAGCACTCACCTAACATGTGCGAGGTGCTGGGTTCGAGCCTCAGCACCACATAAAAATAAATAAATAAAAATAAAGGTATGGGCTGGGGATGTGGCTCAAGTGGCAGTGCGCTCGCCTGGCATGCGTGCAGCCTGGGTTCGGATCCTCAGCACCACATACAAACAAAGATGTTGTATAAGCCAAAAACTAAAAAATATTAAAAAATTCTCTCTCTCTCTCTCACTCTTTCTTTAAAAAATAAATAAATAAAGGTATGTGACCAACTATAACAAAAAAAAAATTTATAACAAAACAAAAACAATCATTAAAGAATGAGCAAAAGACAAACTGACATGTGACATCTTGAGAGAGGAAAAAACACATGGCCAATAAACATTTGATCACCAACATTTTTGGTGGTCAGGGAAATTAATATCAAGACTACAAATTAGATACCATTTTTCATTTTAATTTTCAATAGTTAAAATATTTAAAAGTCTAACTATATTAAATAAGGTAGAAAATGTTATTCATTGATAAAATGGTAAAAAAAAACAACTAAAAAAAGTGACTATTAAAAAGAAATTCTATTTCTTGCTAACTTACATTTTTATAACAAGACATACATTAGAATGCTCTTTGCAACACTCTACAGTAACAAAAAAACCTCCCAGGGTTGACTTTTTATTTTCTTTTTGAGAGCTATGTAAACACATGCAAAAAATCTGTTTTAATTGCATCATTCAGAAAGACTATTTTTGCTGATTTTTCAAAAAGTTTTTATTTATTTTTTAAATATATTATTTAGTTGAGAATGTATACAATGCCTGTATTTTTATGTGGTGCTGAGGATTAACTCAGTGCTAGGCCAGCGCTCTACCACTGAGCCACAACCATAGGCCCAAAAAGGTTTTTTTTTTTTTAATTTATGTATAATAATTGTACATATTTATAGAATACAATGTGATATTTTGATACATATATAGTATAATGATCAAATCAGGATAATAAGCATATTCATCATCTCTAATGTTTATTATTTCTTTGTGGTGAGAACATTAAAAAATTCTCTCAGGCTGGGGTTGTAGCTCAGTTGGAAGAGTGCTTGCCTCACATACACAAGAACCTGGATTCAGGGCTGGGGATGTGGCTCAAGTGGTAGCGCGCTTGCCTGGCATGTGCGGGGTGCTGGGTTCGATCCTCAGTACCACATAAAATAAAATAAAGATGTTGTATCCAAAAAAAAATTTTAAAAAAAACCTGGATTCAATCCTCAGTACCACCAAAAAAAAAAAAAAAAAAAAAAAAAAAAAAAAATCCTCTCTTCCAGTTACTTCGAAGATACACAATTTCTTTTTCTTTTGTTTTGTTTTCTTTTTTTTTTTTTGGTAGCAGGGATTGAATCCAGGGGCACTTAACCACTGAGATATATCGTCAGCCCTTTTTATTTTATATTTTGAAAAATTTGAGACAGGATCTCACTAAGTTGCTCAGGGCCTCTCTATTTTGCTGAGGCTGGCTTGGAACCTGCAATCCTCCTTCCTCAGCCTCCAGAGCCACTGAGATTACAGGTGCAATTAAAATTAAATTCCTTGTCCTTCGGGCTTTGAGCTGAAGGCCAAAGTAAAGTAGGAGGATTTGATCATGATCCTACATAGAAGAGGTCACAATGCATTCTCTGTGATGAGGTCCCTAATATTGCTGGGCTGGCAGGGAAGACCCCCTTGAGCATCAATATCCTCAGGGAGGCCACAAGACATAGAAATGTCATGTCTCTCTCATTCTCTCATTCATGCTCTGGTAGCTCTCTTTAGTGATTAGCAGGTGGGTAGGGAAGCCAAAATCAAGTGTTGGGTGGTGTGATATGGAAGATTTGGCAATGGGATGAAACTATCAGCATGAATGACACCAGGGATGTCTTTGGCCCCAGGCCCTCCTCTTTTCCTGTGCCAGGTATCAGAGCCAATCTGTTGTCTGCTAGGGACTACCATTGGAACCAGAAATGAAGGTTCGATACTGGACTCTGTGTCTGACAGCTCTCTTTATGCTTTCATTGTGGATGATGGCTTCCTTCCTGAACCAGAAGGTCAGCCTAGATGTTATGGACAACTTACATTTAAGGATCTGCCGCTGTTCCAGAAATATTTCCAGAAAGTGCAGCTGCTTATCTAAAGTCCGTGAGTGCTCTGCCTGCCTCTACATACCTGGAGAGTCTGACTGGTTTGACAGACACTTTGAAAAGGGAATAGAGCCCCTGATGTCAGAAAATTTCATGTCCTATGATGCTCTGGGATTGTGGCTGGTCAGTGCATACTCTTGGTCTCTTTCACATCCGCCCCGCAACTGGGGCTCTGGTCATCTGTGCCTCATGGCATAGACTCATAACTTTTTTCTACAGGTAGCTGGAGCCTGGACTAAGCCCCTAAATTCCCCCTTTCTATGCTCTAGGGACTTCAGAGAGTCAGGTCACAGAAGAATGTTAAGAGTATGCAGTTAACTAATGTTTTTCCTGCACATTCCTTGGACCATTTGAAGTCTGGATGCCAGACCTGTGCAGTGGTAGGAAACTCAAGGTCCTTAATAGGTTCTGGTCTTGGCTTCAGGATTAACCAACATGATGTGGTACTCAGGTAGGTACAGGGTAAGAGGTGGAAACCTGAAAGGCTAAGCCAAACCCTCTTCCTTCTCCAAATAACCATCCTGCCCCTTTTTTCCAGGATGAACAAAGCCCCTGTCCAAGGCTTTGAGACGGATGTGGGGAATACCACCACCTTGCGTATTATGCAGCCTGAGATTGCCAGCGCTGAGAGCCCCGAACCCCAGCTGCTGCTTCCATTGAATTCATCTGGTCTGAGATGGATGATGACTGTGCTACGTGACTATAAACACTCCTGGAAGCCAAGAAACCCTGGGTATGTCAGAAGGGATGGCCATTGTATTGTAGTGACGGGAACTTCAAAAAGATCCTTGTTGAATGTTGGGGTCCCCCAAGGCCTACTTGATCTTGGGGGCTGCTGTGTCAAATGACTGACCTAATCCTTTTTTAGATTTCGGATAGTCCATTTCACTGATGTAACCAAAGACAAGGTGAGCGACCCAGGAAGGAAAAGGGAGAGAAGGAGGAACATGGGTGGCCATTGACAGACTTCAGGTCAGCACTCTCTTCTACCTTCCTCAGGTTCTGATTATCAGCATCTCCTTCCTTAAGTATATCCAGGAAAATTGGCTGGAAAACTATGGTCAGTATCCATCGTTGGGGTTTGTGGCTCTGATGTATGCCTTGCATACCTGTGACCAGGTAAGACATCTTCTGGAACTAAGATCTTCATTCCTCTGTTTAACCTTAAGTTTTCTGCCTGGTTTTCAAGAAAGACCATGCATGATCTGACCTATGGCTTCCTCTGTCCCAAACTCCCACACTGGGCTTTTTGGGGTCCCCTAATGACACCACCTGCATTATGCCTTCTCACATGCCTGGAATGTCCTTCTGTATCTGGAGGGAATCCTCTCTTTCCTCAACATGTTGGGAAAAAGCTAGCTGATACTTACTCTTTTCTGGGCTCCAGGGTTACTCTGAGTATTCAGAGTTTATCCTCCTGGATGAGTGAACTCCTTCCTCCTCCCAGCCCCAAGAGGTGGCCGCACACTGGGTGTTGAGTGTGTTTGCTGAAGGAGTGGCAAGTGTGCATGGGGGAAGGACAGGATCCAGCCTGTTACCCATGGGCATCTCCTGTTTTATCCCATCTCCCAGGTGTCCTTGTTTGGCTTTGGAGTAGACCATCACAATAGATGGACCCACTACTGGGATGATAAATATCTGTGCTATGACATCATGAGAAAGTTCCCCAAAGAAAACGATGTCATCATTAAGTTGCAGTGTGAGGGGAAGGTTGCTGTCTACAGATGAGATGGCTCTGCTGAAGCCCCAGGAAGCAGACAGGTAGCCAAAGAGACCTTGGAGTGTCAGAGAGGGACTTAACTTCAAGTGGATACAATGGAGATCACTCTGCTACTCAATAAAACCCTAGTTTATTTCTCTCACTGAATTCCTAGTGTCATTAAAGGGGTATGTTCTATAACTGATTCTCAACAGCAAATGTATCATCATGTGACTCATACTATATATTATCAAAAACCAAAATCAATGAAAACCAGATAAATCTGAAAACAAATCAATAGAATCTAACTGTGTATCAAATTGATAAAATAACCACCAGAAAAAGGACTATTTCAAGTTCCCTTACAGGGCATCCTTTACAGGATATTAAAGGATAAAAAGAACTATAAAAAAATTATTGCTTTGCTATCTGCCATGTGATAATGTAATGAGACAGGCACCTTCAAACAAGGACTGTCACCAGACACCTGATACATAGACACCTTGATCTCAGATTTCCCAGTCTCTAGAATTAAAAGATCTAGTCAGATGAAGTGGAATACACCTGTAATCCCAGAGCCTGGGGAGACTGAGACAGGAAGATTGTTAAGTTTAAAGCCAGCCTCAGCAAATAGAATATAAAAAGTCTGGGGATGTGACTCAGTGGTTAAGTGCTCTTGGGTTCAATCCCCAGTACAGAAACAAAAAACAATAAACAAACAAAAACCCCCAAAACTAACCCCCTTAGGTTTTACTCAAGTATCTGTGAGTAAAATCATGTGCTATAGGAACTTAAATATCTGAGGCAATTCTATGGTCAGTCAAAAGTTGAGAAGTTGTACTTTGGTAGGACTCTCTAGAAATTTCTCTAAGATCCAGATAAAAACTAGGGAACAAAGGGGAATTTTGGAATGTTGTCACTGTCCTCTTCATGACCTACCCTCTCCATTGAGGGTGTTAATTTACTTCTCTTATAGAAAACTTAGCTATACTTCAAAACAAAACAAAACAAAACAAAACACCTTAAACTTCACTCAAAATTTAATATATCATTGGTATTATTTTTTGAAACCATAGAATAAATGTCATAAGTTAAATAAATATAACTAGGAACCAAATACAGAACCAGTTAGGTAAAATAAAAACCCTATGACGTTAAATTCAAACTGGAAATATCATTAGGAACTCAATTTCTAGATTAATTAATTAACTTATTTATATATTTATTTTTAATGCTGGGATTGAGCCCAAGGCTTATATGCTCTACCACTGAGCTGTATCCCCAATCCTTTTATTTTTTATTCTAAGACTTTTCTCTCCCCCTGTCCACCTCCTGCTTGACAATCCTCAATGGGAATTGATGGTGGCCTTCTCAGAAAGATGTACATACCAGCTTCAGTTCCTGTTCTTGCCCTTTCTTATTGCTGTCCCCATCACACTTGGCTGCCAAGCCCTCTTTCCTAAACTGGGCCTTTGGTGAATGTCAAGGTGAAGAGTCTTAGGACAAAACAGATATGCAAGAACTCACATGTGATTTGGGTGATGAGCCCCTGATATAACTGGGCTAGCATGAAGGACTCTATTGGGCATCAACCCAGGGCAGACACAGGATACGTTAAATGCCACCTCACCCATCTCTCCTTAGTCTCCAGGCAAAGCACCCTTCAGGACTTAACAGGTGGACAGACAGGCAAGAGGTAGTGTTGGAAGGAGGTGTTTGTGGAAGGCTGAGGAGAGATGAAGGCCAACAGTGCAGTGGGATGTGGAACTCTGTGACCACAGCTCCCCGCTGTTCCCAGTGCCTGCCACTTACTATTTGCTTTGTCCAAAGAGAAAAAAAGAATGCGGTCTTTAATGAGGGTTTTGAGGTTTGGTAGATACCTCGGTGCTTACCCCGTGGCTGATGTTAAAAAAAAAAAAAAATTTTTTTTTAGTTGGACACAATACCTTTATTATTTTTAAAAATATTTTTTAGTTGTTGATGGACCTTTATTTTTTATGTGGTGCTAAGAATTGAACCCAGTACGTCACACATGCTAGGCAAGCATGCTACTACTGAGCCACAACCCCAGCCTAATACCTTTATTTTATTTATTTTTATGTAGTGCTGAGGATCAAACCTAGGGCCTTGCACGTGCTAGGTGAGTGCTCTACCACTGAGCCACAATTCCAGCCCCTCCCCGCCCCATAATCCTGCTTAAGAAAAAAAAAATACTTTTTTAGTTATAAGTGGACAACAATATCTTTATTTTTAATTTTATGTGCTGCTGCTCAACATGGCAGGCTTGGTCAGCACTTCAGATGGGTCCTAAAGCCTCTGAGGAATTGGAGGCCACCTTGTCTCCAGAGGCTGGTGAAGGGTCTTCAGTCCTGGACTCTGGGCTGCACCCTCTCCTTGACCTCTTTCTCTTTTGGGTCTCCCTCTCCAATGGGGTACAGTACATTCTATATTGGGACCTTGGGATGAGTGGTCAGTAATTTGTGCTCTTCTCCACAGGTATCAAACTTGATTTCAGAAAAGAAAGAACTATCCTAGTGGATCCCTAGGCCACAGCCAGACCCTGACACCCTTCTAAGCCAATCCTGTGCTGTGGTGGGAACGTGAGGATCTCAAGTATTTGGGATAACCAAGGATGAAGGGGCAGGAAGGTGAATGTGGGGAGCTGTGCTTGGCTATGTCCTGTCTCTGCAGAAGGAACCAGGTGTCCCACTTCTGGACTGTGTGAATGATGTAGGCAACTGAACCTTCCTGCACTTAATGCAGTTGCCAACAATAGGTCTTGTGCCTGTGAGCTGGGTTTAGTCTAGGCTGTGTCCATCAGGCTCAGTCCATGTGACAAGTTCTGCCATAGTCCATCCTCTGAACTGGCTTGATGCATAGTTAGAGGAAGGGGACCAGAGTCAGTTCCAGTTGATATGCCCAGGAAGGTACACCTCACAGCCATTCATGCAGATAACCATGTGTCATGGGGAACAAGGCCAGATGGAGCTTCTCAGCTCTAGAGAATCTGACTGTAGCCACATATCAACCCAGTGTTTTTGAAACCCAGAACTTATTTTATATTAAAAACATTTGGTGGTTCCTCATTGCCCAAGAGTTGGAAGTGGAAGCCCTCTATAATCTACCCTCCTGCAACCTTGGCCCCCACCCCCTGCTATAGCTAGATCAGTCTTCTCACTGATGAACTTAGCAGCACCCCATCTCCTGATCTTTCCTGAAGGGCCAGTTCATGCCTCCCTCCCTCAGTCCCCATGTACTTCTAGTCAGTACATAGAGCTGCCTCTGACTTGTTTCAAGTATTAGTCTGTTCTCATCAATTGGACTCCAGGCTCTGTGTGGACAGGGACTTTGTCTTGTGTATATAACCCTGATCAGAGAGCATGACATGCAGGAAGTTCATGTTACTTGCAGGAATTAGCAAATTCTTCCCAAATTCCCTTGATGTGCAGCTGCTGCCCAGTTACACAAGTGGAGATAGCAGCAGAGGACTAATGCAGAGCCTGGGTTTATTGTTGAAGGGAAAGGCAAGAGAGAAGGTGAGGTGTTGGGAAAATAAATTGCAGACAACAGGGAAACAAAACCTCCCTGAAGTTAATGCACAGAATGCTCACAACATGGACAAGAACACCCACACACTGTCGTCATTGTTGAAGACCTAATGTGGGCTATTCTGGTTTCTTCTGGCTGTAAGCCAGTAGCTGCCCCTTGGCCAGGACAAGGCACTCCTTGGGTGAGTCTAAGTTATCAGGCAAATGTGATCTGCCTCATTCCCACATAAGCTGGGGCCCTCTCCAGCCTTGTGGTTCTCTGTCTTCTTCCTGGGAATGCCAGGTAATCTGGGACAGCCAGGCTGGATAACAGAGAAGACCTTTCCTTTGGCAAACCTATAGCCACTATGGTCATCTGTCCATATGCCATCAAGCTGGCCTGTATCCTGCTCTAGCTGTGGCTGCTACCTGGGGGTGGTGTGGGTAGTGCTGGGGCTGGGGTATAGCAGGACTGGCCCTGGAGATGTCAGACTTTGGGTCAGGGACTCATCCAGCTTGCGGGTCTCAGCCTCTAGGACAGTAGCTTCAGGGGCCTGTGCCACAGCAAGAAGAGAGTGGGACAAGCTGTGGTGTAGGCCTGCTAGCTCACGGCTGGTCTGCACAGAGCGGGCGATGTAGTCCTGCCTCTGCTTCCGTTCCAAAGCCAGCTGGGCTCGTAGCACGGCCACCTGGTGGGCAGGAAAACCAAGAGGGAGAGCAGTTGAGGGCCCCGCAGTTGTCCACCTTGTCTGCTCTGAGCTCTTGTGGCTCTTGGCCTAGCATTCATTTACACACATGAACCTCAGAATCAGGCTTTAGGGTGTCTGGGACAAGGACTCAGAGAATTCACTAATTCACAACCCTGACTGCCCCAATGATGCAAATAGGGAGCTTCAAAACAACAAAACTGTTCACCAGCTTTACTGAATTTAAATCAGCTTTACTGACTTTAAATGTATATTTTGATGAGTCTGATAATGACATACCTATATGTAACTACTATCCAAAGACACAAAACATTTTCACACTGCAGAATGTCCCATTGTGTCCCTTTGGAAGGTTTTCTTTTCCTTTTTTGGTACTGGGGTTGATCTCATGGGCACTTTACCACTGAGCTATACATCCCCCAGCCCTTTTTATTTATTTTTTAAAATTTTTATTTATTTATTTTGCAATCCTCCGGCCTAAGCCTCTTGAGTTGCTGGGATTATAGGTGTGCACCAGGCCTTTTGGAATATTTTTAAAAATATTCTGACTTAATTAGATTGGATGGGGCCAGGTATTGGTAATTTTTCAAAGCTCCCCAGGTGATCCTAATGTGCAGCCATGGTTGAGAATCACTGGCTAATCCTTTCATTTTTTCAGATGGGTCTAATGAGACAAGCAAGGAGGTGAAGCTACAGGGATCTCAGGGTGGTACAGGACTAGGGTGAGACCTAGGGTGCAAATCTAAAGAGGTGCTCCAGGTCAAAAGTGAGTGCCCCCTTAAATACTACAACCCAGAAGTACCTCCTATCTCACTCTGCCAGGGCCCTGTCTCAGTATTGCTTTGTATAAGTTCAACAGAATTCCAAGAAACAGCTGGAGTCTAGCTACAGAGTCAGGCCCTACCAGTAGTAACTACTGATTTCTGATACAGGCCAGAAATCAAAATTCCATACTTCTTATTACTCCTCGGCATTGAGAGAAAGTGAGCCTTGGCTTGACCTATGCACAAGGTTCCTCTTCCTGGAGTGCTGGCAATAGTCCAGCCTGTAAGGGTGCAGCTAAGGTACAGGGGGCCAGCCTAGTTTTCCACACTCTATGCTGTTTTAGAATCTTTGCTCCTCAGGCCTCTTTTTTTCCCTCTTTCTTTCCAAATATGAAAATGGAGATTGGTCTGGAACATGCTCTTTGTTCTATTCCCACCCTAAGTACATGGCAGGTGGAGTTGGGGCAGGGCTTCTCTTGCCTCCCAGGGAGACTGAAGTTCTCTGAAGGCTGGAACTACTTCCCCTCTCCCTGTTGGAGGTACTCAAAAGGCCAAGCACACAGTAGACACTGATACCTATTGTCATTTAAGTGTGTGACTTACAAAACGGATTCTTCTAGAACATACCTCTTTCTGCAGGTCAGCTATATACTTGGCATCTGAGGAACTGCTCTGTCCTCTTCTTCCATCCTAAGGAAACACACCAATCTGGTTGGAATGGACCTTTCCACTCTGGGGTTTCTACAGGTATTCTTTGGCTACCTCATCACAGTCTTGGGACATGAGCAAGGGCTGTGGGCCAGAAGTGCCTAAACCTAACCCTAGAACTCTATGGGGTACCATATCCCAGGGCAAGGAGAGGCCCAGGCAGGCCCACAGCAGCATAAGGGACAATGCTCACAGAGACCTGATGTTAGAAAGGCTTGGAACTTTTATTTAATAAAAGTATGCCAAACATCTGCTCTGTGCCCAGACCTTTGCTGTGAACTAAGGATGAAAAGGAGACAGACATAGTGCCCAGAGCTGGGAGAGCTAGAGATGCTCACCAGAAACAGTCCCTCCTTGCCAGGCTGCAATACCTCAACTAAAGAGTGATAATTTAGGGAGAATCTTTTCCAAATACCTTATCCAAAAAAGTGACTCTGTTCCTAGTAAATACCATGGATCTTAACCTTGTACTGCAAGGAGGTCTAAGAGAGCTGTGTTCAAGCATCCAGGCACATTGGGGGTTGGGAAATACCATACAACATCCTGTGCCAGTGTGACTATAGCCCTGCTCCCACTGAGCCTGGGGTACTGGTCTGGGAGTAGGCATATCTGAGGCTCCTCAGAATTCAGGATCACTACACTTGCCTCCCCCAACCTACTGGTGTTGGGCCTCCTTCTAAGGCAAGGAGAGCCTGAGCTGTGCCAAGTTCGGCAGAACCCGTCAGGAGGGGCTCTCTGAATTGGCTGGAGTGGCCACCTTCCCACCTGAGGGTGCCTGGGATATGCAATGTAGAGGGCCAAGTTTGTGGTGGCTGAGGGTGCAGGTGAAGAAAATAGGTGCACCTTCTGTGTGGGTGATGAGACTGCGGCGTCACTGATCTCCAGGGCCCCTGCCCGAGATGTGCGCATGGAATCCCTTTTCAGCTTCCTCCGTTCTCGCTCCACCTGCCAAGATGTGAATGTCAGACCAGGTCTTGGCTTGGGGCCAGAGTATGTGCAGGGGCCCATAGCAGCATAAAGGACAATGCTCACAGAGACCTGATGTCCTGATGAGTGTAAAAGGACAGCAACCATGGGTAGTGAGACTCCTGAGCTGGGAAAAGCATGTGCTAGGGCAGCCCTGAGTGCAAAGAAGTGCTCCTGAGGCAGAAGGAGGAGGCTACTTCTCAGGCCTTTGGCTCAAAGGTCAGCAAACTTTTTCTGTGGCAAGTATTTTAGGCTTTGTGGGCCGTTCTACTTCTGTCACAACTATTCAGCTCCTCTGATGTAGTGGACAAGGCCACAAACAATGCATGGCTGTGTCCCAATAAAACTATTTCAGAAGCAGGTGGTTGGCTGGGTTGGGCTCACAGGGTTTACCAACCCTTGCTTTGGGAGCTGCATGAGAAGTAGAGATGCATGTGTACCCAACCACAGAGGAGGAGCTGAGGACGGCAGAAGTCCCTGACCTGCTCCAAGGTGGTCCGCAGCTGGACGTTGTGGCGCTGCAGCCTGCTCCGATCAATTTCCAGTCGGGCCACCGCTTGCTGAAGGTTTTCAAGCCTTTGTCTCCATGACTGTTGCTGCTCCATTCCAGAATTAGGCTCAGCCTCCATTCCTGAGGCCTGTGGGGAAGGCTTGTGAATCTCACCTGGGCAGCCCCACAAATAGTTGGGGGAACAGACTGAGAGCAAATGTACCAATTAAGCAGGTCTGGGCTTAAAGAGACCCAATTTGTAAGGAAGAGGAACAAGCCTGACAGAAGCTCCCTCTTTTGACCATTAGTTCCCACCAGCCCTCAGCTTACCTCTCCGGGCTGTTCACTCTGCTCTGCTCTGCACTCCTGCTCCACTCTGCTGGTTGAGTGTGGGCTGTGTAGTCGCTCCTCCTCCAGAGCCTGTCTGGTAAGGTCCAGCTCTGCCTGGGATATGGAGGTATAAGATAAAAATCACACCACGCTTATCTCATATCCAGACTCACCACAGTCTCTATCTTCATAAAACCCGTTTGACTTCTTCACCAGGGTATAGTTTTAGTTTTCCTGGAGCCTCTGAGTGATTCTAGTCTAGACTCCTCATTTTCCAGATGAAGAAACAGAGTGAAGAAGGATCTTCCCAAGGATTCCTGGAGAGCCTGCACGTGAGCTAGGACCAGAGCTGCCATCTTATTTCAGGTCTCCCATGAAACTAAGCAACAACTTGGGGCACTGATGTGTTCTAGAAACAGCAAGGACTCCTGGAGTCATATAGAGCTGGATGTGATGTCACTAGTTCTTGGTTGTATGACTCAGGTCAAGATTTGAGATCATTCCAAGCCCAAATTCCTCATATATAAAATGACTATATGCTCTATAAAACAAGGATCACACCCTTGAGGTTAAATCCCTTTGGATGAATGGGGAAACTGGAAACCTAATACTAGATAGTTTCTCAGCACCTGGTGTTTCATAAAAAACAGTCAAGAAAAAAGATTCATAAGAGGGAATGAGCATACATGCGTGGTGGCACAGGCTGTAAGTGAGAGAGGAAGAGCTGACCCTGATGTCAATAACCTCAGCACTAAGAGTCAGACTGTCAGATCTAACCCCCTTTGGCCAGTTACCAGTCGTATGACTTTGGACAAGTTAGCTACCATTTCTCAACTCTAAAAAGAGCTAAAAGTTCCACCTTTTCAGGGTAGTGAAAGAGATACAGTGCACTATTGCTGGGCATGGTGATGTGTAATCCCAATGACTTAGGAGGCTGAGGCAAGATAACTGCCAAGTTCTAGGCCAGCTTCAGCAACTTGGCAAGATCTTGCTTCCAAATAAAAAGGGCCAGGGTGTAGCTCAGTGGTAGAGCATCCTTGGGTTCAAACCTCAATATAAAAGGAAGGAAGGGGGCTGGGGTTGTGGCTCAGTGGTAGAGCACCTGCCGAGCACGTGTGAGGAACTGGGTTTGATCCTTAGCACCACATAAAAATAAATAGAGGGCTGGGGATGTGGCTCAAGTGGTAGCACGCTCGCCTGGCATGCGTGCGGCCTGGGTTCGATTCTCAGCACCATGTACAAAGATGTTGTGTCTGCCGATAACTAAAAAAATAAATATTTAAAAAAAAATAATAAAAATAAATAGATAAAAGTAGTCCGTCCATCTACAACTAAAAAAATATAATTAAAAAAAAAAGGAAGGAAGTGTTATATATTTCAACGAAGTGTTATATCTAAAAATGTCTTTGAGTGTTTAGAAGGGGGATAGATAAAAGTACCTTGACCTAAGTAATGCACTAAGTGAATAATACTCAGTATCCCAAGAGCATGGCTAGCAAGTACCCTCAGGCCCAGTTACGTGCTGGGCCTGTGAGAATGGACCTGCAAATAGGAAAGAAGTTTTACTGAGTTTTTTCTTCCCAAGCACTCGGTAGGTATTGTCTTACTCCATACTATCATTCCTTATTTATTTATTTTTTTAAAATTCCCTATCTTGTTAATAAGAAATCCCAGAGTCAGGGAAGTGAAGACACTTACCCAGGGCCACACAGTCAATGAATTTGAGCAGTATTTCACCTATATTGCAGGAACTTGACTCCAAAGTTCATAAATATAATTCCCTATATATTGCCCTTTTACAAGAACAGAATTTTGTGAGTTCCCAGAAGGCAAGTTCTTGTGGGACTGTGTGTTTGAGATGAGTAAGGGGGATCCTATGGGGATTAGTTAAGGAATGAAGATGTAGACTCAATTTCCATGAAAAAAATGGACTGAATTTCTCTTGACAAAAGCAACAATGTTCCTCTGTAGTCAGCTGTCAACCTAGCTTTCCTGAAAAACTGTTCACTCTGTGCAGGTTTTGTGCTCAGTGTTAGGGGTATAAAGATGACTTAAAGCATGACATTTAAACCTGAGGTTAAGTGTTATGCTTCACAAATCCTATTTGAAACCCACTTCCTTTGTCACTTAACATTATACCTACCAGAGCCCACTTGTTCCTAACTGCAGATGACTCCAAATTCTCCATCCCTAACCCAGTCTCAGTCTCAACTTCAGACCACTTCACTGAGCCGCCCTCTGGACAGCTCCCCTTGCATATCCCACAGGTCTTCCTCGTTCCACTCCTCTTCCTCATACCTGCTTTTTTTCATCTTAGTGGGAAGAAACCCTAGTGTTGCTTTTGACTTTTTTTTCTGTCCTTTCTTACTCCTCCCACCTCTTGGTCAGTCAATTGCAGAACACCTGTGAGCACCTGTTTCTACTCACACCATCTTAGGTCTCCACCATTCCCCTGGACCTCTACTAATCTCCTAGCTGGTCTCCCCAGATCTGCTGTTACTGCACACGGCAGCCTGAGAGATTGTCCTGAACTGTATTTCTGATGGTGTCATTTTCCTGCTCTTCAGGTGCTTCCCATTACTAACCCAGGGCCTTAGCGTCTTGCTTACAGGTCATACTTCTAAGACCTGAATGCTGTGGTCTCTGCTGTCCTCTCTTCTCTTGCCAACAGCCCCTCTAACTTCCAGACAACCTGAACCTCCTACACCTCCGAGTTCTTTCTCCTTTTTCCTCTTCCTTAGAAAGCCCCCGTCCCCACCAGTGCTTGGCTAGCTCCTGACTGGTCCCTTCAGATATTTTTTTTTAGTTGTTGAGGACTTTCATTTTTATTTATTTATTTAGATGCGACACTGAGAATCGAACCCAGTGCCTCACACATGCCAGGCAAGCGCTCCACACTGAGCCATAACCCCAGCTGCAGATCTCATCCACTTTTAGCAGGAAGCCTTTTGGGACATACTTGAAGGAAAGGTTGGGCATCCCTCCAGCCTGCCTGGAACAAGAGTGCCCTCATTAGGCACGAAGCACACTGCAGCACAGCTCTTTATTTACTAGTCCCGCTCCAAAAGCAGAGACTGTGTGTCTCACAGACTAGCTCATGTTGAGGTACTCATGATCTCAGCTTCTTATACTTTCTGAGTGCCACAAGGCCCAGGGTGGCAAGCAGCCCTCTAGCTCAGACAGACGGGTTCTGTCTCTGACCCTTACTTCCCCTGAGGCACTTACCTGCAATCTCTGCTGTTGTGATTCCCGCTCCAGGACAGAGGCTTGTAGAAACATGGCTACCTCCTGCAGACTGTTGACACTGGCCTTGCTCTGGGCCAGGGACATCGCCAAGTCCTGGGCCTTCTCCCTCCACTCGATCTCCCTGGCCTCTGTCTGCCTCAGGACCATCTGCAGTCGCTCCAAGTCCTGCTGCAGCACAGGTGGTAAAGAATTCAATTTTGGAGATGGCTCTTCCACTGAGGAGGCTTTGTGGAGACGGGGAGAGGCCTCCAGATTCATTCTTTGCTGGGCTTCTCTCAGTTCCTGAATCTCCTCTTCCTTTTGGGCTAGAATCAGCTTTAGTTCCTTTAGATTCTCACGCAGGCTCCACATCTCTTCTTCTTGCCCAAGACTCTGCTTCTCTTGGATCCTATTCTCTCGATTGCTTTGTGCCAAAGACTTCTCCAACAGCTGCCCCTGTTCCTTCTGCTGTCTTAGCTCTTCATCCCTCTGGGCAAGTGCCTGCTGAAGTTGCTTCACATCCTCCTGGTGTTGAAGATCCTGGTCTTGAATCTCGCCTTCTCGAATCCTCAGGGCCTTTTCCAGCTGCTGGGCATGTGTCTGACAGGTGCCCAGTGCAGCTTGCAAGGTGGCAGTGCTGGCCTCCAGACCACGGTTCAATTCTGCCTGCTCAAGGAGATGTTGTTCTTTTTCCTTCAGGGCAGCCTGGGCCTTGCTCAGGGCCTCCTGCAGAGCCTCTGCCTGGCCCAGTGCAGCGGCTTCCTGATCCCTGGAAGACTGGCTTTCTGCCAGCAGAGCCTCCAGCTCCTGGTCTCGCTCCTTGAGTGTGGCCTCTGCCTGCAGCCAACTGTCCTGCAGAGCTCTGGCCTCTGCCTCGTGCTCCTGTGCCTGCTCAGCACACTGTTGTTGAAGGGCCAGCAGAGCCTTCTCCTGCTCCAGAGACTCGGCCCTCAGGTCTCCTAAAACCTCCTCCAGTGCCTGAACCTGCCGTCCCTCCACTGCCAGCTCTTCCTGGAGCCTTCTCACCTGCTCCCTGTGCTCTTCCAGCTCTCCTTGGCACTCCTTCAGTGTCACATGGGCCTGCTCCAGAGCAGCCTGGAGGACACTTGCCTTCTCCTCCTCCTGGGCCAGGGCCTGCCGCTGATCTTGCCGCAGGGCCTCGAGATCTTGGTCCCTTTGGGCCAGGGCTCTTTGGACCTCTTCCAGCTGACCCTGAAGTGCCTGCTCTTTAAGCTCCCCTTGTTCCTTGGTTTCCTGAAGGTGCTGCTGCAGGATTACTATCTCCTGCTCTCGCTGGGTCAGGAGCAGGCTGGTGTCACCCACCTTCCTGTGCAGGCCCTGGAGCTGCTGCTCCAGCTGGTCCTTATGCTCCTGAAGTTCCTGGATATGCTCCAGCTGGCATTCCACCTCCTTCTCCTTATCACGCAGGATCAGCTTCATGTGCTCCAGGCTCCCACGCTGTGCTTTACTAGGGCTCTTCCCTTCCTCTGCCCGTTCCTGCATCAGCTGCCTCTGGGAGGCCAGCTCCTGGCCACGCTCTCTCAAGGACAGCTTGATCTGTTCCAGGTCCTCCTCTAGGATCTTGGTCTGCAGCATTCTCTGGTCTTCCAGAACCTGAATTCTCTCCTTCTGCAACATCAGCTCCTGGTCCCTTTTCTCAAGGTCCTGAGTGAGAAGCTCTTTCTGCCTCTGTAGCTCTTCTATTTGTTGGTGCTGGGACTTCACTTCCTCGTCCCTTTCCTGTAGCTCTCTTGCCAGAAAGGTGCTGTGGCTCTCCAGCTCCTGTATCTGACTGCTTTGTGCCTGCAGCTCCTGACTTCTTTCTTCCAGGTCCAGAGTCAGGTGGGTCAGAGCCACCCTCTGTGTTTCTCTCTGGCCCTCCAGTTCCTCAATCACCTTCTGCTGGCCCTCCACTTTGTGATGACTTTCCTCTAGCTCCAGAGCCAGGCATTCCAGAGTCATCAACTGCTTTTTCAGATCCTGAATCTGTCCTCTCTGGGACTCAATCACTTGGGCTTTCTTCTCAAGTTCCAGAAGTTGATGCTCCAAAATGTTCCTCTGAGTCTCCCGATCCTTCTCGAGCTCTTTGATTTGCTCCCTCTGCACAGTCAGCTTCTGTTCTCGCTCCTGTACAGCCATGGGCAGGTGCTCTAAGACAGACCTACACTTCTCCAGCTCCTGAATCTGTTCTTGTTGCAGATCCACCTCTTGGTTCCTCTTCTTCAGGTCTAGAGACAGCAGTTCTAGAGCTGCCTTCTGCATTTCCCGCTGCTTCTCCAGTTCCTGGATTTCTTCCTGCAAAGTCTCTACCTCTCCTTCTCTTTCAGATAGAGTCTGGGCCAGCAGAGCCAAATTCTCCTGCAAAGCCTTCCCTTGGGCCAACTTCAGCTCGCCCTGCTCTTGTAGAGCCTGGGCTCTCTCCCGCTCACTCTCCACCTCTTCGTTTTTCAGTTTCAGTGCAGAGCGAGCCGTTCTTAGGTCTTCTTCTAGGACCCCAGCAGCACTTGCCTGAGCCCTGGCTTCTGTGACACATGCTTGCAGATGTTCAACCTGGGTTGTTAAGTTCTCTTTGGCTGCCTGAAGTAACTCTCGCTCACTCTGGAAAACAAGAGGCAAAACCACTTTAGGCACTGGACTTTCCCTTCCTTATTTTGTGGCATCAGCAATGACAAAGACTTGGGAAAAATAAACAATTACACTTAAGCTGATCCTGTAAAAGGAATCCCTACCATCTACCAGGACTCTGCTTGGTGCAGAGTCATCCCAGACCCTGGTCCTTCAAGGAAAGGGACAAAAATCTCAACCTAAATTCAGAGAAGGTAATTAGAGGAGGATTCATTATGACCTTAACAATGGCCTCCAGGGACTTGAGGACAACCAGAGGAACTGAGAGACTTGCTAAAAGGAAGCTGGGCACATTACCATAGGTGAAGGAGAGCGACAGCTACAGCTGTGGGCCCTGAGTACCACTCAGTGGCCCAATCAGTACCACTTTACCTGGGCTTCCATTCTCTGTAGCTCTGCTTGCCGGAGGCGACTCTGTAAGGATGCCACAGTTTCATGCAGCTCCCTTAGCTCAGATTCTAGGGTGCTGTGTTTTCCTTCCCACTTGAATTTCTCTTTGGGAAAAGCAGAGATACTGAAGTTAGGTCCATGGTTGGGGTGGGAGTCTACAGGAGTATAGAGGCAGATGGATGGGGAACATATTCAAAGGGGAAGAAGGCCAGGAGAGAATTACATTCAGCATCCTAAGACATCACCCATCTGCCAGCTGCTCCCATCTATCTAGGCTCCCTGAGGCTCCCAGACTTCTGTCTGTGTCTGCTGCCAGTCCTAGCATTGCCTGTCAATCATCCCAACACATCTTTATCCTGATCACAGAGATCCTTAAGCCTAGATTCCAGGGAGGGTTGAGCTAGCAACATCAGAGGTTCCTTCCACACCCCAATCACCTGATTTTGTAGAAGATCCTAGGGACCTAGGTGGCTCTGCTGGCTGCCCCTCACTTCTGCAGGGTGTCCTGGAACCCATCTCTATTTGTGTGGATCTCTAAGAGCCCTCAAATGGCCTCAAAAAGGCAAAACCCATCATCTAAGTTTCCTTTTCTACAGAAAAACCTTGAGCCTCAAGAGCCTTCTCTCTCCTCTCTAAGCGGTCATCACCCTTTCCAACCCTTAGCTGTGATACGGGTATTTCCCCGAGATTTCCTCTCCTTGTTTTCTCCCAAATAAGTCCTTATCCTTCTGCCCTAAAGTCTAATTTTGAGGACATTGTTGGCAATGAAACAAATAAGTAACATGAATAAATAACAAAAGAAACAGGATTTTATCATATTCTCATAACCTGGCCCTGGATTTCCAGCTTTTTTGTTTTTAAGAACTCTTGCAGAGACAGAAAAATGGAAATCCTGCCAGCTCCTTCTGTCAGTTTCCCAAATCTGTTCTTCCTGATCCCTTCTTCCAGGATGGCCCTCAAAGGCCAAGCAAAGCATACAAATAGTTCAAATGGCTCACTGCCCCTCTGGATGTACCTTAGATATCATCTCCCAGGTGTGGGTAAATAATAGAAAGAGTGGCTGCTAGGCTGTTCCTGCCACTTTTGGTCTTTCTACCTGTCCTCTCTGCCAATCTGCCCACCGACACAGCTCACCTTCCTGGCTCTGGGAGAGCTGTCTCTGAAGGTCCTGAAACTTGGAGTGGATCTGGCTCTTTTCCACCTCAACATCAATTAGACTCTGTGTCAGCTTCTGGGCCTGATCTCTCAGGTCATCCTGGGAAAGGAAGGCAGGGCTGAACTTGAGTCCTTGTTTGCCACAAAGCTGTCCCAGCCAGGGCTCAAATTCTATTCTCACTTCTTCTCTGGGGTGGCCTGCCATCAAGGCCCTATTCTCAAATAGCTTCCACAGAACTCACCTGCATTTTGCTCCCTAAAGTGATGATGGGCTCTACTCCAACTTGCCTCCATCTAATGTCTTTTGAAATAATTGCTCAAGGCCCTATTCCAGGGAACACCTCTACCCTCCCAAATACCTACTTCAAAGTGTTGCCTAAGGGGAACCTCTTCCTTCCTTGGATCCTTTGTGAACCAGAATGGACTGCCCCTTCCAACTAGTTCCACCAGTCCATCATCTGTGTCTATTACTGATTCAATTACTTCGTCAGTTCTGTTTGCTATCAGAATGCAGTTTGGTCCCCTCACTGTGTCATGAGACTTCTTGAGGGCAAAGGTCAGGTATTTCTCCTTTTGATAATCCCAGCTCAGAGTGGCTGGCATGTAAGTGGCCACCAATTTGCATGGATGCTCCTATAAAAGGCAACCTCAAATCTTGGTGGTCCCTTCCTCAACGAGTTTCTCTTGGAGGGCTTGGTCTAAGAATAAATTCCTGGCTGAGAGGAAAATGATGTGAACCAAAGCATACATGTATAGTTTTATAGTTTTACAGGGCTCCTTTACACCCCCACTCCTTTAATCTTCACAACAACCCCTGGGGCAGACATTAGCGGTCCTCCTTTGCAAGTGAAAACAAGGCCCAGGAAACCTAAATGCTTTAGTCACCGGTTGCCAGGAGGCAAGTGATAGGGAGGAGCTCATTCCAACTTGACCTCAGGAATAAAACAAGCCAAACAGCTACTTGAGTCTTTGCCTCAGTCTTCTGAAGGAAGGAGGGCAGAGAATACACACCCGGGCCTGCTGAGTCTTCCACAGGTCTTGGTGAAGCTTGTGGAGAGCAGATTCTACAGCCTCAGCCGAAAGAGCAGTCAGGAGGGACCCTCTCTTAAAAAGGCTCCTGGCTCCATTTTGGCCTGAAGAAATGGAAGAAAATCTCCTTACCTGGCTGCTGTCATGAAAACAAATAGTCTTCCTTCCCAGATGTGGCCTTGGCCTTCCTGCTAGTCCCTCCTCTCATCAAAGAAGCCCCCCCTTGGTATTGGTAGTTGATTCATCACATACTTTCTGCTTTTCTAAGCACTAGGCACCATGGTGGGTACCAGGTAGTTAGCTATCATTTTTTATGCACCCTGTGGGCTATTTACACCTGTAACCACGTTAACTCCTTAGAAAAATCCTGAGGTAGGTGCTTTTAATATCCTCACTTTAAAGTCAGAATTTAGGGACTTGCCCAACAACACATAGTTAGCAAAATGGTAGAGCTGGAGTTCAAACTCACATAGAGTGAATTCTAGAGTGGTGATCTTAACTTTGATGTAATATTGCCTGAGGAACTGCATTCCCCTCCTTTCTCCCCAGGGAGCTAGGCCTGGCTTCTGCGGTAAGGACTAAGAGCTCACCTGGCTCTGGGCCCCACAGGGTGGGAGCAGAGTCTCCCCCACCCTTCAGCTCTGGCCTGTTCTCACATAGAGACCCCAGAGCCTTCTGCAGAACAGAGTAGAGGCTGGCCAGCTGGGCCTGGGCATGGTTCCCAGGCTGCTGCTCAGCAGCCAGCACCTCCAATTGGCTTTCTGTGTTACGCAGTTGCAGCTGAAGTTCGTCAGCCTTGGCTTCTTGGGCCCACAAGGAAGCTCGAAGCTGTTGCTCTGTGATCCGAGAGGCCTCCAGCTCCTCCAGCAGTTGAGCTTCCTGAGCCACAAAATCAGCCTCCTTTTCCTTCACCTCCTGCCTCAGTAATTCCACCTGCCAGGGAGGAAGCCACTCACTATGAGCAGGGGTGGATACCCTCTCCTCAGACCTTCTAAGCCTGACCCTGCTCGATCCCTTGTAAATCTCAATCAGGACAGAGGATTTCAGCTGGCTCAGCTCTAAAGCAGGTAGGGAGGGCTCTGAAGTGAGTGCCTATGTCTGACACTTACAGGCTAACAACTCCTGACACATAGGCCCAATCTATACTAATGGGCTTTGGCCCTGGTTTCCCAGGCTGATGTGCCAGCTCCCTATGATATCTTCCCTGAGATCCTGACAACTAGCCTAAGACCACTCATAACAACGGCTACCATTTACTGCATGCTCACCGTGTTCCTGACGCTTTATGTATTTCCATCACGGCTGAGAATTACCATCCCTGTTTATGGATGAAGGGACTGATGCTCACACAACCAGGAAGCAGCAGAACCAGCAGTCAGACTCAGGACTAACAGGCAGACCTGTCTAGCTAGCTCTTACTCCCACTCTTCTTCTCCCAATCCTCTCTCCTCTGAACCCAGGTCATGGGTCCCGCTGTGAGCGGAGATCCTGCTGCTGCTACCTGACCTGGAGTGTTTCTTGCCGCTCAGTTCCCTCTGCTGTGTCTTGCCACCCAGACCAAGCATACTTGGAAATGTCTGTGTGTCCACTAGGCCCACCTGGGCTCTGCCCCTCTGGTCACTATGATCCAGGCTGTCAGGTTCCCTGCAGAGGCCATTCTCATTGGTCAGGTTCCCAAGTCTCCACCCTGCCCATTCCTGGCTTTCCCCTCCTGCCAGGGCTACTGAAGATCCAGTCTGACCCCTGTGTAAGAGGACTGTGAGCACTCATCCCAACACTTCAGGAACAGGCCTCCCCTAGGAAGCAGGGTTATAACCACAGTGGGGAGTACCTGAGCACTGAGTTCCTTTTGCCTTTCTTGAGCCTCTTGCATGTCACGATGCAGGGAGTTCAGCTCTTGCTGTCGAACAGAGTCAGCTTCTTGTAAAACAAGGAGTTTTTGTTCCTTTTCCACCAGTGACAGAGTCAGGCTAAGAAGAAAAGGGTCACAGGGCTGACACACTCTCAAGGAGAAGAAACTACCTTCTTACCGTACTGTTCTAAACATAGCATAAATAATTAAAATAGAAATACTAATGATAATGAGTATAGTGTCACAATACATGCTACCATTTACTGAGCACCTACTAAGTGTCACTTCATGCATGACACCTCATTTCAACTTCACAGGTTATTCTATGCTACATTCTACATGTACCTATGCATGTACTTTAAATTCAACATGACTAATCTTCATCCCCTATGTACCTTCAACTCCCCACTCATCTCCTACCATGTTTCCTAGCTCAGAAATGGTACCTTCATCCTCAGTGTCCCAACATAGAAACCACGACCACAGCAGAACTCTCCTTTCATCCTGCCCACATCCAATCTGTGACTATATATAATTGATTCTAACTCTATATCCCTTAAACCTCTTCCTCCCTTCCCTTCTCCTCTACCTGCCTCAGCTCAGCATCAGTATCTCTCATCTGGACACCTATACCAGCCTCCTGACTTGTCTTCTACCTGATACTGTCATCACCAAAAGATCTGTCCTTTCTCAAACTCCTGCAGCACTGAGAATGTATGCCGCTCTCCATTCTGTCACCTGCTATTTCATGCCATTAACTGTCTCTTCTAATACCTCATAAGCTGAATTATGTCAACTTCCCTGCTTGAAATCTTCCAGTGGTTTCCTACTAGATATAATCTACGAATTCCCTGCCATGGCCTTCAGCTTCCTGAATGATAAGGACTTATCCAGCTCTCCTTGTTCACTATGCTCGTTACACCATACTCTGAGTTGCACCAAACATTTTAAGTTTTCATCTGCTCAGGGTCTCTGAGCATAATTTCTATTCCTACTGTATAGAACTTGCCTTTATCCTTTGGCACAGATAGCTCCATTTCATCCTTCAGTGCTTGATTTAATAGACACTGTTGCCTTCATTAACAACTTTCTACAGTGGATCTCCCCTCTCTCACTTCCATTTCAACACCGTATTTCTTTCCTCTACACTGTATGTCATAATCTGCACTAATGTGTTTGGAGAATTATTTGATTAAAGTCTTCCCCATAAAACTATAAATTCTATTGGGTCAGGGGCCACAATGTCTTGTTTATTACTATATCCCCCACTCTGAAAGTATCTGATGCATAATGGATGCTATTTACTAAATTAATTAAGTGTAAGCTTTGAAGACAGAGACCATGTCCTTTCCACATGTACCTGTATCCTCCAGAACTGGAGACATGAAGATGAGGTGACCTGCGCAAAGAACTGTCAGAACTGTCAACCAGAAAAGCAAAAAACACCTCCATGGCTGTCTAGCCTACCTGGCTTTCTCCCTCTCCAGTTCCTTCTGAATTCGGCTACTCTCCTGGGCCTCTCTCAGCTTCTCCTGAACCTCCTGCTCCTCTAGTCTGTAGGAGTCATCCTGGGCCACCAGCTGAGACCTCAAGTCCTCCACCTGAAAGATTAAGGGGATGTGGACCAGATGACGGGGCAGGGGAACAATGGGAGGATGCTTCTAGTAGAGCTTTAGAGTCCTGCAAGAACCACACTCAGTGGCTCATCTCTAAAGCTCTGGAGGTTCTTCCCACCAATTCCTAAGCTATTCTCAGCCACCCCCTTCCCAGTATCATTCAGACCGGCCATCTGTCTCCCAGGCTCACAAATGCTGCACACAGGCAGATATAAATAAAATCTTAGCTAAAGAGCAAAAGCAAAATTATGGGAAAGTGTGTAGTGATTACATTTTTTTTAAACAAAAAAAAAAATCAGAACATCATCTGATATAGGATTCTGATAAGAAAAATCAGACTGAATAAGAAAAGTAATCCCAAAACGGGATGGATTCAAACTAAAAAGGTTCTTCTCAGCAAAAGAAACAATCAGATAAGTAAAGTGCCTACAGCTTGGGAGCGAATTTTTACCACTCGAATATCAGATAGAGCATTAATCTCTAGGATAATAAAGAACTCAAAAAGCTAAACACCAAAAAATCCAAATAGCCAAATCAATAAATGGGACAAGAAACTGAACAAACACCTCTCAGAAGATGATATAAATCAATCAACAAATATATGAAAAAATGTTCCACAGTTCTAGCAATTAGAGAAATGCAAATCAAAACTACTCTAAGATTTCATCTCGCTCCAGTCAAAATGGCAAAAGCGCTCAGCAGTAGAGCGCTTGCCTAGTACGTGTGAGGCCCTGGGTTTGATCCTCAGCACCACATAAAAACAAACAAAGTAAAGGTATTATGTCCATCTACACCTAAAAAAAAACAAAAACAAAAACAGAACACAAACAACAATAAGTGTTGGTGAGGAGGTGGGTAAAAAGACACTTTCATACATTGCTGGTGAGACTGCAAATTAGTGCAGCCAATTATGGAAAACAGTATGGAGATTCCTTGGAAAGCTGGGAATGGAATCACCATTTGACTCAGCTATCCCTCTCCTCAGTCCATACCCAAAGGACTTTAGCATACTACAGGGACACAGCCACATCAATGTTTATAGCAGCACAATTCACAATAGCTAAACTGTGGTACCAACCTAGATGCCCCTCAAAAGATGAATGGATAAAAAAAAAATGTGGTATATATATACACAATGGAATATTACTCAGCAATAAAACAGAATAAAATCATGGCATTTGCAGGTAAATGGATGGAGTTGGAGAACATAATGAAGTTAGCCAATCCCAAAAAACCAAAAGCCAAATGTTTTCTCTGATATAAAGAGAATGATTCATAGTGGGGTTGGGAGGGGGAGCATGGGAGGATTAGATGAACTCTAGAGGGCAATGGGGTGGGAGGGGAAGGGAGGGGGCATGGGGATAAAAAAGATGGTAGAATGAGATGGAGATCATCACCACAAGTACATGTTTAAAGGCACGAATGGTGTTGACTCTACTGTGTACAACCAGAGACATGAAAAATTGTGTTCTATATGTGTAATATGAATTGAAATGCATTCTGCTGTCATATATAACAAATTAGAATAAAAAGGAAAAGAATTCTAAAAAAATTAAGATATCATAATAATGTAACTATAGATATTTTTTGTGTAACTCATCTTTTGAAAGTCTCTAAAATAAATATATTTAAAAATAAAAAATAAAAAAATACATAGAATTGAACAAAAAAAAAAAAAAAAAAAAGAAAGAAAGAAAAGCAACCTGATATATAACATCATTGGATTCAGGATGAGAATGGGAAGAACAATCAGAACTGAGTCGGCCTGAGAAAAACCTAGCTTTGTTTAGATCACTTCAAAGAAAGAGTTACAGTGGTTACTCAGCATCCTAGAATTAATAGACACCAAAATTTGCAGATGTTCAAGTCCCTTATATAAATTTTACCATGTTTTTGAATATAATCTAGGCACACCCTCTCATAACATTTAAATCATCTTTAGATGACTTATCATCCCTAATACAATGTAAATAGTTGTTATACTCTGTTTAGAGAAAGAGGTCTGTGCACATGTGATACAGATGCAATTTTTTCCCAAACATGTGGAACCCATGGATATGGAAGGCCACTTGTACTACCCCAGGCCACCGAGAGACACATGCTTAGCTCTGAGCACCCTTCAACTATGCACTTGTACTGTGACCTATCCCTGTGCTCCTGAGCTCTGGCAGCAGGATGGAGAAGAGCAGGGACCTGCTTCTGTAGGTCTAGTTTGTCCTGCAGCAGGGTGCTACCCTCCTCCTGGAGGGCAGCAAGGTCATCTCTGTGCTGCTGTGCTGCCTCCTTCAGCTCCGACTGAGCCTCACGGAGCTGGGACTGCAGCATCCCAGTGGTCTCCTGCAGAGGAAGAAGACATCAGGGAGTGTGACGTATACTTGAGCCTTTGTCCTGAAACCTGCATTGGATACATACGGATGTTTTGTTTTTTTCTATTGGGTTGATAAAAGCTAAGGCAGATCCATGTCATTCCAGCAATGCATGTCTTTCCCACCTCAACTCCTTGCCTCCTATTTGCTCTCCTACTTCATACTGTGCACAGGGTCACCCAGGTTTCTGAGTCAGGGGCCCCGAGTTGGTAGTGGTTCATCACCCAGACACCATACCAACAGCCTCCTGACTATCCCCCTACTTCACTTGATGCCTCTATCTCCTACACACACATACACACACATAAACACACACACACACACACGCACGCATACACACATGTACACACACACACTCTCTCTTCATTCTCTTTCTCCACTTGACTCAATGAAGAATTGTATCTAGAGCTGACAATATAGCTCGATGGGTGAATGCTTGCCTAGCATGTTCAAGACCCTGGGTTCAATCCCCAACACTGCAAAAGAAAAAAGGAAAAAAAAATATGTACACACTCATACACACACATATAAAATCATGTTCCATAACTGCTTTCTAATTGACATCCAACAGTTTCCTACTGCCTTTAAATGAAATCTAAGCTTCTACTCTGGCTGAGATAGGGTTCCTGCCTACTTCTCCACTTGCCCCTGAGGACATCACATTGAAGCTACGCTGCTTTCTGTCCTTGAACTTCCCAAGCCCTTTTCTGTCTGTCCTAGGGCCCTTCAGAAAGCTAAATCCTCTGAAGTATTCTCCAAATGTCTGGCTTCTTTCTTTTCTCTTTTTCTTTTTAAAGCCTTTACTGAGATAAAATTCACCTACTATTCAATTCACTTGTAAAAAGTATACCATTTCAACACCTGTAATCCCAGTGGCTGGGGAGGCTGAGACAGGAGGACTGCAAGTTCAAAGCCAGCCTCAGCACTGGCAAGGCACTAAGTAACTCAGTGACACTCTATCTCTAAATAAAATACAAAATAGGGTTGGGGATGTGGCTCAGTGAGTGGTCAAGTGCCCCTGAATTCAATCCCTGGTACCAAAAATAACAACAACAACAACAAAAACAAACAAACAAAAAATATCCACACACATAACAAAAAGTATACCATTTCAGAAATTCAATATCATGTTCAACTGCTTGAATGGGATCCTAATTAGACATATTATACATTTGTACCCCATGTATGTATAAATGTATAATAAATCAAAATACACTCTACTGACATGTAAATCTAAAAAGAACAACAACAAAAAGTATGCCATTTCAGTGTTTTTGTTTATTTTGGTGCTGAGGATTGAACCCAAGAGCATTTTACCTTTTTTATTCTGAGATAGGGTCTAAGTTATTGAGGCTGGACTTGAACTTGTGATTCTCCTGCTTCAGCCTCCTGAGAAGGTGGGATTACAGGTATGCACCACTATGCCCAGCCAATTTGGTAGTTTTTAGTATATTCAGAATTCTGAACTATCACCACGATTAAGTGCAGAACATTTTCATCACCCCATTAACAGTCACTCCCCATTTGCCACCCTGACCCGACCACTAATCTGCATTCTGTCTCTGTAGATTTGACTGCTCTGGACATTTAATATTAATGGAAACATAATGTGGCCTCTTGTATCTGGCTTCTGTCACTTGGCATGTTTTTTGAGGTTCTTCTGTGTTATACCATATATCTAACTTCTTTTTTTGGGGTATACTTGGGACTTAACTTGGGATTTAACACAGGGGCACTTTACCATGAGTCACATTCCCAGACCTTTTTAGTTTTTGTTTTTGAGACAGAGTCTCATTAAATTGCTTAGGGCTTTGCTAAAATGCTAAGGCTAGCATCGAACTTAGGGTCCTCCTGCCTCGCCTCCCAAGTGGCTGGGATTACAGGCATACGCCACCATGCCCTGTTGGCTAGCTTGCTTTTTTTTTTTTGATGGGGGGCAGGGGTACCAAGGATTGAACTCAGTGGCACTTGACATTGAGTCACATCCCAAGCCCTATTTTGTATTTTATTTAGAGACAGGGTCTCACTGAGTTGGCTGGCTTTGAACTCGTAATCCTCCTACCCAAGCCTCCCGAGCCTCTGGGATGACAGGTGTGCACCACTGCGCCTGGCTTGGCTAGCTTCTTTTAAACCTTCAAGTCTTAGCTCAAATGTCATTTTCTTCTTCTTCTTTTTTTTTAATATTTATTTTTTAGGTATAGTTGGACACAATGCCTTTATTTTATTTATTTATTTTTATGTGGTGCTAAGGATGGAACCCAGGGCCTCACATGTGCTAGGTGAGCAATCTTCTGCTGAGCTACAACCCCAGCCCTTCAAATGTCATTTTCTTTTTCTTTTTTTAATATTTATTTTTTAGTTATAGTTGGACACAACACCTTTATTTTAATGTGGTGCTAAGGATCAAACCCAGGGCCTTGCACGTGTTAGGCGAATGCCCTACCACTGAGCCACACCCCAGCCCTCAAATGTGATTTTCTTAGTGAGGTCTCTCCTGCCCACCTTGTCCTAAGTGGCCTCCTTTGAACCACTCTCAATTACATCATTCTTTTTATTTCTATTGGAACACTTATTACAAACTAATTATAAAACAATCATATCATTTATTTTGTGTCTGCTCATTTCACATCTGTCCCTGCCACCACAGTGTAAGTTTCTTGTGGGCAGGGACCAGGTCTATCAAATTGACCACTGAGCTACCCCTTTATGTACTTGTCACATGTCAGCCCACAGCCTAGTACTTGGTGCATAAGAAGTGCTAAAGTACTATTAGTTGTTGAATGGGTGAATGATCGCCTAAGACCAACCTCCATACCTGCTCTCTTAACTGCTGAACCTTCATGTCCTGCCTCAGCCGTTCCAGTTGTTGGCTGGCATCTGCCAGCTCCTTCTGGGTCCGTAGCAGTGTCTCAAGGAGGGACACTCTCTCCTTCTCTGTTTCCAGCTGCATCTGTGGAGAAGCAGAAAGGGCAAGGGTTATCATGCTCGCCCAGGAGGCCAAAAGCACAGCCCAGCTGCTGCTCTAGGGCCCCTCTAGCAAATGGGGTGGGGGCTGATGGCAAAGGAAGGTCTGAGCCCACTGACTGAGAACCAGGAAGTGCGAAGGTAGCCACTGGTTTGCAAGCTGACAGGATGTGGTAAATGTCAGCCCTCCTTCAGGAAGTACGACATTCTGAAGCCCTGCAACTAACAGTATAGAAAACCCCGCTCGCTGGCAACTAAGTGGGTACTACATTCTCTTCTGGAAGCCCTTCTATAGCTTGCTTTAAGGACAGGAAAAGAAAATAGTTGGGGTCACAAATGGTAATGGATGTGCCACTCCAGTTGTCCTAGCTTCCCACCTGGCAGAGGGCACTCTCTGCCTGGGTCCGTTCCTCTTCCCTCTGTGCCTGGATGGCTTCAGTTTCTGTTTGTTTCTCCCTCAGCCTTATTTCCAGCTCCATTCTTTCTCTCTCTAGGCTCTCCAGGGCCTTATTCAGCTCCTTCTGAAGCCGGAAGTGCTCTTTCTCCTGGCCATGCAAAGGAAATGCTGTTAGAACCGAATGGGTGGGGAGAGGAGGCAAAAGAACTGGTTTGAAAGTAGAATCTCTCTACTACTAGCTACGTGAGCCCGATACCCCACTAAGCCTGTTTCCTCATCTTAAAGTAATGCTTAATAATCTGCCTTATCTGTCTCACTAAATTTTTGCAGTCAAATGAGATTTATTAAAAAAAAAATCAAATAAGGTGAGAAACGATGTGGGGAAAGGTGTCATGGCTAGGGAAGGTAAGTATCAAGAAAACAATGCTGGTGTGACATGAGGATAGGGCACAGGTCAGGTGAGGGATCACAGTAGGGGGAAGGTCCAGGGTAAGAAGAGTTTGTGAGGTGAGGAGAGATCTCAAGGTTGTGGCAACATTGTGCACTGCCCCACTATGTCCCCTGCCAGCCTTGTGTGGCCAAGATTCCGAGTCCTGCAGGTGCAGTAGGCAATACTAGCAGGCTACTGATGCTGTGCAGGCTGTGGGCAGTCTATGATTTCTAGGAGTGCACCTGGCAGGTTTGTCTTGAATGAGTTCAGAGAGTAGGTAAGAGCCAGGTAAGTGACCACTTCTTTCATCAAAAGCTGCTAAATACAGTGGCCCTATGCTCAGCATGCTGGTGAGCCCACCCAAGTTAGGAGGCTGGCTTTGAACTCATGATCCTCCCACCTCAGCCTCCCAACTTGCTGGGATTATAGGCACGTTCCACCGCGCCCAGCTATTAACTCATTTAATACCTAGAAGTTATTTATACCATGCTGTCCAAACCATTCTTGTAAGCAGTAACACCTGGACCAAGAGTCAGCAGGTGGTGTACATTCACAGAAGGGAAATCACATCTGCCTCTCCCAACCCCAGCCACATTCACCACCTACCCATTTCTCCTGAAGCTGTTTGACCTCCTCCTCATGGGCCACCTTCTGCTGCTCCAGGGCCATCTGCCCATCTTGCTCAGCCTGGGCCAACTTTCTGGCTGCTCTCTCCCGCTCCTGCTCTGCTTGGCTCCGTTCAGTTTCCAGTTCTAGCTTCAAGCACCTCACTTCCCCTAGGATTCCAGAAAGAGGATCAGCTCTCTGAGTCTCTGCCCTTGCTCCTTTTACCTAATAATATTCTTCTGCTCCCCATGAATCTTATGAGCAACTCCCATCTCAGAGGCCCTGTGCTGGCTGGAGAAAAGCTTTAATAGCATCCCACTGCATTCCTGACTTTCAGCATCCCCATGGATAGAGTACGCCCAATTCCATTTGGGTTCTCACCTTGGACTACTTCCTTGGCTTGAGTGACAGTTTGAATCTGGACCTCTAGCTGTCCCTTGGTGACCTCTATCACAGAATTTTGTTGTTGGGCCTCAAACAGATTGTTCTCCAGCTTTTCCTTGGCCGAGCTGTGAAGTTTAGGAAACAGGAACAGATCTTACCCATCAATGCCCTTACCTTTCCTTAAAAGGAGTGGAGTTCTAAGTACTGACTACCTGGAGAAGTTAGTGGGGGCAATTATAAATTCATAATTCATTTGGAAGTCATATACTTAGAGCACAGAAGTTAGCTTGGCTACCCTTTGCCTTGTGAAGCTCTCTAAGCTTGGCTGAACTGGATCAAAGCCTTACCTAAGCCCCATAAGTTGTTCAACAAGGTCCTGGCGGTCTCTCTCCACAGCCTGCAGCCGCACCTCTAGAGCAGCCTTCTCTCTTACTAGAGACTCTTTCTCCTGGACTGCCCTGGCAAGCACTTCTTCCTGTCGCTTTGCTTCCTGATGCAGCTGTTCAAACTGAACTGTAGTTGCCTCCTGCTGGTAAAGTGCCTGAGGGGAAGAAATTGGTGAGATATAGAGTAGAGGCAAAATTCCCCTGGTCTGCTAATACCAGGTTAGGGCCATTGGCGCTTCAGAGATTCTGGGCCCAGCACTGTAAATCTGAATGTTGCTCACTTAATAACACTGGCATTTATCTATTTCCCTGAGCAACCCAGAGAGCCCCAGCCTGAAAGGATGCTCTTCTATGAGCAAGACTCTCTGCTGGGGACAGAAGACCTGCACGTAAGAACTTTTAGTTTTCAGAAATAAGATGCATATAATACCAGGAAGAAAGTGACCAGTGACCTGAAGAAGGGATTCTGAAATGGAAGATTATGTATAATTATTATGAGAGGCTTGGTGAAGGAAAAAGATGACCTTTGGGCCAGGTCATTCATTTGTTCAAGAAATAAATGTACTGATTAGCCTTGTTATGTGTTCAGTGCTGAACTAATAGCCAAAGGAATACAATAATAAGACACAGCCTTGCCTGACGGACATGGAAACAGATAACTGTATAATGAATGGTGCAGATGTTGAAATAAGCATGAGGTGTTGGCACAGTATATAGGAGAAGCATCTAATTCAAACTGGTGGGTAGGAAGAAGTAAGGAATCAGCAGATTCTTGTAGGAATTACTTTAAAAAATAGGAAGATAGACCACAAACAAGTAACACTGGTCATTTCTAGGAAATAAGACTTTCCCTGAGTCATTTTCATCATGTTTTATTTTTTACAATGAGTAGTATCTTAATTAATGGTGTTCACTGTATAACCGTCTTCTCACCTCATTTATTTATTTATTTATTTATTTATTTTATTTATTTTTTAGTTTTCTGCAGACATAACATCTTTGTTTGTATGTGGTGCTGAGGATCGAACCCGGGCCGCACGCCAGGCGGGCGCGCTACCGCTTGAGCCACTTCCCCAGCCCCATTCTCACCTCATTTAATTTCTCTTTAATTTCTTCCTTTTCTTCTTGGATGCTCCTGAGCTCTGCCTGCAGCTCAGCTCCAGTCTCTGTAGCTTTCTGCAGCTGAGCCTCCAGGTGAGTTTTCTTTTCCCACAGTGCTTCCTTGCTCCTCTCTACCTCTGCCAGGTCCACCTGCAAAGCACTTCTTGCCTGCTCTGCCACCTCTACTCTGCTGCACACAGACTGGTTGTCATGCTCCAACTACTGGCCAAAAAGGAAAGGGGGTACAGGTCATCAAAGACAAGTGGTTAAAGTTTCCCTAACGGGTCTCAAGTGCTGAAAACCAAAATCTAAGTGAGATGTGAATCTATTCTCCAAAAATGAAGATGCGGGGGGAAATCCATTCATTTGATCTGCTTGTATTTTAAGTACAGGATAGGCTGGATGCTGGGGATGGAGATTAAAAAAAGGCAAAATTCCGTTCTCAAATAATTCAGAATAATAGAACAGAATATTTCTGGAGCTCAAGAGAACAGGGGGAGGGGCTGGGGATGTGGCTCAAGTGGTAGCACGGTCGCCTGGCATGCATGCGGTCCGGGTTCGATTCTTAGTACCACATACAAACAAAGATGTTGTGTCCGCTGATAACTAAAAAATAAATATTAAAAAAAAAAAAATTCTATCTCTCTCTCTCCTCTCTCACTCTCTCTTAAAAAAAAAAAAAAAAAGAAAACAGGGGGAGTAAGTACGGTCCTTTGCTAAAATTATAGGTTAAATTTATAACCTATAGAGATTTTGGAGGACTTAGGCTCTTTGGTGGATTATTTTCTGGTGATTGCCAGTATTTCACCTAACAAGATTAAAAACCTGGTCTTACTTCCAAAGGACATCAATCCCTTCCCAGTTCTGATGACTCTCCCTAAAGCCTATACAAAGGTGATTCTGCTAGAAGTGTGAGACAGGAGCATTTCTAATTCTCAAATCTAATCCTTTGCTCTCCAGTGTACAGTAAATGTTCCTTTTGTTCATTTCAGAACTGTTTGATGCCAGGCATGGGTGCACATCTATAATCCCAGCTACTAGGGAGGCTGAGGCAGGAGGATCTCAAGTTTGAGGTCAGTCTCAGCAATTTATCAAGAATCTGTCTCAAAATAAAAAAGGCTGGGGGTATAGATCTGTGGTAGAGTGCCCCAGTACCAGAAAAAAAAAAAAAAAGAAAAGAAAAAAGAAACAAAACTACATTTGGGAGCTAATCCCTTAAGGAATCTGCCCTAATATGGGCATCAGCTTTGCTTGTCACTGGCGTCTCAGTCAGGTTCCAGCCCTGCATGGAGATCAGACAAATCTCTGCTCACCTGGAGAAGCTGTTGGTTCAGTCCAACTTTATCTAAGGCCAAAGCCTCATTTAAGGCACTGAGCTTGACAGTTGCAGCCCGAAGATCGGCAACCTCTGCCTTCAAGCTGTTCTCAGAACTTGAAAGCTCTGCAATGGATTGTTCTGCCTACAAATCAAAGAGGGTTAAAGCGTTTCCCATTCCTAGTTTTCTTAAAACTGTAAACAGTTCACATTCCCAACACCTGCTGCTTTTGGTGCAAATATCAGTTATTACTCCATCCCTTCCCCTACATTCTAAACAAGTTTTCCCTTTGCCCATTTATTCCTTCATTGAGGAATAAGACAGGAGCTCACAGCATAGAGGCACAGACATAATGAACAAGCACAATTGTGAGGACACTATAGAAATATAGACCCAAAGTGCTCCAGGAAACTCAAAGAAGTCATTCATTCAATTTGGAAGAGTCAAAAGTGCTTGGTAGAGGAGTTAACAATTAAGTTGGGTATTGAGAGATGAGGAACAGTTCCTGGTTAAAGGGAAAGGAAAGAAGCAGTCCAGGCAGAGGAAAAAGCATATGCAGAGTACCAGAGTCAAGAAGGAACATAACAAAACTGAGAATGCAACTAATGCTACATGGAGCAAAGGACAACAGGGGTTAGGGTGGGTTTGGAGTGGACAGGGAGGCTAGACACTAGACACACAGTTTGAGGCAGATGGCAAAAGTCTTTGAATGCAGCTCCAGAGCTGGGAAGCCACTGAATGGTTTTAAGAGACTGACATAATCATCATCTAATTCCAACATAGAGGGTACATTCAGAGGGAGAGAACCCAGAAGCAGGCTAGGAATGGAGGAAAGAAACCCAAGGGTCACAGCTTAAAGGGCAAAGAGAATGAGGCGGCTACATGCCCTTTTTCTGGGAACCCAACTTCCTAAGCCATCCACCCAGTAAGTAAAGAGGAGGCCTACACACCCTGGCCAGTGCTGCTGCCATTTCCGCTTGCTCTTGCCTCAGTAACTCCCCTTCCAGGCGACTTGACTCCAAAGCTTCCCGAAGTGTGATTAGCTCACTGAGTGATTCTGACTGCTTGGCTTCTAAGCCCACCAGTGTTTCCTGACTGAGAAACGAAGAAGATGGGGCTAGAGTAAGTCTTTGGAAGTGGTCACCCAAAAGGTAACATGAATATAATTACATTTTCTATGCAAAAGAATGAGAAAAGTCTCCAAAAACTGATAAGAAATTATCTCTAATATGCTAAGTGAAAAAAGTCAGATGAAGAACAGTACACATGTGCATTTTTTTGTGGGGAGGGTACTAGGGGTTGAACTCAGGGGCACTCAACCACTGAGCCACATCCCCAGTCCTATTTTGTATTCTATTTAAAGACAGGGTCTCACTGAGTTGCTTAAGTGCCTTGCCAATGCTGAGGCTGGCTTTGAACTTGCAATCCTCCTGCTCAGCCTCCCAAGCCGCTGGGATTACAGGTGTGCACCATTGTGCCTGGCACATGTGCATTTTTAATATAATATATATATGCAAAATGTATACATTTCTTTTTTTTTTTTTTTTTTTAAATATTTATTTTTTAGTTCTCGGCTGACACAACATCTTTGTTGGTATGTGGTGCTGAAGATCGAACCCGGGCCGCACGCATGCCAGGCGAGCGCGCTACCGCTTGAGCCACGTCCCCAGCCCATGTATACATTTCTTTATGCAAAAAAAGTGAGAGAAAGAAGAATCTATATTTATGTTTGCATGAAGTCAGCATGGGAAAGATAAACAAGAAATTAATTTAAATAGTTTAGAGGAGGAAGGGAAACAACAGGATGTAGAAAGCAAAGATGGAAGTAAGACTTCATGTGTCCATCTTTTGTGAATCTTTTAAAATTCCTTTTGAATCATATAACTATGTCATCAAGTCAGGTAAGATAAGTTTTAAAAATATAACTATTTGCAGATTGTCTGCCTTCTACTTGGTGCAGGGGAGATCCTTCCTAGGACAAGGCATGACCCTTTTGGCAGTCTTTCAAGTTTCTCCTCTTCATGCCCACTAGTTGCAACGAACTAAGGTACAGAAAAGGAGGTGAATATACCAAGGGTGAAGAAAAGATAACCCTGCTACCAGTTATTCAAGACCTACTGTATGCCAGGCTCTATGCTGACATTTTCTAAAACACATCTTTCTATTAATTCTTCAAGGTAAATAGTCTTATCCCCATTTTACAAATAATCTGCCCATGGCAGATCCAGAATCTAAACCAAGCTTTCATTCAGCTCTAAAGTCCCTGTTCCTTGTGCAACATCATATAAGAGAATTCATAGATTTAATATTGACTCTCAAATTCCTTTCTTGAAAGTAAAGTTTATTTCCCGTTACTTCCCTGTCTCATCTGTTAGCATCCCAGCCTACTCTGAACATGCCACGAACATTCTTGCTTCCTTTTCTTTGCTATTCTGTTCCTTTAGCCTCTCTCCTATTCACTATCAAAATAGGTCAAGGTCCCACTCAAACCATCTCCTACTCCTTAAAGCTCTTCCTGGTTCTCAATAATTAACTATTATTCTTATGCTACGAAAGGAACAGGCTCGAAGGCCTATTTAGCTTATACTTCATCTACTCTCATTTCACAGTTGTTTACTTGTGTCTTCTCCATTATTGCAAGTTTCTTGAGATGAGGTTATCTGTTATTCATTTATATATTCCTCACAGTGCCTCATCTCTATGGATGCTCAACAAAGTCTGGATGAACTTTGTGTATTCATCTTTCTGCAAAGGAAAGTAGTAAGCTAATCTTACCCATTCTGTGCCAGGCTTCTAGACAGTCCACTTTCTAAAATAGAGGAGCAGGTGGGGGAGTGTGGAACTAAAGGAAAGCCAGAGAGGACGAGACTGGTCACACTTACAGACGCTCCCTCTCCCGAACAGCCAAGTGCAACTCTTCCTGCTGCTCCTCCTTCTCCCCCTGGGCAGAGTCACCCTGCAGCTGCAGCTCCATATTTGCCCTTCGGAGCCGCCAAGCTTCCTGTTCCAGCACCTCTAGTTGCTGCTGCAGCTCTTCCCTGGCCTTCTGCAGGAGCTCTCGCTCCCTGGAATAAAGAGACCAGAAATGAGCAGATCTTGGGACCCAAAATCCTTGCTGGAAGCAGACATCACAAGGTCAAAGGAGAACATTCCATCTTTCCTTTTGAGCAGGAAACTGTTTTTTAATCATTTCAAAACACAAAAACCCAAACGCTTGTTAAATAGAACACAAAGCAAAGCAGCCCTGGATCTCAGGGATGACAGGAGGAGCTGACCAAAGATATAATGGGTACTGGTAAATGGGTGTGGATGAGGACAGAGACCAGACATGGGAGTAGGGATGAACAGCCCATCTGCTCACTTGCTGAGAGTGTCCACCTCGCCCTGGAGGCCCACAGTCTGCCCTGCCAGAGCATCCCGCTCCCCAGAGAGCTTCTGCAGCCGCTGCCTCAGGGCTTTGCCCTCTTCCTCCCACTGATCGTGCTGCTGCTTCAAGAAGCTCATTGCTTCCTGGCAGCCTGAAAGCTGCTGCCTTAGGTCCTGTGGAGGGACAGCAGTAGAAACGAGATGATAAGCAAGAGGGCAAGGGCAAAGGAGGGATTTCAGAAGTCTGAAAGTCCAATTGGACATGAGGTTAGGCATTGGTACAAGGGCAAGCCGGGAATAGAGATGTGACTGGTTGAAAAGTCAGAGGACAAGGGGTTATTTGCTTTTAGAGCTCTAGAGTGTTAAGAGTTCATCATCTTCAAAAGTACAGTGGTGGCATGGGAGGATGGCAAGTGTGCCTAGGTCCCTCAGATTGGAGGAACTCATACCCATACCCTACCAGAGCTCTTTTCATAGTAATAAACACTGTTGTACAATGTGGAGTTCCACAGGCATGGAGAATCAGCCTGTTACCCACAGTATAACTGGGCAGACATGGAGAAATTCTAAGGAGCACTTTGGGGTGTTGAATAGATACCTCATGACTGGTCCTCTGAAAGGGATAGTCCACGCTAGGGAGGTACTTGGGGCATCTGTCAGTTTAGCTGCCACGTTATTGACTGAGGAACACTAGGGAGCCTCACCTGCACAGCCTGGTGTTTCCGAGTCAGCACTGAACGCACCAGAGTAAGAGCTTTGTCTGGATCCTGGGAATCAAAGTGGGAGGAGAAGCCACTAGAGTCCAATTTCAAGGAGCTCTCATGACCAGAGCCTTGGCTAGTGTTGTCCCCTTCTTCCACCAAGGCCTGAAAACCAACACAACACTGTAACCACCCTATTGACTGAAGCCTAGAGTCCATGCAGGAGCTTAGCTCACACTACAGCCAGAAGAATCTGAGGTTTTCCTTCTCGGGTCCTTTCCCTGAGGGTTAGAGTAGGTATCTGAGAGAAAAAAGGATCATTTCTTCAACACTCCACTTGTGGTCACTAAGACTAGCAACAAGGCCAGAACATTCTCTGAGATAATAATAAATAAGGGAACAAAGGAAGAGGCTACTGAAGTGACAAAAGACCAGAATCTATTCTCTGGCTTGAGAACTGCAGCTGGTGACAGGAAAGAGGTCCTGTCCCACCACATAGTGCCAGGGTATGAATGCTTACCTATCCCTTAAGGATCTCATCTTCAAATACAGAGCATTCATCCCATAAGACCCTAAGTCCAAACCTCAAGAGACTGGAAATCTAGGCATGTGAGAGGACACGGAAGACTGGGGAGAGGAATGAAGCATTACCTAGGTACCATGACAGCAGGCTTACCAGTACCTGTGTTATCTCCTTGATCACCAGTTGTAAAGACAACTTCTCCTCTTGGGCATTCCTACTAAGAGATGCCTCATGTTCCATTAATTCTGTGTGATTTGACTCCTGCATAAAGAATAGAATAGAGGGCTGGGGCTGTAGCTCCGTGGTAGAGTGCTTGCCTTGCACGTGTGAGGCCCTGGGTTTGATTCTCAGTACCACATAAAAATAAATAAACAAATAAATAAAATTAAAGATATTGTGTCCATCTACAACTAAAAAAATTAAAATAAAAAATATAAAAAAGAATAGAACCTAAGAGCCAAACTCTCAAAAAATAATTTGTAATTACAGACCCCAAATCAACCAAAGTCTTTTTCTGCTCATTCTGTCAACCCTACTTTTCCAAGAAGTCCGAAGACAATGCAATGTGATGATAAAAAGTTCAGATAAAGTGATTAAAAGCTCCAAATTAGCCTGCCTAGGTTAGGGTTCTTGCTCAATCACTTACTAGGTTGGTAACTTTCGGCAATTCCTTCTTTGAACTTTTCTCTTAAAAATAGGAATAATTAACAGCAACTATTTCATAAGTTTTTTTGGAGTCTTAAATTAAAGCTGCACATAAATTCTACAACATCGTGCTGATACAAAGCAAACACTCAATAGATGTCAGCTATTATTGGATGGGGGATGGCCACTGCCTCCAAATAGTAGATCGATGCCTGAGAACCATAGCTATAAACCAGCTCTAGCCCCAAAGTTAGTAATAATCTTGAAGACTCAAGATTTCCTCTTTTCCTATTGCACTTATGTTAGGCTTGAAAACACAGACCTGTAGTGATGTTTTATTTAGCCAAAATTTGAATCAACATGTATAAAGGGAGAGACTTTGCAAAAAGTCTGAAGTTCTGGCTTCTCTCAAAAAAGTTAAAAATGAGCCACACCTAGCCACCATTCCTAGATGGTAATTATTTATTGAAGTTGAACAATGGATACCTCCTCAAGATGAGTCATTTATTTGGGGTCTTTCATTCCTTGCCACTCCTCACTGTTTCCTTAGTACTGAACTCAAGTTTCCCCTGCTTTATTGAAAACTAACCAAGATAGCATTGGAAAACAAGAAGTATTGCAACTCATCCACTTCATTCACTTACTTTTAAGCCCCATGGATGTCTGAACTGGCAAATTCTTGACAAAAAGAAATCAAGAGGGCTGGGGTTATGGCTCAGCAGTAGAGGGCTTGCCTAGCATGTGAGACTGGGTTCGAGTCTCAACACCTCATATAAATAAATAAAATAAAATAAAGGTCCATTGACAACTAAAAAAAATATTAAAAAAAAAAAAAAAAAAAGAAATCAAGAAAACACAAACAAGTCCAGCTCCCAGGTGACCCCAATCTGGATGAAAAAATTAGGGGTGTGAATGTAGACAGGGGTTCAGGAGCTGCTTAAAATCAGAAATCTGAAAATTCATAGAAATAAAGGAAAATATGGAATCAAGCCAGAGGTTCTAACATGCAACTTTAAAGAACTTCTTTAGGGCTGGGGATGTGGCTCAAGCAGTAGCGCGCTCGCCTGGCGTGCATGCGGCCTGGGTTCAATCCTCAGCACCACATACAACAAAGATGTTGTGTCCGCCGAAAACTAAAAAATAAATATTAAAATTCTCTCTCTCTTAAAAAAAAAAAAAAAAAAAGAAAAAAGAACTTCTTTAGTAACATCCCTGCCACATGTTAAGTCAGTAATCAAAGCTTTGCTCCTTTAATAAGACAGACCATTCAATGGGGCTGGGATTGTGGCTCAGTGGTAGATCGCTTGCCTGATATGTATGAGGCACTGGGTTTGATTCTCAGCACCACGTATAAGAAAATGAATAAAATAAAGGTCTATCAACAACTAAAAAAATATTTTTTAAAAAAAGACAGACCATTCAAGTAGTTCTAGCTGTGAGCCAAACTTCCTACCCTATGATATCTAACCACTGATGTTGGTTTTGCCCTGGAAAACATTAAATGTATCAATCTTTTTTCCCCAATGTCAGACTTCCATGTGTGAAGACAGACACCCTGACTTCTTCAAGTCCTTTTGTTCCCGGCTAAAAATTGCCATATTCCTCATTTATTTCCCAGGTAACCTGCTAATTTGACATTGTGTCTCTTAAAGTATATGCTACTTCTTTCTGAAAAGAACACATGGCATCCATATGCCATTATAATTTTCCCAGGAAAACAGCTGAGATAGTGAACAGTTAATAATATTTATTGAATGAATAAATTCATGGGTTTATTATCAGATTCAATCAAAATCTATTTTTTTGGCTTTGGAGAACTTCATTAAGAAACATTTAGTGGTATCCTATACTACCTGTTTATAAAGGAGGAAGGAACCTACAAGCCCACTCCCAATTCTTTTCCAGAACAAAGGATTATGTACCAGGATCTCCATTGTCTCTCTCAGAGCCTTTAGCATTTTTTCATAATCTTCATTTTGCTTCTGAGAATGGGCCAGCAAAGCAGAGAGCTCGGTCACTCTAAAGGGAAGAGCACAGCACTGTCACTTAGGCATCCCATGGAGAAGGTAAAGCTACTATGCAACACACCCCAGCCCCAAAAGACACTTCCACTGCAGCCCCCCAGAATCCCTTGGGCACTCCCTGAATACCATGTGAAGCTACTAACTTTGAACTGGGAACAGGAAGCCAAAAGCCACTCAAACACATGCAGGGATTTACCACATATCAAGGCTGGAACTCGTGTTTGGGGGCCAAGAGCTGAAGGAAAGCCCTGGCCCAGGCCCTTCCAGGCCTCGCTTGATCTTGAAGTCAAGCACCCTGAAGCCAATAAGAATATCAAAATTGACACATGGGATAGTCCCAAGTCCCTCCAGCCCAAGGTTCTGACTCTGATAGGGAAAAAGGAGGGGTGATTCAGATAGAATATGGTCAATCTCCCTGATATTACTCTAAAGTCAGTGACATCTTTATTGCTTAATACTATATCATGGAGCTTAGTGCCTGGCATCATGTGGGTGGCTAAACAAGTATTTCTTTCTCTTTTTTTGCCAGGGGGTGGGGATGGGATGTACGGGATGGAACTCAGGGGCACTTAACCATTGAGCTACATCCCCAACCATTATTTTGTATTTTACTTAGAGGTCTCATTGAGTTGCTTAGTGCCTTGCTAAATTGCTGAGGCTGGCTTTGAACTAGTGATCCTTCTGCCTCAGTCTCCCAAGCTGCTGGAACTATAGGGATGAGCCACTGCACCAGTCCATAAGTATTTCTTAAGTGAATATTATTCAGGGGTTTAAATATTTTTATAAAAAAATCTTAATAATTATATCATGTACCAATTCTAAGAGTCCAACTCACCATATGGTCATTCGTTTAATTATTGTATCATTCAACAAACATTTATTTAGTGTCTACTATATGGAGATAAGTGCAAAGCACTAGAGACATAAAATTAACTCACATGGTCATTGTCTTTGTGCTTCTCAGTGTCTCCAAAAGCAAAAACCAAACAAAATAATCCTGCATTTTGTATATTTATACATATCATCAATGGGTGGAGAGACAATCCTAAGTATGGGATATAAACTTTGCTTCAAATTTCAATGGGACTCTCTGCTTTTGTCTTTGCCCTTCTTATCATCATTTAAAAATCCGATTTCATGCCCAGCATGGTGGCACACGCCTGTAATCCCGCCTGCTAGGGAGGCTGAGGCAGGAGGATTGAGAGTTCAAAGCTAGCCTTAGCAAAAAGCGAGGTACTAGGCAACTCAGTGAGATCCTGCGTAAAAATAAAGTACAAAAAATAGGGCTGGGGATGTGTCTCAGTGATAGAATGCCCTTGAATTCAATACTCAATACCAAAAAAATAAAAATCCTATTTCATTATAAACCCAGAATTAAAATACTCGTGTTATTGTGGTAAAGCACTTGCCTAACACACACAAAGGCCGTTGGTTCAATCCCTAGGCACCGCAAAAATAAAAAATCAGCAAGAAACTAAATAATTAATGGAATACAATGAGATCAATGCTGTAACAAGCAGGCCAAAAGACCACAGGGACAAAGTAACATAACAGCCTACTAAATTCGCAGAAGGTTTTGTAGAAGAGGTGACATGTGATCTATGCTTTAGAGGATAAAGCAGAGGGGAAGGGAGGGTGGCATTCCAGGCCAAGGTCAACATATACAAAGGCAGAGAAACATGGAAGAACTGGTAATTCTGGGTATGGCAAATAGTTTGGTATTGATAGAAGACAGAGTCACAGCTAGCTATACAAATCTACACGAGAAAAACTGAGCTACAAGGTAATCTGAAGGCAGAGGTCAGTGAAAGCCCCAACTATGGCACTGGGTTTCAAACTAGACTATCCCAGGACATCTATTTTCCCTCTCATGGTAGGAACACTCTTGATTTCTCTCCTGCCTTTCCATAACTCTCTCATGAGTCAGTTTTCCCTCAGGGAGCCTTTCCTGGGACCTCAGGCCATCTCACCGGTCCTGAAGTTCAGCTTTCTCCAGATCCCCTTGGCTCTTGAGTTGTATTAACTCCTGGCTCTTCTCATGGGCTTCCTTCTCTAGCTCCTGGGTCTTGGCTAGTAGGAGCAGCAACTGGGATGGCTCACTCCTGTCCGCTCTCCCAGATCCACTGGATTCCCGAAACTGTGTTCCCACGGTCAAGCGCAGACAACAGGTCAGCAAGGACCCCGAAAGCCTCGCGTGTTCAGCCTTTAGCTCTGTCAGATCTCTGAGTACAAGCAAGGAAAAGAGCAGACTCCAATAGGAACCAAGGGAACTTGGAGGTCAGGCCCAATAAGCCTGAGGGGCAGGTATGTGAAAAAAATCACCTGAAATGAACAATAGCACCCCCCCATCTCCACCTGATTCCCCTTCTACAGCAGCCCACTGCCTTAAGTTCAGAATCAATAGGGGCAAACCTCCTCCCTTCCTATTCCCACACTGACCTGTCAGTTGCTGACTTCATTTCCAGGAAGTGGCGTCGGAAGGTCACTACCTCCCGCCATAGATTGAGAAGGCGACCATGTTCCCCCTTCAGATAGCCCTTGAAGAACTGTGTGTTCAGAAACCTGGGTCATACCCAAGGGCAGAGGACTATCTTTTGCCAGTATAAGAGTCTTGAATTACTCCTGACTACTAGGGTGAAAGAAGGGACTTTAAGGACAAACGACATTGGATGGTAAGCAGTCTTTCCGTCAGCTAGATTAGAAAAGGAGATGCAGTGGCTGCTTAGATGGGGGCTATTATCATAAACTTATAAGGAGAAGTAAATGATCTAACATATGTCAGTCACCTTGCATAGAGCAAGGGCTCAAGAAACATTGGTTTCCTTTAGCTGGAACCTGAAAATTCTTCAGGATCTATAACTGTCTTTTCTTTTCTATGCAACTTAGTAACCACCTTCATGGCATCTAGCTATGCAGATCTCCAGCTGAAGGGGACCAGTAAACCTTCAGATCCATTTGAAATCAAAGCTAGTCACTTCTGCAAGAAGAGAGTGCTTTGAGTGTCATGCCACCAGCAAGACCTAGACTAGGCAGGTAATGCAGAACTAAGAAAGCCTAACAGAGCACAGCTGCTAGCACAGGCCTGGCTAGCATGGGCAAAGCTGTCTGCATGGGTAAGGATAGTCAGAGGCTTTAACGACAACAGTGCAGTTTCCATCCATTTTCTGAAGTTAATCCTTTCCAACACTGACCAGGGCAGCACTCAGAATGCACAGCCCTCTTCTCTCAGTTCTGCTCTCTGTCCTTCCTACCTCCTGCTCCATCCGCCACTGGCTCTCCTTCCTTATTAGCTCATCCCGGGCCCGACTCCAGTCCACTGTCAATTTTTCCATGTCTTCCCGAAGGGCTTTATTCACCACGTCAGCTTTTTCCATGTGCAGTCGAAGCTGAGTATTCACTTCTGCTAGACTCTCACACCTGCACTGGGGAGGGGGAAGAGCAAATGCAAAATAAAGGCCTGTGCCAACCCTTAGACCTCTTGAGAGTGAGATGACAATGACTGGAATTTTCCATTGCCAGGATGGTTCTAATCCATATTAGCCCTCAGGACAGTTTTTTCATCAGACTTCTCTACCCACTGGTCAAACACTCAGGTCAGAAAATATGGGGTCCATCACCTCTGTTGCTCCTCATCCAATCGGATTAGCAGCTGTTCCAGGTTTGGCTCTTCCACACTTTCCCAAGGCGGAGGAATCGGCCCCTTTGCCAGACAGAAACAAGCCTTATTCACTTCCAAAGAGAACATCACTCAAGCCAATTCCCTGAGGCCTCTTTCCATAGCAGCACACTTTCTTTTTATTCTTTCTCCCGTGACAGCAATTTCCTTTCTTTTCTCAATCACTATGTCCTGGAAGCAAATCCACTGCATCCCTCTTTCCAAAAATGAACCAATAACCTCTTCTGAAAGATGGCATTTGGTTTTAAAAAGAACTTTGAACCTAAGAAGCATAAGATTATTGTTCACTAATGGCCTTGATTTTTACTATAATAATTTTTGGACCTTGTAAAGTCACTTAACTTCTTGGTGCTACAGTGTCTTCAGCTACAAAATGAAAGTAATATCACTCTTCTCAGAAAGTTCTTTTGTAGACTAAGTGACATAATTATACCATAATCTTTGCCCTACCTGCAAAGAAGGTACTCAATATGTTTTGGTTCTTTCCTTCCTGCAACAGAACTTTTCTGAGGGGAATGTGATCAGGTGCCTGAGGGAGCTGGAACTAAGACAAATGGGTCTTTCAAAGCCAATTCTGCCCAGCCAAGATACAAATAGATCCCTCTAGCGTAGACATGCGTTATAGGTCTTAGAAGAACACCTCTCCTACTACAGAGAAACAATGACACCTGCTGGATGAAGGATCCATTTCCTCCCTTTAGTTTCACTCGCCCACTGGGCTAAGTCCCCTGATATTGCATTGGTCCTTAGAAAACCAAGGGATGGATTCTCATAGACCAGCCATAGCAAGGTCCAAGGAAGATTGCTGTTGACAGAACTTTCAGAGGCTGAAGAGAGACTTCTAGCATACACCCCTTATCATATCCCGGCCACCCTCAGAAAATAAAGCCTAACAAGTACATTTACTAAGGGCTCAAGGGGAACATGGAACTCAGCCTCACTTACTCCAGTGGCTTCCAGTCGCTTCTCCAGTTCTTGGCACCAGCTCCGGTACTGCAAAACCTAAGGCAAAGACAGCACACTCTAGGCAATGGACACAGCTGGTACAAAAAGCCCAAACCAAAGTTCCCTCATAATTTGGGCAACCTGCAGTGAACAAGAGAACTGGGTGGTGATGGTGGGATAAGGCAATGACATCTTAAAGTTTCTATTTGTCTATTTGGATATAAAAAGAATATTTTCAATATGCCTCTTACATCAGAAAAACAAAACCATAATCTTAGGGTCAGATCTCAGCTCTAGACAAGAATAAGCCTGGACAACTAATTTTTTTTTTTTTTTTTTGTGTGTGTGTGTGTGTGTGTGGTGCTGGGGATAGAACCCAGGGCCTTGTATATGCGAGGCAAGCACTCTACCAACTGAGCTATATATCCCCAGCTGCTGGGCAACTAATTTATTTATTTATTTTTTTAGTTGTAGATAGATAAACACAATACCTTTATTTTATTTATTTATCTTTATGTGGAGCTGAGGATTGAACCCAGGGCCTCACACATGCTAGGCAAGTGCTCTACCACTGAGGAACAACCCCAGCCCCTGGGTAACTAATTTAACCCTTGTAAATGCCACCTTTTTTGTCTCCTGGTACTGGGGATTGAACCCAGGGGTGATCTACTACTGAGTTACACCTCCAGCTCTTTTATTTTTCATTTTGAGATATGACCTTGTTAAGTTGCCTAAGCTGGCCTCAAACTTGTGATATTCCTAACTCATCCTCCCAACTAGCTGGGATTACAGGTATGAACCACCATGCCCAGCTTCCTTAGAAAGTCATTTATTTATGTATTTATTGTACCAGGGATTGAACCCAGGAGTGCTTAACCACTGAGCCACATCCCCATTCCTATTTTATATTTTATTTAGAGACAGGGTCTCACTCAGTTTCTTAGTGCCTTTTCTGCTGCTGAACTGCCTCAGCCTCCCAAGCTGCTGGGATTACAGGCATGTGCCACTGTGTGAAATTCATTTTTAAAAGAGACACAATCCAGACCCTGTCAAGTAGTAGTGAGGATCAAAGAAACTATATGTGAAAGCTGAACAATGCAGATCTTCAGCTCACCAAGCTAGGTGTGAACCACCACCACCCCCCACCCACCCCCGGACCTGGCTCTGCCTCTTCCAGCTGCTACCCTGCTCACCTTGGCCTGCAGCTTCCTCACAAGGGCAGCTTGCTTTTGCTGTGCCTCCTGGAAGCTCTTCAATTTCCGCCAGGAGACTACCTGGTTCTCCGCCATCTGCTGCTGAAGAGCCAGCACTTGCTCCTCCAGCACCAGCTGTAGAGACTGGGGCTTCATGTCATTCAACCTGGTGCTTCCTGTCTCCATGGGGGCATCAGACAGCAAGTCCACAGGTCCCTATGCATCCAGAGGCTGTTTGCTCCCTGCAGAGTTCTCTAACCATTGCTGTACCACTTCTACTTCTTCTTGAGCTGGAGACCAAAGCACAACTGAAATTGAAAGAACAGTCCAGATGACCCAAATTTATTCAACAAACTTGTATTAAATATGGCAAAACTTGGTTGGACAAAGTAAACAGGTTCCTCTACTACAGGACTCCTCAGAACCTCTAACATAATAAGATAGATCCAGGAAAAATGGTAAGCACTTATAATCCCAGCTACTTGGGAGGCTGAGGTGGGAGGATTGTTTGAGCCCAGGAGTTCAAGGCCAGTTTGGCCAACATAGCAAGACTCCATTAAAAAAAAAAAAAATTTAAGACAGACCCTAATCTCTAAGATGGGGTTCTGATGAGGATCATTCCCCAAATTTAATGGATCATGAGACAAGCTCACAGGAATACCGTTTCCTGGCATGCCTTTGGAACTCTGACGAAACCAAGGGCTCCTGGTTTACCACTGCATCCCTCATATCTACCATAGCCATGAAGACATTTGTTGAAGGAATTACTGAATGTGCTGTTACTTTGGCAAGGGAAACAGACACATATAATTACAACAAAATGAAGCATATGCAACAAGAGTGCAGGTTAACATGGAGGGGAAAAAAAAAAGGCATTTCACCTAGCTTGGGGCTGTGAATTATGTGAATCATCATCATTCAGGTCAGTTGCTTTAGTGCTTTACATGCATTATGTCATTGTGTCTACGTAAGAATCCTGAAATCTTCCGAGACCTTCCTACCTCCCTTTACCATATGTGCTATTCTAGCTTTTTATACATGGATGAAGAAACGGGGGCTTAGAAAGATCAAGCAACTTGTACCAGGTCACACAGCTGATTCCCTGACAAAGAAAAGGGATTGCTGATGTTTCAGGTAAGGGATCCAAAGAGAAAGAGAAGGGTGGGTTGGGTGAGACGGTGCATGCCTATTATCCCAGCAAATCAGGAGGCTGAGGCAGGAGGATCACAAGTTCAAGTCCAGCCTAGACAATTTAGTAAGACCCTATCTCAAAAAAATGCAGGGGATGTGCTGAGAAAGCAGCTTGGTGGTAAAGCACCATGGGTTCAAACTCCAATAATGAAGAGAGAGAGAGAAAAAACAAACAAACAACAACAAAAAAGTTGCACCAGGATAGTAAACCATTCTCATCTACCTGGGCTAAAATAGGGCAATGGGCCACCTGCAGGCAGAGGCAGCCAGCCTAACAGTGACCTTTGGATATACCCAAGAGAAGGGGAGGCATTGTAGCAAAGAAAAATTATGGGGGGCTATGACCTCAGGCGTGCCACTTCCCTTTCAGTCCCCTTGTCCAAAAATGAGGGCATCCAGCTCTATGACCTCTGAATTTCTTAAGTCTCTAAAACTGACAATTATTCTACAACCTGTGTAGGAGAGATCAGGGAGTTCCTTCATGTTATTAACCCTAAGACTCCCATCAGCAGGGTTAAGGAGTATCTGTGTTTCCAGCAAATGAAAATCTAGCATTTACATACACTAGAAGTTTTAGGAGCCTCAAATGCTTTCATGCATCAAACTGCAAATCTTTTACATTGTGGCTCAAATGCCACCTCCTATCATATGCTCCCAGAAGGAAGTTACCACTTTCATAGCTATACACACACTCACTCACTCTCTCAAATACATATATATTCTAGAATATATATTCTTTTTTTTTTTTTTAGAGAAAGGGAGAGAGAGAGAGAGGAGAGAGAGAGAGAGAGAGAGAGAGAGAGAGAGAGAGAGAGAGAGAATTTTTTAATATTTTATTATTTTTCAGTTCTTGGCAGACACAACATCTTTGTTTGTATGTGGTGCTGAGGATCGAACCCAGGCCGTACGCATGCCAGGCGAGCGCGCTACCGCTTGAGCCACATCCCCAGCCCCTAGAATATATATTCTAATGTTCAGATTAATTACATTTTATCTTCATTATTTGTCCACCTTCTAATCTGTGAGTCCCTCAAAGGCAGAAGTTGTCTAAATCATTTTAGTTGTCTGTAATAATAAAGAAATATGTGAGGGGCTAGGGATATAGCTCAGTCAGTAGAGTGCTCGTCTTGCATGCATAAGGCCCTGGGTTCAATCCTCACGCATCACAAAAAAAAAGAAAGAAAGAAACATGTAAGAATATATCACAGATCTCCAACAGATCTAAACTATAGGCCAGATATTGCAGATCAGTGGGTTTGCTGGCTCTTTTCAATCACTGTGTGTGAACCACACAATGATTTTTTTTTTTTTTTTTTTTTTTAGTGGTGGCACTAAGGATTAAAATCAGGGTCTCTAGTGATAGCTAGGCTATCACTTTACTCTTTTTATTTTGTTTTTTGAGACAAGGTCTTGCTAAATTGTTGAGGCTGGTCTTGAACTTGTGATCCTCCTGCTTCAGCCACCCAAGTAGCTTGGATATCAGGTGTCACCACCCTGCCCGGCTACATACAATGATTTTTAAAAATTCAAGTTAGGTTTCAACATTTATAATTAGGGGAATACACACTAAAAACTGTTATTACTGGGCTAGGGTTGTAGCTCAGTGGTGGAGCACTTGCCTTGCATGTATAAGGCACTGGGTTTGATTCGTAGTACCACATAAAAAATAAATTAATTAAAAGTATTGTGTCTATTACTAAAAATATTAGAAAAACAAAAATCCTTATTTCTGGCTCTTTTGGAAAATTAGAGTACAACGACCTTTGAGCCATATTCCAAAAATGAAATGACCCAAGTTGCAGTTGAATAGTGCCTGTCCCCTTTGGATAGGGCATATACTTTCTGGTTCACCAAAGTTCCTCTGTCCCATGACTATTCTCTCCCTCACACTGACAACAGATTTCAGTTCTCATTTATCACTGTACTCGTGCTATTGTTTTTCTTAGAGTTATAGAGAAAAACTCAGTTTACTAATTTATCCTGAACAACTGAAGTCACCTGAGTCTTCAGAACCTTTCCTAGGCAGTAAAGAATAAAATAATGAGGGCTGGGATATAACTTAGTGGCAAAGCACCTGCCTTGCATTTGCAAAGCCCTGGGTTTAATTAATCCCCAGTTCAAAAAAAAAAAAAAAAAAAAGACAAAAGTAGAAATAAATAAAGTAATGATAGTAGAGTGGCACCAGTGAAGGTCTGGTGGTATCAATAACCCAGACCGAAGTAATTCAGCCTTCCCCAAATTACAAACATCTTCCTTTTCTGCCCTTCCTTTCCACTAGGGCTGCAAAACCAACTAACCACTGCACCAGGAAGTGCTGGCTCTTCAGAGTTGATGGAGTGAAATCCCTCTCTGCTGGGTGGAGGCAGACCTTCCAGAAAACTGCTCGCTTACCCCAGGATTTCTGCCAACACTCTACCAACAATAAGAACAGATCTGAGTTGCTTCAAAGGAACTGAAGTGCCTTTTCTCTCCTAATACTTCAAGGGTTGAGCCAGGCTTTTCCACGTGCAGTTTCAGTGGACCAAAGGCTCCCTTGCCCTCCTTTGAATCTCTATCCCAAATTACCAGATTGAACCATAGGAAACTGCTGATATTTGCTCCTTATTTTTTAACCTACAGAAATGGCACTTTCCTGTAGTTCAACCTAATATCTCTATATACAGCCTTGTCACAGTTCCAAGAATTCTCAGTTAATCCTCTTTTAGGATAAGGTTGCCAGTAACATGCAAACATTATTTGGGAAGATAATATCAGTAATTTCAACAAAGAAATACAATAATTTAAAAAATATAAAATTGCAGATAATTAAAAAACTGTAGTGCTATTTAAAAGTTAGTATAACCCTCTCTTTTTACAGACAAGGAAACAGGTTTATAAAGATGAAATAAGTTTATTTTACTCATATTTTGTTTATATGTCCACTTATCTCAAAAAAATGATTGAAAAGTTTAGCAAATATACCATAATAATGTAGATATCACTAACAGCAGAAACTGGATAAATAGAAACCCCGTGTACTATGCAATTTTTCCATAAATCTAAAATTGCTCTAAAAAATAAAGCATACGTGGTGGCGCATGCTTGTAATCCCAGAGGCTGAGACAGGAGATGGCGAGTTCAAAGCCAACCTCAGCAACACTGAGGCGCTAAGAAACTCAGTGATACCCTGTCTCTAAAAAAAAAAAAATACAAAATGCAGCTGGGATATGGCTCAGTGACTGAGGGCCCCTGAGTTCAATCCCTGGAACACCCCCCAAAAAAATAAATAAATAAAGTTCATTTTAAAAAAGGACTTGAAGTGTTATGATTAAATCAAACAAACAAATAAAAGGCCAGGTTTGGTGGCACACACCTGCAACCACAATGATTTGAGAGTATGAAGTAGAAGGATCACATGCTCAAGGCCAGCCTCAGCAACTTAGTGAAGCGCTAAGCAACTAAGTAAGACCCTGTCTCAAAATAAAAAATAAAAAGGGTTTAGGATGTGGCTCAGTGGTAAGGTACCTCTGGATTCAATCCCTGGTACCAAACAAAACATTGTAAATCTGAAATTCACTAAAATCAGAATAAAAAGGAAGAGACAGAAAAATCACATCAGGGAACTTTCTAAAATTGAGACTTAGTTTTGCGCTTCCTTTTATTAACACTTTAGATACACTAGTAGAGCTCAAAAGGAAAGGTAGTTTTCCATGTCCCCTAGAAAAGGAAAAGGTCAGTACCTGGCTAATGGTAACAGATTAGATTGCATTCAAATGAGATAATGAACATCCAGGTAGCCTGTAAACTGTAAGCCACTGAATAGGATTTATTATTACTGCAGGAAAAGGGAACAGATTCACTTTCTTTATGCATTAGTTTATCCCATACTCAGGAATTCCAATAGGAATTCAAGTCTGCCCCTGTTGTACAGAAATAGCAGGACCTACTTCCCGCTTTTGTCAAGAATCAGATTGAGGGCTGGGACTGTGGCTCAGCGGTAACGCACTTGCCTGTTTGTGTGAGGCACTGGGTTCGATTCTCAGCACCACATATAAATAAATAAAATAAAGGTCTATCAACAACTAAAAAAATATATATTTAAAAAAAAAGAATCAGATTGAGAAGGGCAGCAAACTCAAGACCAAGAGCCGCCTGTGGACTTAAGGTAGAAGGTAGCAGAATAATGATATGAATAATGTATTTAGTATGCTCTCATCCAACATATTCTAAAAGGAGTCTTTAAATAAAGTTTAAAAGAGGAACAACTCCACCTAAACTTGGAGTAGAGGTATAAATACTACAAGGACTAAGAACCAGACTGGCATTATTAAATATAATTTGGCATTTATGGCAAAAAAGAAAAAGCACTTAAGGACACATTTTATTTCCTGAGTAAAAACACTATAGAGACATTTTGTGTACAGACACCATTTCTGCTGCTGCTGCTGCTTCTTTTTCTTTTTTCTTTTTTTTTTTTTTGGTACCAGGGACTGAACCCAGGAATGCTTAACCACTGAGCCACATCCCCAGCCATTTTTTGTATCTTATTTAGAGACAGGGTCTGAGTTGCTTAGCGCTGCACTAAGCTACTGAAGCTGGCTTTAAACTCACAATCCTCCTACCTCAGCTTCCTGAGTCGCTGGAATTACAGGTGTGCACCACTGCATCTGGCTCCATTTCTGCTTCTTGTGGAGGTGCGGGGAGTTAGCATGAAACTCCTTATATAAGTCACACATGTGGGATGTTTCTGTGTTCTCTTCTCACTTATGGTCTCTCCCACTCAATCTTTGTTGCTGGCCCTTCTTTATCTCCATGATATCTGAATATTGGGGGCCCAGGGCTCAGGCATCAGGCCTGTTTTCCTATTATTCATTTCCTAGAAAACTGCACCCCAGGCTGGGGATGTGGCTCAAGCAGTAGCGCACTCGCCTGGCATGCATGCGGCCCGGGTTCGATCCTCAGCACCACATACAAACAAAGTTGTTGTGTCCGCTGAAAACTAAAAATAAATACTAAAATTCTCTCTCTCTCTCTCTCTCCTCTCTCTTAAAAAAAAAAGAAAAAGAAAAAGAAAACTGCACCCTGTTTCACAGCTTCAAATAGCACCTACACACTCATAACCCTCAGGGTTACTCTCTGGCCCACACCTTCCTCTGGAACTCTGTCCTGCTATACCATAATCAAACATCTATTTAACTTCTCCAAGTAGATGTCTAGTAGGCATCTATCTCAATTTACTTCAAAAGTAAACTGCTGCTGCTCCAATCTTCCCTACTTTAGTAAATGGCACTGCCATACTTGTAGCTGCTCAAGTCAAAAGCCTTACAGTCAGACTTATTCCACCTGGCCATGCCCTATAACCTCCACATCAGCAAATTCTGCTGTTCATACCAGACCCCTACTGCCACCATCCTGAGCCAAGCCACTCTTTAACCTGGTGTGATGGCTTTGAGACATGCCTACAAACTCTTTGATACTTCTCCCTCAAGAGGTAACGCTTAATTCTCTCCCCTTGAGTGTGGGCTGGACTGAAGTAGAAATGATTTCTGAGTCAAGGTCATACATGGTACTATGGCTCCTTTTTGCTTACTGTCTTTCTCTCTGTCTCTGATCAGTCTCTCTGGGGGAAGCCAACTATTCTGAACTGAGGATACAAAGGCACCTGTGAAGAGGCCCAGAGGTAAGGAACTGGGCCTTCTGCCAAAAGTGCTGTGAGTGAGCCATCTTGAAGCACATCTTCCAGCCCCTGCTGAAGCCTTCAAATCCCTGCAGCTCAAGTTGTCAGTCTGACTGCAGCCTAGAGATCCTAAGCCAGAAACAGCCAGCTAATCCACACTAGGATTTTTAATCCACAAGAAATGTGAGAGACAATAAATGACTGTTATTTTAAACTGTTTACTTTTGGGGTAGGTTATTGCACAGCAACTTATAACTAATACATCTGGATTAGTACAAAAGATTTCTAGATGGTAGCGATGCCTCCTAAATTTTATTATTTCTCAACAGAGTAGTCATAATCCTTTTAAAATATAACAGATGATGCCACTCAGAACTCTCTACCAAAATCCTCACAATGGCCTTCAGGATCATAATTATTTGATCCCAGACCCATATGTTTTAATTCTACTTCCTATTCCTTTCCCCTTTGTTCACAACCCTCCAACCACACTGGTTTCCCTGATGTGCATGCTTGGAACACACCAAGCCCAACCCATTTCTTGGCCTCTTCCCTAGTTATCTTCATGATTTGTATCCTTACCACCTTCACCTAGATCTCTGTTCAAGTGTCACTGCTCAGTAAGTGGTTCCCTAACCATATAAAATACCATCACTCCTCCATACATGCTGGTATTTCTACTCACCTTACTATTTACTTATTTGTCCTTGTCTAATTATTTATTATATAATAACCTACCAGAATGTAAATTCTACCAGTACAAAACATTATTTTATTGGATGCTTGTACTCTCAGCCCCTAAAATAATGCCTGGTATGTAACAGGTGCCCATTACATAATCAACTAACTGATACAACAACATTAGGTAACATGATCTATATTATCCTTCATAATCTTACAAAATGTTGACAATTCTATTGCTACTCTAAAAGCAAAACTCAAAGCTTATACAGTTTGTACAGCACTTTACTTTCACAATAATAACTTGCAATCTTCATTAATTTAAAAAAAAAAAAAAAACTCTCATAGCCATGCAAGGTGATGCACGCTTATCATTCCTGCAGCTTGGGAGGGTGAAACAAGTTCAAAGCCAGCCTCGGCAATTTAGTGAGTCTGTAAGCAACCTAGTGAGATTGTCTCAAAATAAAAAATAAAAAGGGCTGGGGATGTGGATCAGTGGTTACGTGCCCTTGGGTCCAACCCCTGGTACAACACAATTTAGAGATGAGATTATGGTCCTCATTTTATAATCAAGAAAACTAAGGTTCAGTGGGCAGGAGTGATGGCTCATGTGATCCCAGGAACTTGGGAGGTTGAGGCAGGATTGCAAGTTCAAAGTCAGCTTCAGCAACTTAGCAAGACCCTGCGCCCCCCCCCCAAAAATTAAAAGGGCTGGGGATGTAGCTCCGTGGTAAAGCACCCCTGGATTAAATCCCTGGTTTGAGAGAGAGAGAGAGAGAAAAAAAAAAAAAAAAAGGACATAACTGGTCAGTGGCAAAGCAGAGACTGAACACTAATCAGATTTCAAATTGTATGCACTCTCCATTACATTACCTGCCTCCTAACTTGTAGAGTAGGAAGCCATAATTCTAAGGGTCATTTCTTAAAGGGTGTGAAATAATGACATCTATGCCTGCAGCTTTCTGAGGGAAAAAGAGCAATAAAAGGTAGAATATGATGGACAGAATATAGTTATACCAGGACAACCCCAGTTTTATCCTTGGTTTTGTCATGAACTCACTCTATCAATTTGAGAACATGAATTCTTCTTTCAAAGATGTGTCAGTAAAATGGGAATCATAATCCTGGCCTTTGTAACTCAGGGGGCTAATACGAAAATCAATTCAATAGTCATTTACTAAACCCAAAGGCAATGGAGTAAAGTTATCACATGCCCTGGGGACAGTTTCCAGCTCTACTCACTTATTAGTTGTGGGACTCAGGAATATTACTCCATCCGTGAGTGCCTCAGTTTCTTCATGTGCAAAATGTGAAGATACAAAACACACCTCTAGGTCTCTGTGAAGATTAAACAGACCTTTACATGTAATGCATTTAGGAAAATCTGACACTTTGCGACTACTCGGTAAATATTAGCTCTTATCATCATCAAGTGCAAAATTCTTGAATACAGAGACCAAAAAGGCAAAGCATAACGTCCAAAGACCGAGCTCAAAGTGTGAAAAGGCAGAAAAAGCGATTTGTGAAAATGCACAAAAAGCCAGAAAGCGAGGTTAGCTGCGCCTGGCGAAGACGGCTGGGAAAGGCTTCAAAGAACTGCTATTGAGTTGGGTCCCGAAGAACAGAGTTCCAGGGTCGCGCGCCAGGGCGGTGGGTGGGACTGGGCTTTCGGACAGATCACGTGCAAAGCCCGGGGACGCAGGGAGATGGGCGGGAGAGCGCAGTGCGTACCAGCACAGCCCGGGGTTGCCGGCGGTTGGATGCCAAGGTTGGAAGTTCTTTCTGCGCGTACTGGAACCCAGAGTGGTGCCGGCAGCAGGAAGCTGAGACGGGCAGGCCAGGGGCCCTAGGACAAGTTCCAGTCCCTCTCTGGGCCTCGGGTCCTCCTGGGAAACGGGAGGCCGCTGTCCAAACGGGATTCCCGCGGGCGCCCCAGGCGGGCCGGTCCCTGGGCCTCGGACCGTTAACCCGGGCACCTCCCGCCTGCCCCTGAGCCCCACCTCACCGCGATCAGCTCTGGCAGATTCCTGGAGCGCTGCTCAGCAAAGGAGCGGCCGCAGCCGCCGAGAGGCCGGGCCGGGGGCGGGAGCCCTCCGGTCTCGCGCTCAAACCCCGCCCCCAAACTCCCGCCCTTTGGGAGGGCCCGCCCTACAGTGTAGCGCGCCTATAGGCCGACAGCGCCGGGGGCGGATCTCCACCATGTTGGGTACAGGCGTCAGGCCTACTCGAGACATCCAGAAGGAAAGTGGGGGTTATATGGAGACATAGGATCCCTTGCCAGAAATGGAGACAGCCAGAGCTTTTGGATTACAGCAAAGGACATTTCAAGAACAGAAAAATCTTGCCTCAATTATCCCCCTGTTGGCTTCGGCGTTACGTAACGCGCATGCGTAATAAAAAAATTCACTTGGTTCGAGACGCGCCTGCGCATCGCTCTACTTACAAACCCCGTAGAATACCGACTGCGTGAGAAAGGAGCTGTAAAACTTGCAACCCTGGTCTTCCTTCTTGCTTTCGAACCCCGACGGTCCGGGCAGCCCTAGGCAATACAACAGTTGCAGCAGAATGACTTAGTGTTATTTGGAACACTCAGCCCTCTACATACCTTTGCACAGTGTTACCTTTGCCTGAATGGCCTAAATGTGACCAAAGAGCTACATAGAGTTGGTCTCATTTTCTACGTAATCAAGATTCCCCTAATTTTTCCCCCTGTGACTGCGGTGTTATTCTCAAGGCATTTTGTGTATCAAATATCAATGCGCTTTTTTTTTTTTTTTTAAGAGAGAATTTTAGTCTTTTATTTTTTAGTTTTCGGCGGACACAACATCTTTGTATGTGGTGCTGAGGATCGAATCCGGGCCACACGCATGCCAGGCGAGCCGCTACCGCTTGAGCCACATCCCCAGCCTTCAATACACTTTCTTAGAATTAATATTCCCTTTATCTGCCTCTCCCATTAAGTGGTTCTCAATTTTTAGTAGGGATTGAAAACAAAAAAGCTGAGAAACTTCTACCCCTTAAAATTCAGCAAACCAATGGGGGAATCAGGAATCTGCGTTTTAGCGAATACCCCCATGTGATTCCGATGTATTAGGTACACATTTTGGGTAGCACTTCAGGAGATTGTGAGCTCCTTGAGGATAAAGATTATTTTTTGGCCATTTCTGCTTCCAACACACAGCACAAAGCCTGGATGAAATAGATGCTCATTAAGTGTTGAGTGAATTAATGAGTAGCAAAAGTGAAATAGGCAATAGACCTCTGGTTAAGACAAAGAAAACCTGGGAGAACACTGTGTTAGGAGCTACATTTTATTTCACTTGTGTAAGAACTTCTTAATATCTACTTTGCAATAAAGAGAAAGTGGAGTGAAAGGAGATAGGAAAGTGAGGACACTGATTTGGAAAAGCAGTTTCTGGAGAGGGAAGAAGAAACATCTCCAGGTACTGGGCAGAAAAAGATGGAAAGAATCAGTAGTGAGAAGCCACCACAACAAGCCCTGTATAAGAATATTCCCTGCTACACTACTTGGAATGGAGAAAAACAAAACTGCATAAATGTGAAACATACCAAATTTTCTGTACCAGGACTTTTTGCAGTACTTTGCCCTCTATCTAGACCACTTTACCCCCAGCTCTTGGCTCAGCTGGTACCTTCTCCTTTTTCCTCTCTCATTTTAAAAAATATTCCCTAAGTTAAGTCTTCCCTTACCATGCTATCTAAAGTAAAACTTATCCTATATTTTCCATCATAGTTGTCTGTTTCTTACATAGCACTTTCTACTTATTTTATTTGTTTACCTATTATCTTCTCCCCACCTCTGAAATTTAAGCTTAATGAGGTCAAGAGTCCCTGACTTCTTTCTAGGATTCAACACATAATCTGACACTTGGTGGGTGCTAAATTGAATGTTATTCGTTGACTGAATGAATCAAGTCAACCTAAGACTTAAAAAAAATTTTTTTTAAAGAGAGAGAGAGAGAGAGAGAGAGAGAGGTAGAGAGAGAGAGGATTTCAATATTTATTTTGTAGTTTTCGGCGAACACAACATCTTTGTTTGTATGTGGTGCTGAGGATCGAACCCAGGCCGCACGCATGCCAGGTGAGCGCGCTACCGCTTGAGCCACATCCCCAGCCCTTAAAAATTTTAATAACATAAAATCCATCGCAAAAAAATACAATATGTTACAACTATGAGGAGTAAACCTAGGCTTCAGACTACCAAAACATACCAATAAAGGGGTAAATGAACTAGAAGGGGATCAAAATCAAATGGTAATCTTTGATCTTTGTAAAGTGGGATTAATTCATTCCCTTATTTATTCTTTTACCCAGAAACATCTCTTGAACATATAGTATGTTCTATGATTGAATAATGACACGATGTATTATCCGTAAGTTGGAAATTGTACTAAAACATAGTAAAGTGGGACTGGGATTGTGGCTCAGCGGTAGAGTGCTTACCTAGCACATGTGAGGCCCTGGGTTCGATTCTCAGCACCACATAAAAATAAATAAATAAAGGCATTGTGTCCAACTACAACTAAAAAATAAATATTAAAAAAAAAAAAAAAAAGTGGTACAACTAAAGCAGGAAAGTGAAATTGCTGATGCAGGAGAGTAAGTAACATTGCCCTCTAGAGGTTCTCTAGGCATCAGCCTTCATATGTCCTGCCCAGTGCCAGGAACATTTGGGACTCCTAAGTGTTCATACACATCACTTGAATTGTTTGGAGGGTCCCATGAAAAAAGACTTCAGACACAATTAGAGTCTGTCCATTTTAGACCCATCTGATGAATCAGACTGGGGAGGAGTCCTCAAAGGAGGCTGGGTTGGAGAAATAAAGAGAGAGAGAGACAATGGATCATTTGGAAGAAAACCTAACTTGGCCCTTCTAGGTGAACTGGGCTCTTTCCTTTACATCCTAAATTCCATCTCTGGGAATGTGAAACATACCAAACTTTTCTGTACCCGGACTACATACTTTGACCTCTAACTAGACCACTTCCCCCCCATGACACTATATTTTCCTAATTGCCTAACATCTGTTTTAAACTTCTGAAACCTTTATCCATTACTAGAATATAGAGGAATCAAGAGCATAGGGGATAGAGAATTTGTATAGCAATATTTCTGGTTGTGGGTCCTCACCCCTCCTTGGGGAAGATTGGCGGGAATGCTATCTTTAAATACTCCGGTCAAGTGATTGGGGAAAGCGGCTTCCACAAGAATTTAAGGTGCCAAATCCATCACTATTATAGCTGGGGAGCATAGTGACTAGGCCTGCTTCCTGCCTGGGAATCCCAGCAGCAAGAGACAATACAAACCTGCTAGCTGCTTTGGTGGCAGAGCCAGGAGAGTCTGTGGATGTTGCCTACTCTCCCAGAATTTGTCAGTGAGTGTTTTCTGAAGGCCAGATGTGGGCTATAAGAGAGAGCCTACAGAACCACCCTAGGTCCTGTTCAGTAGGGGTAAAGAGCCCCAAGAATAATAATACAGACAAATGAGCACTGGTATCAGAGAAGTCTTTTGCTAAGGGACCTGTAAGGAAAGGAGCTTAGCAGGGAACTACTGAGGAGCCTAAAACCATTTCATGACACTTTGATGATGGATAAAGACAGTAATGGTCATCTGTGAGACCAAAAAAACACAAAGCCTGCTACAATACTCGATTTTTTCTACTTCTTACCCATCTTTCTATGTCAATACCTTGAGTGTCTAAAGTGAGCTGAGGGTGACAGAAGGGGACAATAGAGGGGAAAAAAAAAACCACAATCATTTCTCACTGCAAGTGAAGTTCTTTTTAAAAATTTCTTTAGTTGTAGATGGACACAATACTTTCATTCTGTTTATTTGTTTTTATGTGGGGCTGAGGATCGAACCCAGTGCCTCACACATTCTAGGTGAGTTCTTTACCATTGAGCCACAACCTCAGCCCTGCAAGTAAAGATATAAGCAGAGCTGGAGTCCCAAAAAGAAACAGTCTCTTGCATTAAATTGTGAACAACTTGCTGCTCTCCGTCTATCTGAATCTATTGGAGCATCACTAAACAAATATTAATTGAGCACCTATTACTTGATGAATCATGAGCTAGACATTGTGAGGTACCCAAAGCATAATAACCCATGGGCCCAGTCTAGAGCCTCAGTTCACACACTCTCATGGGAGAAAAGGAAGGAAACAAATATTTCACACACATACAGGGTGGTAAATTCTATAAAGAGGGAGTGGTCTGGTTTTGGAGGGGTGGACACATTAATGAGTTGATTGAAAGGGTAAAAATGTTGAGCAGACAAATGGAATGAGGGCATTCTGATCAGTGTATGTGCAAAGGCACAGTGGTAGGCAAGAGTGTGGGATGTTTGGGACATGCTGGGAGTCTTCTCTGGAAACTCCTTTTGCTCATTTCACCACTTGGTTGTCCCCCCCGCCCCCCCCCCAGCCCCCTGCACTCAGCTTGATATTTTCTTCCTGCTTCTGATCCTGCCTTAGTGGGCAAGTCTCAATCCCAGGCCCTTCTCACTGATCAAGTAAGGCTCTAAGTTACTAGCTCACCCAAGCTTGACACTTCTTTAAGGAGATGACCTATTTTTGTCACTGTTCAGGACTTGGCCATAAAAGAATGGTCAGTCACAGTTCTCATGGGACCAGGTCATTTCTTTCCTCAAAAATGTGCCCTTAATAATATTTAAACCTGAGAATTTATCTGCTGCCTTGTGTGACACAGCTAAGCTTTAAGATTCTGGATTGGAGTCAGGCAGAGGAATATAGTGGAAAGAACACTGAACTTGGGTTAGACACACTCACCTGGGATTGAACCCTTGCCTCTGCCTTGTGTCCTTCAGCAACTAACTTCCCCTCTCTGAGCCTCAAATTCTTAGCTGCCAAGTGGGGATTATAATACAGATCTGCTAGAATTCTTATATGCAAAATGGAAGATGGAATTAGATAGAGAGAAGGTGGAATTAAAGGAATCTCTAGCAAGGATCTGGAGTGTCTGACCTCAAGAAGAACAATAAGGTTTCCAGGTCCCAGGGTAACCATGGTTACCATCAGGGAAAAAAAAAAGATTGGGGTGGGCAGGACAAGCAAGATTTTCTCTTTTAATTCTAAATTTTTATATTATTTCAATTTTTTACAGTGAATATGACTTAATTTTGTAATTAAACATACAGTATGGATATACATCAATAAAAGTTTTTTTATATCTTTTATTTAGAGACAGAGCCTTATGAGTTGCTTAGGTCCTTGCTAAGTTGATGAGGCTGGCTTTGAACTTGCCATTCTCTTGCTTCAGCCTCCTGAGCCAAAAGTTTTTTTGTTGTTGTTGTTGTTGTTATTTGTTTGTTGTTGTACTAGGAATTGAACCCAGGGATGCTTTACAGCTGAGCTACATCTGTAGTTCTTTTTATTTCTGTTTAGAGACAGGGTCTTATTAGAGCTGGGAATGTGGCTCAGTGGTAGAGCATTTGCCTAGCAAGCATAAGGCACTAGGTTCAACCCCTAGTACTGGAGAGCTGGGGTTGGGGGAGAAAGAGGGAGAGAGTCTGACCAAGTTGCTGAGGATCTTACTAAGGTGCTGAGGCTGGCTTTGAACTTGTGATCCTCCTGTTTCAACTTCCCGAGTTGCTAGGATTACAGGCGTGTGCTACTGCATCCAACCAAAACCAAAACCAAAAGACTTAAAAATTGTTTTTACTATATTGCATGGAAAGTCATCTAGGAGACTGATATGATGGTTGTTTCTGGACTGGAAGACCTGGGGTCTGGGTGGGTGGGAGACTTTCACTTGTGCATTCTTATTTTGTTGTTATTCTGGAAATTGAGCCCAGGGCATGTTAGGAGGTTCAGCTGAACAGAGGCAGCTCTACTCTTGCATGGCAAGCATGCATGCTACCACTGAGCTACATCCCAGTCCTCCTTGTGCTGTCTTTTGTAGTTTGAATTTATTTTTATCATGAATTCATATTACTCTTCTTTGTAATGTGTCTTACTATTTGAAAAGAACTTTTAAATTAAAAATATATTTATTCTAAAGAAAAAAGTGAAGATACACACACACACATACACGCACACGTATGTGTGTGTGTGTTTAATTTCCCACTCTCCACAACAAACAGAAACACACACACACTCATGCAGAAGTTCCAGTTTGTAGTACTCTAACTTGTGACAGGAGGCCCTTTCTGACACGGTGCAGCTCTGAAATATACCAGGAGGGGGAGTCATTGAGCTCTTGCTCTGAGCAGTGGCTGATCTTGAAGAGCTTAAAACACAAATCAGAAAGGTGGTTGGGGTGCTGGGTGAACAGAGGCAGCTCTACTCTTGCTAGGGCTATCCGACTTCCACTGGGTGGGAGCAAATCAGACCTCACAGATTAGAAGGAACATAGACGAAAGGTTAGGAACTTGGGGGCTCTCTCCCTGGACAGCCTCTACTCTGTCCTGTGGGAAGAACATTGGTCAGTCAGGTGCCTGGGTTGAGTCACCTTCATTTCCAGCTATGTAATCTCATGCCCCTCACTTAATTTCTCTGAGACTCGATTTTCTTATTTGTGAAACAGGGACAATATTAACAGACGAAAAATGTTTTTTAAAAACTATAATTTACAGAGCATCCCTAACATACTAGTCACAAAAAGAAAGGTATTTTACATAAGTAAATATATTTACTTTGACTGATTCTGTAAAACTGGTATTTTTATCCTAATTTAATGGGCAAAGAAGCAAGTTCAGAGAGGTCATTTTCTAATTTGTAAGTGATAGCAAATATTTACATAATATTTACTATGCATGAGACTTTTCTAAGAACTTTACTCACAACTACCCTATGAGACAGGTATTCTGAAAGGGATATTATTATTGAACTGAGGCATAGAGAGATTAAACAATTTATGTGAGAGTATACTGTAGGTGAATTGGGGAGCCAGGATTTGAAGACAAGTAGCTGAGTTTTTTTTTTCCACCTGTTGATGAACAGCATGCCCTTATTTTATTTGTTTATTTTTATGTGGTGCTAAGGATTGAACCCAGTGCTTCTCATGTGCTAGTCAAGTGCTCTGCCACTGAGCTACAGTCCTAGACCCAAGTGTGCTGAGTTCTTAGCCATTATGTTATCTCTTTCTTGCTTAACATCTTCCACTGGATTTCCCATTGCATTAAAAATAAAATCTAGGGCTGGGGCTGGAGCTCAGTGGTAGAGTGCTTGCCTAGCATGTGTGAGTCACTGGGTTCAATCCTCAGCACCACATAAAAATAAATAAAATAAAGGTATTGTATCCATCTACAACTAAAAATATTTTTAAAAAATAAAATAAAATAAAATCCCTTTCCATGGTTTTCAAGGCTACACATGATGTGGTTTCAGCCCAATTTGACCTCATCACATACTGCTCACCCCATGGCTCTCTTTGCTTCGGTCACACCAACTTCTCTTAGTTCCTCAGATATGCCCAGAACATTCCTATCTCAAGACCTTTGTATCTGCTGTTCCCTCTGCCTGAAATGACCATTCCCCAGAATTTATTATGTCTTATTCCCTTACTAAATCCAGGTTTCTGTTCAAATGCTACCACCCTGCCCCCACTAGTGAGGCATTGCTATCTGAAATAGACACCTCTTTGACCTTGCTTAATTTTTCTACACAGCCCTTAGAATTCTCTAAAATAATGCATAGACTCATTCACTGTCATGAGAGCACAGACTTTGATGTGTTGTCCACTGCTATATAGCTAGTGCTGAGATCTGGGGCCTACCATATAGTAGGCACTAATAAATGTTTGCTGAATAACTAAGCAAATAAATGAATGAATACCCAAGATCACCTAATTGGTAAGTGGCAGAGCTGGGACATGAACTGTGTTGTCTGATCCTGGAGCCCTGTGCTCTCATCCTCTGTGCTGTGCTTCACTGACTCATGGAGAGATGTTAGGAGGTTCAGCTGGCACAATGAATGTGAAACCTCTTTGAAAATTGCCAAGTGCTTGAAAAAAGCAAAGGATTCACTATTTGCTCATCCACTAATACTCTGGCTTAGTGACTTTATAAGGATGTTTTGTGGGGTGCCAGTGAGATAATGGATGGGGAAACATTTATAAGAGTTAAAGGCTCCGCATGGTGGAAGGGACTGTAAAGATTATTTCCATGCCAGTGGCTTCCCAAGATTCCCATCCTCTACCTCAAGTTTGACATTAATATTGCTGACAGGAGAGGGGGAGGGAGTGGGACCCAGGGGACCCGGGACTCTATGTCCCAGTAATTAAACATGTCGGGACTGAAGTACTGCCAATGGCAGCATCTGGTTGCAATTACCAGAGGGGACCAAAGTGATTAGTCACCTTTATAGTGAATGCCAGGCAGGAACCCTGGGCTTCTCAGAGAGGGCCTTCCATGCAAGCTCAGAGTTGCTTTGCTACTCCTACCCCATTCCTGGGAGTTCCCACTCCTCAGACGTTAGCCACTGGCCTGAGACTCCTCCGTGTTCCCAAAGTCCCAGCCCATTGGGTGAAACTTTGGCTGAAAGTCAAGAACACCCTAAGATTCCCTACCATCCTATCACATCTTATATTCCTAGAAACCCGAGTAGGATTCTTAGCATAAAATGTGTTGAAGCAGAAATTAGCCTTCAGAAAGTAATTTAACTTTTCTGAATTTCATATTATTTTTCTGTAAAACATGGGTACTAAGAGCACCTTCATCATAGGGTTGTTGTGAAGATAAGGTAATAAATGAGATGGGATCAGGTGTGATGGTACATGCCTATAATCCCAGAGGCTTGGGAGGTTGAGACAGGAGGATCACAGGTTCAAGGCCAGCCCCAGCAACTTAGCAAGGACCTTGAAACCTTGTCTCAAAATAAAAAATAAAAAGGGGTCTGGGTTGTGGCTTAGTGGTAGAGTGCTTTGCCTAGCATGTGTGAGGCATTGGGTTCGATTCTCAGCACCACATACAAATAAATAAATAAAATAAAGGTCTATCAACAACTAAAAATTTAAAAAAAATAGAATAAAAATAAATAAAATTTAAAAGAATGGAGATATGACCCAGTGTTAAAAACACCACTGGGTTAAATCCTCAGTACTGCTTCTCCCCCCAAATGTGATGGAAAACAAACCCCATGCCTAGTTGACTAGAAAAAGTGCTCACAAAATAGTAGCTTTTACTAATATTTGCCATGTTCTAGGCTAATCACACTTTGTGATTAATTTCATTGATTCCCCACAAAAACCCTATGTGAGATAAGTACTATTATTATCTTTGTCCAGAGTTTCAGAGAGATTGGGAGGATTCCCAAAATCTCACAACATGTAAATAGCGGAACCAGGTTTCAAAACCAGGTCTGTCTCCAGAACTTCTGCTTCTGCCCTCTGCCCCAGTACTGGGGATGGAACCTAGGTTACTTTATCACTGAGCTACATCCCCAGCTGTATTTAGTTTTTATTTGGGAATAGGGTCTTGATAAATTTCCCTGGATGGCCTTGAACTCACAATCCTTCTGCTTCAGTCTCCCACATCACTGGAATTATAGGCATGTGCCACCATGCTGGGCCAGAGCCCTTACTCTTTAACAAACCATGTATAGGGATGTCTGGGTTATTTGACTGATTCTTCCCTTCATCTGTGCACTCAATGGAGCTTACAGAATGCCCAAGTGGCAAGGCAAAAATCCCTCCCTTTAAGGAACTCAAAGTTCTGCAGGGAAGACATGATATATTGAAAATGATAGCTTTTGGCTGGGCACGCCTGTAATCCTAGTGACTCAGAAAGCCGAGGCAGAAGGATTGAAAGTTCCAGGCAGGTCTCAACAACTTAGCGAGACCCTATCTCAAAAGATAAAAATAAAAAAGACTAGGGTGTTGCTCAGTGGTAAAGCATCCCTGGGTTCAATTTGCAATACTGAAAACAAAATCTATGTGCTGGGCCCTACGCCAAGCACTGTGAATAACTAAAAGACAAATATGGTACAGTCTAGTTATAATGTAATGGGGGAAGACAGATATGTACGTAGACAATTTACAATAGGTATAAATAATTAAGTGGTAATAAAAATATGAAAAAAAAAGTATGCAGAGTAGAAAAAATGAATTGCTTTGGAGATGGGACAGAGGCAGAGACTGGATAAACTTTGAGCTACCAGAGTGGGTGGTAGCACAGGAAATGCGTGAGGGCAGTTCAGGAGGAGTGTGTGTTTTGGGGGATGAGGGAAGGCTTTGTGGAGCAGATGGCACATGAGTTGGCATTTGTTTAATGGGTGGGTTTTAGGTAGAGGGAGGGTTGGAACAGAGAGATCCTGGAGGCCTAGAAGCCAGTTATAAGGGAATTATAGCAGGTCAAGAGGTAAGGAGAACAGCATTGGAGACAGTAAGATGGAATGAAGGGAGGAATGTCCTAGAAGACTGGTTAAGGGGGACAAGTCAAAAGGAAAGCCAAGGGTGACGCACCTGGACAACTGAGGGGATAAAAAAGAATTCAGCCCTTCCTTAAAGCCCCCCAAAGAGAATCTGGTGCTGCATTGGTCTTTTGAGATTGGGAGTTGGAGCTATACTTCCATTTCTGACCTAGGAGTACCAGGTGAAGCTTAAGTAACAAAGCCATACAGCTGGACTGGAGGATCAGTGACCTTGGGAGCAGCACCATGAAAGGACTCGTGGTCACTTGGTCACCCAGCCACGGGGGTTGTTTTATTTTGTTATTTGTTTGCAGATAATGGAACCCAGGGCTTCACACATACTAAGCATGCACTCCACCACGGAGCTCCAGCCCCTAGAGTGAGTTTCATGTTGTTTCATTCATCAGACACTCACTGACTTTCTACTGTGTCAGGCCATGTCAAGTAAGAACCTGTGAGGTTGTGGTTGTGGCTCAGTGGTAGGGCACTTGCCTAGCATGCTTGCTTGAAGCCCTGGGTTCAATCCTCAGCACTGCAAGGAAAATAAACAAAAAAAAATCCAAGAAGGAAGCCTATCTGACTGCTGATTTTCCCGCTGCCAGTCATCTTTGTCACAGTGTGACAATTATTGTGTTAGAGGGAGTCATTGGTACTGACTGGGAATCCAGGAAGGCTTCTAGGAGGAGATGAGTGTCCCTTAACTTCTCAGGATAAGGAGGACTTCCTTCAGTTGTGGAAGTGATAAAACATTACTTCAGGTGAAAGAAGCAGCTTCCCCAGGTGACCCTGTGGTAAGTTGTCCAAGGGCTCTATAGGACATCCCAAGAAAGGGGGCTCAGTACTTCACTGAGGCACTTTGAGAAACCCTTGAGTTTAACTGGAATTCAGACTTCCCCAACTTTTACCAGTTTCCTGTGGGAAATCGTTTTTTCCAGCCTCCTGCAGGGGCCGCTGCTGCCCCAGGCTGGGGCCACTGCCTCCTAACTCAGCCAATCTGTTCTAAGAAAACTCCGAGGACGTCTTTGCTGGGGTAGTGGCAGGGTACACCCAGTACCTGCCTCTAGACAAGCAGGGGCTTCAGGGTGGCAGTGTCCCCCAAGCCTGAAGAAATCATCTGAGTTCAGCCAATGGCATTTGTGGGGAAGGAGGGGTGTAGTGGGCACTGATATTTTTTTCTGCCTCTGGGTCACCACAAGTTTACTAAAATAAAAGAAACTGTGGGTAAATGCTGCCATCTGTTCTGCAACACACACACACACACACACACACACATGCACGAACGCATGCACACACACACTCACACACACACACACACACACACATACATATGTGCCCCCCTCCCCCAAAATTGGATCCCAGGCTAGATGCAGGGGTCGAAATTGCTTTTAAAATACTCCAAGGACTTCACTGAAAACCCACACTCCCCATGCTTCTGGGGCTTTGGATCTCAGGGCTCACTCTTCAGCATCTCTCCTTGGGTCGGTGGGGTGGGCTTCTCCAGGAGGTGGAGGTGAAGACCCCTGAGTCTGCTCTGGGGACTGAGAGGCCCCCTAAGCCCTGAGTCCCGCTACGGGGCTCTGTGCCAAGAGCCCCCATGAGCCACGGCCTCAAAAGGGCAGCGGAGATTTTTTTCACATAAATATATCGCACTTAAATGAATTTAGACAGCATGACATCAGAGAGTAATTAAATTGGTTTGGGTTGGAATTCCGTTTCCAATTCCTGAGTTCAGGTTTGTAAAAGATTTTTCTGAGCACCTGCAGGCCCGTGTGTGTGTGTGTGTGTGTGTGTGTGTGTGTGTGTAAGTATTTTCACTGGAAAGGATTCAAAACTAGGAGGAAAAAAAACTGGAGCACACAGGCAGCATTACGCCATTCTTCCTTCTTGGAAAAATCCCTCAGCCTTATACAAGCCTCCTTCAAGCCCTCAGTCAGTTGTGCAGGAGAAAGGGGGCGGTCGGCTTTCTCCTTTCAAGAACGAGTTATTTTCAGCTGCTGACTGGAGACGGTGCACGTCTGGATACGGGAGCATTTCCACTATGGGACTGGATACAGACACACGCCCGGCGGACTTCAAGAGTCTCAGACTGAAGAGAAAGCCCTTCCTGCTGCTGCTACTGCTGCCGCCGCTGCTCCTGAAGATCCACTCCTTTCATGGTTTTTCTTGCCAAGCCAGAGGCACCTTCGCTGCTGCCGCTGTTCTCTTTGGTGTCATCCAGCGGCTGGCCAGAGGATGAGACTCCCCAAACTCCTCACTTTCTTGCTTTGGCACCTGGCTTGGCTGGACCTGGAATTCATCTGCACTGTGTTGGGTGCCCCTGACTTGGGCCAGAGACCCACGGGGGCCAGGCCAGGATTGGCCAGAGCAGAGGCCAAGGAGAGGCCCCCCCTGGCCCGGAACATCTTTAGGCCAGGGGGTCACAGCTATGGTGGGGGGGCCACCAACACCAGGGCAAAGGCAGACCCCGGGCAGACACAGGCCAAGAAGGATGAACCCAAAAAGCTGCCCCCCAGATCTGGTGGCTCTGAACCCAAGCCAGGACCCCCTCCCCAGACAAGGCAGCCTGCAGCCCGGACTGTAACCCCTAAAGGACAGCTTCCTGGGGGCAAGGCACCCCCAAAAGCAGGATCTCTCCCCAGCTCCTTTCTGCTGAAGAAGGCCAGGGAGTCTGGGCCCCCTCGAGAGCCCAAGGAACCGTTTCGTCCGCCCCCCATCACACCCCATGAGTACATGCTCTCGCTGTACAGGACGCTGTCCGATGCTGACAGAAAGGGAGGCAACAGCAGCGTGAAGTTGGAGGCTGGCCTGGCCAACACCATCACCAGCTTTATTGACAAAGGGCAAGGTGAGGGGGCGGGGTGGCGGGAGGAGCATCTGCATGCACAGAGGGACTCCCTGAGCCCTGATGCTTAACAGGTGGGGGAATGTGTGTGCATCTGGTCCTGCATGGGTGGGTGTCAGGGAATTACCTAAATATACCAGATCCAGGCTGCTGGCATGTCAGCAGTATAGGGTACCCAGGGATCACCAAGTCAAGTTCCTGCAAGGTACAGAGGGGCGGGGACACTAAATCCTGGAGAGGAGACAAGACCTGCCATTTGGTGGCAGAGTTGGAGACTTGATTATCCAAGACTTGATTATCAAGCCACGCTCTGTAACTTTATGGGTTGTCCAAACTTCCAAGCTCTGGGGTTTTCTCAGCAGACAGAAGGATGAAACTTTAGAAAGGTCCCCATAGTTCTGCAACTTTGTCATCAGGACAGGGGGCAGGGGAGGCAGACAGGTGAAGAAAGGAAAGGGGGCATCTTGGAGTCATGGAAGGAGGCATCAGACCTAGGGTTTAACTCATAATGTGACCCTGGGACAGCCTCTTCGCCCCTTGGGGCCTCAGTTTCCCCATCTGTCCATCTAGATGGGAGTCTGACTGGGTGATTTATGAAAGTCCTTCAAATGTGAAAATTTTGTGTCCTGTAAACATATTTTTATTATTAACGCAGGAGAATATCTGCTCTCCTGTGTTTCCCTCTGCCAATATTACCATCTCAGCTTTTTCTCTCAACTTGCTGTGTGAACTCAACAAGACTCTTCCCCTTTCAGGGCCTCAGTTTCTCCATAGTGTGAAGAGGGAGGTGGACTGCCGGTTGCTAAGGTTGCTTACAGTTCCTATGCTCTGGTTCTTAATCTTAGGACTTTGGCTGGCAAGGTGGGGGAGGGGTCAGAGAGTAGGAGAGACTCCTCATTAGAGCTGGCCTGTAGAGGAATGACAGGGGGCAGGAGGGGGGAGGCACACAGGCAGCAGGTCTGGCCGAGGTGGGGGAGGTGGGCTGGCTGTCTGCCCAGCCAGGGAAAGCTGTGACCCCTTGGGGGCTCATAAAATAAGTCCTTATGGCCCCCCCAGCACTAAGGGAGCTTGGGGAGGGGGAGATGGGGAGTTTAAAGGCCTAATTAGTTACCTTCTAGAGCAATATATGAATGTTCCCCAATGGCAAACTGGTATTTAGGAAGGAGGCCATGCTGATACAGAGACACTGCTGAGCTTCTCACACACACAGCTTTATATTTTATACACGTTGAATCACACATGTGCACATGTATACACACTTTATGTATATATGTGGAATCATACACTTACATTCACATACAAGCCCTTCAAATATTCATGAGGCCAAGTGGGCATGGTGGCACATGCCTGTAATTCCAGCAGGCCCCAAGGCAGGAGGATTGCAAGTTCAAGGACAGCCTGGGCAACTTATCAATACCCTGCCTCAAAATAAAAAGTAAAAAGGGCTGAGATGTAGCCCTGTGGTAGAGGGTTCTGGATTCAATGCCCAATCCCCCCCCACACACACACACATAAATTCATGCAAAATATTCATACATATCTTTGTAACTCACATATATATTACCTTGCATACTTACAAATGAACCCCATCTCTCTCTCTCTCTCTCTCTCTCTCTCTCTCTCACACACACACACACACACACACACACACACACTGTTACACCCTCATCCACCCAGCAGGGGAAGACAAATACACAATAAAATCATTAGACTGGGGAGCCAGGAATTTGGGTTGTAGATCAGCTTTTTCATTAACTTGCTGTGACCTACGTCAAGTCACTCCTCATCTCTGTGCCTCATCTGTAAAAATGAGAACACTAAGATCTTTAAGGTATAGTGGGAGCATCTCAGTATGAGATATAAAAATCCTAGAGTTCTAATTCTGTTTTTTTCCTAGCAAGGGAACTTGAGCAAGCCACATAACTTCCCTGAACTTCAGGTTTTTCAAAAAATGGGTAATTTTAATGTATACCCCACTATCTCAGACACAGGATATCATGTTAGATCACGAGGCAGGAGAGATAAGTAGAAGGAAGTTGTAAGGCTTATGGCTATTACACATAAATCATTGACACAAACAGTTACCCAAATCATCCATTTCCACATTCACAGATAAACACCCTGATTTGGTCCACTGTGCAGGAAGCTCCCTCATTTTAAAAAGGCTCTCAGTGGTTTGATGTTGGCCTCTGACACAGTGGGGAAGAGGTTAAAGAAAATTCTCCTGAGGGGGAAGAGCTTGGCCCTCCCTCGGGGCCTAGAGGTGACTGGCTCCCTTAGTGAGGTTGCAGGACTTGACTTCTGGCTATTCTCTCTAGATGACCGAGGTCCTGTGGTGAGGAAGCAGAGGTACATGTTCGACATTAGTGCCCTGGAGAAGGATGGGCTGCTGGGGGCCGAGCTGCGGATCTTGCGGAAGAAGCCCTCAGACACAGCCAAGCCAGTGGCCCCTGGTGCCGGGCGGGCTGCCCAGCTGAAGCTGTCCAGCTGCCCCAGCGGCCGGCAGCCGGCAGCCTTGCTGGATGTGCGCTCGGTGCCAGGCCTGGATGGATCTGGCTGGGAGGTGTTCGACATCTGGAAGCTCTTCCGAAACTTTAAGAACTCGGCCCAGCTGTGCCTGGAGCTGGAGGCCTGGGAACGGGGCCGGGCTGTGGACCTCCGCGGTCTGGGCTTTGACCGGGCTGCCCGGCAGGTCCATGAGAAGGCTCTGTTCCTGGTGTTTGGCCGAACCAAGAAACGGGACCTATTCTTTAATGAGATTAAGGCCCGCTCGGGCCAGGATGATAAGACTGTGTATGAGTACCTGTTCAGCCAGCGGCGGAAACGGCGGGCTCCGCTGGCCACTCGCCAGGGCAAGCGACCCAGCAAGAACCTCAAGGCCCGCTGCAGTCGGAAGGCCCTGCATGTCAACTTCAAGGACATGGGCTGGGATGACTGGATCATTGCGCCTCTTGAGTACGAGGCCTTCCACTGCGAGGGGCTATGCGAATTCCCCCTGCGCTCCCACCTGGAGCCCACGAACCACGCAGTCATCCAGACCCTGATGAACTCCATGGACCCTGAGTCCACACCACCCACCTGCTGTGTGCCCACGCGGCTGAGTCCCATTAGCATCCTCTTCATTGACTCTGCCAACAACGTGGTATATAAGCAGTATGAGGACATGGTTGTGGAGTCTTGTGGCTGCAGGTAGCAGCACTGGCCCTCTGTCTTCCAGGTTGGCATATCCTGAGAGCCCCTCCCCTCACTCCTGGAATCACAGAGGGGTCAGGAAGCTGCAGTCAGAGCATCTACACAACCGCACCAAAGGGCATTCCAGCAGCCTTGTTCACTCTGAGTGTGACTTGGGCTCAAGGTCCCCTTCTATTCACAAGTCCCCCATCTGAGGATTTTTGCTCTTCTGTTACTCTGACTGACAAGGACAGTCCAAGGGGACAGACTCTGCATGGGACTGAGACCCAGGAGACAGTGTTTTCCAATGAGACTCAACCTGTAATCTCTCCTAATTTAGGCCTCCTTGGCCTCTGAACTCTCCAAGGGGGTCTGGTGCTATCCTGAGCATCTGGTGGGAGAGACACAGGTGTCACCTCCTCTTTGAATCACCTTTGTGCCTGTTGACTTTCAATCTTTAGGGCAGATGAGATGCTGATTGGGCTGGTGTGGGAGAGCGGGGAGAGGACTTGGGCAAGGGTAAGGAGTATGAGGCTGTTAGACTGTTAGATTAAAATGTACATTGATGAGAAAAAAGCCAAACTGTGCCTAAAACTGTAGCAAATTTCTTGTTTACTCCAGGGGACCCATAACCCCTCAAGGAATTCCTGACTCAGAGAAGGAGGGTGGGTTGCTTCATGCATGAACTCTGTTTCCCAGGCCCCTCCCCCAACCCTTGGAAACTGAAGCAGAATGGGGCAGAGAGTAAGAACTGGGCAGGACCAGTGTTCACCTCTAACCTCATTCCTGTTCTTTCCAAAGGCCCATTGGCCCCCCGGGTCCATCTGCTCCATTGGGGCCTGGCAACAAAGTTAGATTTTTACATTCTTAGTCAAGTTTTTTTGTGTGTGTGTTAAAAGGGATCCCTAAATGAGAAAGATACTGGGGATTTCATTTCCTTTAAATGAAATGGAGACCAGGAGCAGTCTAAGTCTCTGGTTCTCATCCAGGAGGCCTTAAAATCATCTCTGATCATTCACCAGCATCTGCCCTGCCCCCATTTTCTCCCATCCTCACAGAATTAAATGAGCAACATTTAAAGGGCCCTCTACTTCTGCATTGGGGAGTCTGGACTGCCAGGAGTCTCCCCTTCCCAATGGGAGCCTCTTATTTTGCCAGGACCATTGTTCTTCATATGACCTTGTCTGTGACCCTGCTGCCCTCCAGCTTAGCACCCTCAGTATTCCTTATTGCTTACCCATCACCTACCACAGCTCCAGAGTCAGAATTAGAGCCCCTCACTTTACATTATACATTATATAAATACATAATTATACATTAGGTAAATCATCTTCCCACTGATCTCAGACAGACAAATGCCAGGCTATGTTTCTACTTAGGGCTTAGTCTATAGTAAATACTCACTTTCCCTTTTCAGTTAGAATCTTCAGGGAGGAGAGAGCACTATATAGCACACACTTGTAATCCCAGTGTCTCAAGAGGATGAGGCAAAAGGATTATAAGTTCAAGGCCAGCCTCAGCAACTTGATGAGGCTCTAATTGATGAGAACTTGTCTCAGAATAAAAAACTTAAAAAGGGGCTGGGAATGTGGCTCAGTGGTTAAGCACTGAATTCAATCCTGGTGCAAAAGAAAAAAGAGAGAGAGAGAGAGAGAGAGAGAGAGAAAGAAAGAAAGAATCTTTGGGGTGTATGAGACCTGAGCTTTTGGAAGAGGAACACAAACTCCTGGTGAGGAAATTTAGGCACCTGGATCCTCCAACTGAGGGTTCAGAGCCAGGTTTTACCAGGCTGATGAGAGACTCAAAAAGGAGCAGAAATCCAAGCCTCTGGTTCCCACCCAGGAGGCCTCAAAATTTTCCCCATCTCTCTCTAGCTAGGTCTTTAATTCTGGGAGCCCTTAGCCAAAGCTGTCTCAACAGTAAGGATTCCTGCCCAACTATGGGCAGAACTTGTATCTTTTCCCTCTAGGCCTGAAACTTGGGTTGTCAGACTCTGAAGCAAGAACCCAGCACAGGGAGCAACCTACCTTTGAGCTGCCTTCTTGGTTTGGAGGCCATTACCTGTCCCAGAGGGGCCAGATTGATCCTAGAGCCAAGATCTCCCTGGCCAGGCCTCGTTGTGTTTGGCTAGTGGTGAGCCTGTGAGCTCTGGAAGTAAACAAAGGAGCTGCCATGGCAGACAGTCCTGGTGTGTGAGAGGAGAATGAGCCTGGAAGGGAGGTGCTGGGGATGACAAGCAGACAGCTGTGGATATAAGGAGAACAGTGCAGAAGCTGGGTGGCTGGAAACCCAAGGGCAGAGATACAGGGAATTAAGGGGTCACAGGTGCCATTGGAGGCCATAAGTACTTATTTCCTGGGCTGTGCGTCCCTGGTTTCTTGGAAAGCTCTGAGAAAACTGGAGCTTCTTCCTGCCTTAACCCCAGCAGAACATCATGAGTTACAGTACTCTTCTTGCAGAAGGCCTTGGCTTTGAATGGGCTATAGTGGCTCTGGCTGGACAACCTAGGATCTTCCTCTCCCACCACAATCTGCTCTGGAACTGTCTCTTACAAAGGAGCTAGTCACACTGTGTACCCTCCCTCCTCTCATCTAGACCTAGGGATTCAATCTGATCATGTGGGTGAGAAGAGCCTTTCCCACCTTTGGATTTGCACAACTGCCTCATTAGAAATGCTCTCCGTAGGTTCCCACTTTCAGTCCCAATCATAAGACTGTGCAATATATTTTTGCCCAGAGAATACAGGATTTCTATCATACTCTCCTGTCCTCCATTTCTCAGTTCTGAAGGGCTGAAAAGGCTACACAGTTTCAAACCTCAGTTCTAACACTTAGGGTTAGAGATCTTGGGCAAGTAACAATTCTATGAACTTTGGCTTCCACATTTATTAAAAAGGAGCCTGGCGCTGTGGCCCATGCCTGTAATCCCAGCTGCTTGGGAGGCTGAGGCAGGAATATAGAGAGTTCAAAGCCAGCCTCAGCAAAAGTGAGGTGCTAAGCAGCTCAGTGAGACCCTGTCTCTAAAATCAAAATAGGGCTGATGATGTGGCTCAGTGGTTGAGTGTCCCTGAGTTCAAAAAAAAAAAAAAAGGACAAAAATGAAAGGAAGGAAGAATGAAAAATTAAAATGGGAGTAAATAATATACCTATTTCATAGTGCTAAGACTATGAAAGGTACTCAGCATGGTAACTGGCAGAGATGGTACTCAGTAAACCCTAGCTGTTGTCATCATTATACCACAAACCATTATAAGGTAAAATGAGGACTATTACATCCCACCATTCTTACAAAGAGGAAGCTGATACCCAGATGGGGGTGGCAGAGAGGCAACCACAGATTTCCCACGGGTCTTCTAATTCTTTGTACCTACTCTTCTGGGCCCCTGACTCCGCTGACCCTGGTTCTGGCAAGCAATTGAATCATTTCCCTGGGTCTTGGTTCCCTGGCCTTAAAAGTGTCTCCTCGGGGACACACAATGCTGTTAGTTGCTTAGGAGAAATAGCAGAGCAGAGTTTAGGCAGGGAATACGAGAGGCCCAGAGGGGAGGGAGGAGGAAGGCTTCCAGTGCTCTGTTCCCCATCTCTTGGGCCCTTCCACATCCCTGGGTCCCAGGGTTACAAGAGAATCATCTTCTCTAGGGCTTGGGACACACAATCTTGGGAAGTCTCTCGGACTTCATTCTGGCTTCCTAGCATGTTCTTTCAGTTTGAATATAGATGTGAGGACGCATCATAGGGAAGGGTCTGCCGTACATGCTTGGGAATCAAGCAGATTAGTTCTAGTTCTGGTTCCACTTTCCAGTTGAGTGATCATGGGCAAGTTATTTAACATCTATGAGCCTCAGTTTCCCTATTTGGAAAAGAAAGATAATATCAAATTTACTTGGCCTGAGAGTCAAGACAGGGAATATTTATTAGTTCCATCAATCTTTGAGCCAATCATTTATTCATTAATCAATGAATATTATTAGGATTCTACTGTGAGCCAGACACTGTGTTGAGTATTGGGATAACAACCACCACCACAATTGTTTGTGTTTATCAAGGGCTTGCTGTATGCCAAGTATTTGTGCTTAGCACCTTACAGGAATTTTCTTACTTTGCAATGATCTTGTCCTCAGAGTCCAAACATAAATGGAAAGGAAAATATAAATCCCAAAGGATGTTAGAACAGAATAGGCTGAATCCTATGAAATGAAATAAAACAGGAAAAATGTCAAATTATCCATCTTAATTCATGAACCTAACTGCACAAACACAGGATGTGAAAAAAATGTGCTTTTACAACTTCAGATGGCAAAGAAATGGTGTTATACGTAGTTGTGAACTCAGTGGAGTTAACTAAATAAAATATGGCTGCCTAAATGCCACAGATGTGAGTTTCAGAACTGGGAGTGCAGCTTAGCTGTAGTATGCTTGCCTGGCATGCATGAAGCCCTGAGTTTGATTCCCAGCACTACACAAAGAGAACAATGATAATAATAAAAAGACATGTAGAGTACAAACCCAATGTAACTGTTCATTGATTTTCTGACTTCTTCACCTAAGCCTTAGCAGAAGGGAGAGAGGATATGATAGCAAGAGGTCTAGAAATAATATCTGATATTATCTATGAGATATTATTTCTTTAGCTGCAGAAACCATAGATAGAGATATAGGGATGGAGGAGGAGGAGGAGGAGGAGGCAGCGGCAGAGGAGGAAAGGGAAGGTAGCAGCAGCTTAGAGGAAACATAATCACAACCTTCAGAAATTGAAGGACCACTGTAGATAATAGACATGATCAGTTTTTGGGCATCCAGAGAACAAATCTGTGCACAAGAAGGCTTAGAGCCAATTATTGTCATGTGTTGTGCAGTTCCTGGCACCAGGCACTGTGTTACATGCTTTTAATCATTAATTCCTGCAATCACCCCATGAGATAGCTGCTATACTCTCCATTTTACACACGAGTTACTAACTATACTGCTCCCTGAACAGATTTCAGATGAATTTAAAGGAGAGATTTTTAAGTCTAAAGATGAAATAGGCAAAATACCAAGTCTTCTATGGTCAAAATGAGCTTGGAATAATTACTTAGGAAACTGGAGAAGGGATTAGGATCATAGTTTAGGGGAAGAGAAAGTGGCAGTAAAGGAGAGGAAGTTGACTAGACAAACACTAAGGGTTCTCTCAATCCAGCACATTGAACATAAGTCAGAACTCTGGGGTCATACTGTATGAATTAAAATTCCAGCCTTGCTCCTTACTAACTGCATGACCTTGGGCAAGGTCACACATTTCTTTCCTCAAATATAAAATGTGGACAAAAATACTCTCAATGTTGTAAATATATATCTAACATATGTATACAATCCTTTTTAATGATGTCTGGCCTATAGGAAGCATGAATAAACCTTATCACAATTATTATGATTAATCATTATTTTTCAGTGATGCTGGGGATTTTAAAATGGGCCTCAAAACATCCTAGGCAAGCACTGTACCATGGAACTATGCTTCCACCTGATCTACAATTGTTGATAATGGGAGAATCAAGATTTTCAAACTTGAAATGTTAAATAATAAAATAGTAAAGAACAATGAAAAAATATATATGATAATTTAACTCAGGTAAATAAGAGAGGGTCCTGAAGATTTAATAAAATTTGGAATTTGGATAGGGGTTGAAGGAAAACATTTGCAGCATACAGACTATGTGAGCAAATGAATAACAGTGAGTCTCCAAAGTGGGGCAGGCATATCCTCCCTAAAATCACACCATGTTGGTGAGTGATTCCACTGACTCTGAGGGATGGACTCAGCAAGGGATTTCCAAGTCCCCCAGGTATGAGCACTTGAGGCTGTCCACTTGACTTCTGAGAGGTTCTCACTTGGGAGAACAGAGAAAACGAAGTAGCCAGGGCCTCAAAGATCAATCACACCACTAGAGAGATGGTGAGGAAGGAGAATAGTAAAAATTGGTACCAAGACTTCAGGATACACAGAATAAATTTTGGACACTCAGATTATGTTCATATGGGAAAAATGATTGTTGAAAAATCTTTAAACATCGTATTCTCTCTTAGCAAGCTTAACATGGCCATTTTCCCCCCTCCAGTATCAAAACGGTATTTTTGATTGAGGTCCATACAAGTAGTTGGCTTGCATGTAAGGGCCATGTTGCAAGGAAAACATTTGTTTTTAAACAACAGAATCATAGTCAGCTTTGGAGATGTGAAAGAGGAAGGAATAAAGACCAGCTGTAGGAATAGTAGATTCACGCTCCCATTTCAAAAACACGTAATAAAATTTACCATCTTAATAATTTGTAAGTGTACAGTCAGTACTGTTAACTATATTCATGTTTGTTGTGCAATAGATTTCTAAAGTTTTTTCATCTTGTAAAACTGAATAATAACTCCCCACTTCTCTCACCTCCTAGTCCCTGGCAACTACTATTCTATTTTACATATAAGTGAATCATAAGGTATTTCTTTTTTTTAAAAATGTTTCCCCTAAGAAATAAAGTAAGTAAAATGGGTATTAATATGACTTTATTGTTTTTGTAGACTGAATAAAAACAGTCTTCAAAAGAAACCTGCAGTCTAGTTGTACAAATGGACATGCAAATAAATAATTTCCATTTAAAGTGCCAGAAGCTGGGCACAGTGGCATAACCTGAAACTATAGCCACGAGGCCAAGGGGGAGGATCACTTGAGTCCAAGAGTTTGAGGCCAGCCGCCAGCCTGGGAAACACTGTGAGACCTCATCTCAAAAAAAAAAGTGCAATGAGGAGGTTGTAGGGGTAGCTCAATGGTATATGCACAAGACCTTGAGTTCACTTCCAAGAACAGCAAAAAAAAAAAAAAAAAAAAAAACCACCACCACCAACAATAACAAAAACCCACCACTCCTACAAATATATATACACATGTATGAAAATGTTAAGGCTGGGACTGGGGCTCACCAGTAGGGCACTTGCCTGGCATGTGTAAGGCACTGGGTTTGATTCTCAGCACCGCATATAAACAAACAAACAAAATAAACAAATAAAAGATCTATCAACAACTAAAAATATATTTTAAAAAAGGAAAATTAAAAAAAAATATTTAGAAGGGCTGGGGTTGTGGCTCAGCGGTAGAGCACTTGCCTTCCTGAGTTCAATCCTCAGCACCACATAAAAATAAATAAGTAAAATAAAGGTATTGTGTCCAACTACAACCAAAAAATAAATATTTAAAAAAATATATCTAGAAGAAAATTTTGACTTTAGAGAGGGTAGAAAGAGCTGGGATTCAAAGTGGTGGGTAAAAAGTACTTTAGCCTTGGGCTGGAGATAGGGCTCAGTTTTGTAGCATTTGCTTAGCATGTGCAAGGCCCTGGGTTTGACCCTCAGCAACACACACTCACACACACACAGAGACACATACAAATACTTTAGTTTTATCTGCAATATAAAGCTAGTCTTTGGAAAAAAGAATGTAATCATACAACAACTATTAATTTCAAATTAATAGATTAAAATTTAAAAAGTGAATAGTGGTTGAATTTTACTAGGGCTTCAATTTTTCTTTTTCTTCTTTTTTTTTTTAATTTTTTAGTTGTTGATGGACCTTTTTTTCTTTATTTATATGCGATGCTTAGAATCGAACCCACACACACTGCTAGGCAAGTGCTCTGCCACTGAGCCACAACCAACCCCAGCCCAGCACCTCCATTTTTTCCCTGACTCTTTTACTTTTTTTTTTTTTTTTTTAGGCAGGGAGCCAATCTAGGCATAGATTAATGTGGTGCTGAGGATCAAACCCAATGCCTCACGTGTGCTAGGCAAGAGCTTTACCACTGAGCCACAACTCCAGCCTCTGACCCCTTTATTTTTATTCTCTGTTGAACTTTAAACTTTCACTACTCTTCTAAATTACAGTTCCATACCATCTGCATTCTTTTGAATAGGAAAACTCTCTCCCCTATCCCAGTTCACAGAGAAAATCAAAGCCATCAGAAAGGAAATTACATATCAACCTTTTTTCTAGTCTCCAACATTTAGTCCATCATCTCTTGTGCATATTACTGAAATAGGTTTATTTGTATATGCTGTGGTTTGGATATGTCTCTCAAAGATTCATGTATTGGAAGCTTGGTCCCGAGGGTGGCAGTATTGGGAGATGATTTGGAACTTTTGAAATGTGAGGCCTACTGGGAGGTCCTTAGGTCAGTTGGGAATTCTGCCACTGGGAAGTGATAAAAGTTGTTCTCAAAACAGTGCTGTTATATAGTCTGAATCTGTTCCCTCCTGGCTTTCTCTGTCTTCCCTTTGGCAATGTGATTGCTTGTATCCACACTTGATCCTGCATGTGTTCCTGTCTTTGCCATCACTTTGGTGTGACACAGCCAAGAGGGCCCTCATTAGAAATGAGTCAATGCCTGTTAGCACCATGTCCTTGAGCTTCCAAAATCAGGAGCTAAATATACCTATTTTCTTTACAAAGTTAGTTTGCTTCAGGTATTTCACTATAGCAATGAAAAAAAACTGATAAAATACAGCAGTTTTTGTGTAACTTTGCTTCTTTAATTTGATTAACTAGAATGCTTCTTTTATTCCTCTTTTAATATGCAGTGAAAGTTGTCCTAATTTATGTATAGAAGCACTACATCGTTGGTTTCTAATATTGCACATGCAAGTTACCCAATTGTGTATAGAAAGTATTTTCATTTAGGCTTATAAAATACTTCAAATGGAAGATTAACAGGCAACATCTTTATATTTTGTATAAACCAAAAACAATTTTATGCACTAAAAATAAAAAAAACCCATTTCTCACCTCAGGATTCTTATCTTAGAATCTTCCTTCCCTCTCTAACCTCCCAATATTTGCATGTGTTTAGACACTTAGACCAATAGAGAGAATGGAATAGAGACCCTGGAAATAAATCCATATATTTATAGTCAACTGAGATGGGATCTTGCCATGCTGCCCAGGATGGTCTTAAACTTGTGGGCTTAAATCATCCTCCTGCTTCAGCCTCCTGAGTAGCTGGGACTATGGCATATACCACCATGGATGGCTTCATTTTTTTTTTTTTTTTTTTGAGGTGCTGGGCATTGAAACTAAGGCTTACACATGCTAGGTAAAGGTGCTACCATTGAACTACATGCCCCACTCCCTGTCAAGTGATCTTTGATAGGGATGCCAAGAACACAAAATGGGGAAAGAACAGTTTCTTCAATAAATGGTGTTGGGACAATGGATATCCACATGCAGAAGAATGAAATTAGACCCTTATCTCACACCACATACAAAAATCAACTCACAATGATACAGTGCTTATCTAACATGAACTGTACTATGTTAGACAAGACATAAATATCCAAGCCGAAACTTTAGAAGGGGAAAGCTCCATGACATTTGTTTGGGAAATATATTTATTTATTTATTTATTTTTGTACTGGGGATTGAATCCAGGGAAGATTTACCATTGAGCTATATCACCAGCCTCTTTTATTTTTGATTTTGAGACAGGGTCTTATTAAGTTGCTTAGGGTCTCGCTAAGTTGCTGACGCTGTCTTTGAAGTAGTGATCCTCTTGCCTCAGCCTCCTGAGTCACTGGGATTACAGGCAAGCAACACTGCACCTGGCTTATCTAAAACACTTTTTCACAGCAAAGGAAAAAAAATCAAAATAAAGAAACTACCTATGGAATGTAAGTAAATATTGTCAAACTATACATCTGATGAGGGATTAATATCCAAAATATATAAGGAACTTAAATAATTCAATAGGGGTGGCTGATAAGGATTAAAAGGGAGGTCAAAAGTCCCCAAATTTAGTATAATAGAGCAAATGAACAGGGATTCAGCCAGCAGAAACAAGGATGCCCTGGAGCTGGAGAGCTTGATGAGGACCTGACATCCCATCATTTGTCATCCTTCCTGATCCGCTGCATGATCCTCACCACTCTCAAACTCTAAGGCCTCTTCTGGACCCTGGTGAGAGCCACAACTTCTCCCTATGACCCTCTCCTCAACTGGTCATCCACTCCATGCCAGGAAAAGCCTGCCTTGGTTCTGGACCTGATCACTTCAGTCTAAGTGAGTGTGCATCTGCCAGACATAAAGTCTAAGGCTTGAGACTTTTGAATTTAGCAAACAGAGGGAATGTCTGTCATTAGCCTGTCATGATTAAGTGTGTTTTGCAATGCCTAGAATTAATCTAGAATTGTTTGCTGTGAATTGATTATGTCGATTGCAGTGCCTAGCATTAAGAATTGTCATTTCCTTGATTAAGAATCTAAAGAGTGAAACTGTAAATTGAGTAATTTGAGTGAATAAAGCATTGCAAGGGGCAGAAGCGTGTGGACATTCTTTATTTCTCCCCTTGACTGCATACATCACAATTTTGCCACCTCGCTACAACCAGGAAGATATCTTATTAAGAGAAGTAAGCCAGGCACAGAAAGGCAAATACAAAATGATCTCACTTATATGTGAAATCTAAAATAGTTGACTCATAGAAGTGGAGAGTAGAATGGTGGTTACCAAAGATTTTTGAAAATAGACAGCTCATAGAGAAGAATACAAATGACCAGCAGGCATATAAAAGTGTTTATGTTGGGGAGATAGATGCTGGTCAAAGGCTTCAAAATTTTAGTTAGATAGAAGGAAAGTTCAAGACAGGTAAGTAGGGCATAGAGGCTGAGGCAGGAAGATTGCAAGTTCAAGGCCAGCCTTAGTAACTCAGCAGGACCTTATTAAAAAAAAAAAAAAAAAAAAGAGGACTGGGAGTGTAGTTCAGTGGTAGATCACTCCTGGATTCAATTCCCAATACCACACACACACTCACACACACAAGTTCAAGAGATCTACTGCACAACATGGTGATTATAGAGAATAACAGTATATCATATTCTTGAAAATCACTTAGAAAGTAGATTTTAAGTGTTTTCACCACAAAAAATAAGTTAGGTAATACATAAGTTAATAGCCATTCCACATTGTATGCATATTTCAAAACATCAATAAATTTATTCTGTGCCTCATTTTGACCTGTCCTCAAATTCCTTCTTTGCGACGACATCAAGGACTCTCCAGGTCTCAGTTGAGGTCCACCTCCTTCTGGGCGACCTCCTCAGGACCCTTGTCAGTTCCCTTGACCAGCTTCTTCTTGTCCTTTAGATATTATCTTATATGTCACTTCCTCAGTTTATTTTTTCCTCCATAGCACTTACCCACAGTTTCTATTTTTGACAAGACTTTCCTAAACCTCCCTTATCATTTAGGAAGTCCATGAAGCCAGTGCCCAGTGCCTCACACGTGCTAGCCAAGCGCTCTACCACCGAGCTACAACCCCAGCCCCAATCAATGTCCTGTTCTGTCCCGTCCCCATGGAAAGGGAGGGCTCCTGCTGGTGATTCAGTCTGGAGGGGAATGGCTCTGGCCCGGGGAGCTGGTGGAGGAGAGGACTGCGAAAGGCCGGGGTCCACGAGGCGGCGTGGGGGAGGGCTTGAGCCACTGTGACGTGGAACCGAGAAAGGAGAGACCCGGGGCGGCGGCGCGCGCTGGGCCCGACAGCCAAGCGCACAGCTACAGGGTAGAAGCAAGTGCGAGCGCCGCCCCTGTGCGCCTGCGCCGCAGCTGCCTGTCTCCCTCCCGCAAAAAAAAACCCCTGAACACAGTGAAGGGGTGGTGGCAGCGGGGATTCCGGAAGGCCACCCTTCACCCGGAAATGGTTGTTGAGGAACATGGCGTTGCTGGTGCGAGTCCTTGTGAGTGCAGGAGCAGTTTTCTATGGGGGCCTGCCGGGTCTCCGGCTTGGAATCGGGGAGGGCGGGGCGGGAGGAGGTGGAAGGACGTGCACGAGGGGAACCTGTGCTGTAGCGTGGCTGCGTGGCCGCCTTTCCACGGGGAAACTGAGGCAGCTCTCCACTTCTCCTTACCCCTGGTTTGGGCTGCGCTTTCCCTCTTTCAAGGAGGAAGAGAGTGACGGTGGACCTTTATTTGAGGAGGTTTGCTTTTCCTCGGGCACCACTTCCACTCAGGGAGAGGAGCGCCCTGGGGCACTGACTAGAGTTGCGGAAGACCTGAGTTCTAGTCCCTGTCACTGATGTTCAAGTGTGACCTTGGCAAAACACTTTCGGGCTTAAAAGTCCCCACGTGAAAAATGGACACTTGTCTCTTTACAGTCCTTTTGGATTCCGAGGTTCTCTGAGTTTTGTTTTGTTTTGTTTTTTTTTTTAAGAGACCCTAATCAATTCTTAAGTATAAAGTTGACTGACTGAAGATTTTGAGGTTGAAAGCTGCACGAAAACCCGGGCCATATCTGTCGTTTTCACTTTGCATAGCATAGTGTCTGGCACATGCAATAGAGACTTATTTGCATGAATGAATGAAGTAAAGACTACTAAACTCTCTCTCTCTTTTTTTTTTAAGGGGGGGGGAGAGAGAGAGAGAGAGAGAGAGAAAGAGAGAAAGAGAAAGAGAGAGAATTTTTAATATTTATTTTTCAGTTCCCGGCGGACACAACATCTTTGTTTGTATGTGGTGCTGAGGATCGAACCCCGGGCCGCACGCATGCCAGGCGAGCGCGCTACCGCTTGAGCCACATCCCCAGCCCCTAAACTCTTTTTTTTTAAAAAATATTTTTATTAGTTGTTGATGGATCTTTATTTTATTTATTTATTTACATGAGGTGTTGAGAATCGAATCCAGTGCCTCACACATGCTAGACAAGAGCTTTGTCAGTGAGCCACAACCCCAGCGCAAGACTGCTAAGCTCTTTAGTACTTATATGGGAAGCTACTGCACCTTTTGAGACTTATTTCCAATCCTCTTGAGATTCACTCTTTCTAGCATACTTCGACATTTAGAAATTAAGGGTGGAAGAAAGTGGCAGCAGAAAAAAAAAAAAAAAAACGTTTCCAGGATACAGAGTTTAATTCCTAATTGTAGAGGAATGGGACAGTTAATTTTAGAAAGTCTTTAAAAAACTGGGTCAAGCACACTGTCTTTCATAACAGACATCGCCTATTCCTGTCTCTGGCTATCTTTTGAATTGTTATTTTACACTTGTAGTTTTAATATTTTAATATATGGCTTACAATATATGACTGCAATTTTGCATCTAAAATTTCTTGCCAGCCTAGCAAAGTGCTATACCCTTATACAGCAGCAGCTCAGTGAATATCTGAGGATTAGTTCCTGTAACTTACAGGAAGATTTATTTGGTGAATTAATTGTTGATGCCAAAATAGGAATTGATTCAGATCTAAGGACATCTGGGGAAATGGCAACTAGTATGTTCTAAATTATTTATTTACTTTTGGTAGTCCTGTGAATTGACTCCAATGTTTAGCACATGCTGGGCAAGTGCTCTACCCCTGAGCTACACCCCCAGCTCTAAATTATTTGTTTTTGCACTGGGGATTGAACTCAGGAGCAGTTGACCACCCAGCGACATCCCCAGTCCTATTTTGTATTTTACTTAGAGACAGGGTCTCATCGAGTTGCTTAGTGCCTTGCCAATGCTGAGGCTGACTTTGAACTGGCGATTCTCCTGTCTCAGCCTACCAAGCCACTAGGATTACAGGCATGCATCGCTGCACCTGACTGATTATTTGGTTTTTAAGATGGATATTTGGGGGAAAAAGATGAAAAGTTTATTGGTCAATCAAGATGAGTTGAACACCTTGATATGTCTTGGAAGTTAGTGGCTGCCCCAGCTATCCTATATATTCTTTTAAAAAGTCTTTTTATTTTTCTTGTAGCTGTAGATAGATAGAATGCCTTTATTTTATTTGTTTATTTTTTTGTGGTGCTGAGGATTGAATTCAGTGCCTTATGCATGCTAGGCAAGTCTCGCTGCTGAGCTACTGCCCCAGCCTCTTATATAGTCTTGTCCCTGAGCATACTACTTTTTAGATGGTAGCATCCATAGAAACCACCTCTTCACCTCCGCTCGATTAGACTCATCTTTTCCTCCCCCTCCCCCGTTTCTTCTCTAATTATTATTATTATTATTATTTTTGGTACTGGGGATTGAACCCAGGGGTGCTCTACCACTGAACTACATCTCCAGCCTTCCTTTTTAAAAATTTTGAGACAAGGTCTTGCTGAATTGCTGAGTCTGGTCTTGAACTTGTGATCCTCCTGCCTCAGCCTCCTGAATTGCTGGAATTGCAGGTGTGTGTACCACCATGCCCAGGTTAATTATCTTTTTGATATAGTGAGTGTAAGTTTAGAAAAGGAAAACCGGGCTGGGATTGTGGCTCAGTGGTAGAGCGCTCGCTCGCCTAGCATTGCCGGGACCCGGGTGTGATCCTCAGCACCATATAAAAATAAAGGTGTTGTGTTGTGTCCATCTACACCTAAAAAAATAAATATTAAAATAAAAAAAGAAAAGGAAAATCCCTTTCACTTTATCGTCTGATTCCCTGAGATGATCTCCTTCTCCCTGCTGCCTTCTTCTTGGTACTGGGGATTGAACCCTGTGTGGTACTATTGTTGAGCTACATCCCCAGCAACCCCCGCCCCCCAATTTTTTTTTTTTTAATAATAGACTTTTCTTTTTAATCAATAAATTTATTTATTTATTTATTTTTGTGGTGCTGGGGATTGAACCCAGGGCCTTGTGTTGCAAGGAAAGCACTCTACCAAATGAACTATATCCCCAGCTGCATCTTAAATTTTATTTTTGTTAATTTTTTTGGTGTTGGGGATTTAATCCAGGGGTACTTGATCACTCAGTCATAATCCCTAGTTCTTTATATTATGAGAAAGGGTCTCACTGAGTTGCTTAGGCTGTCCTTGAACTTGCCATTCTCCTTCCTCAACACCCTCCCAGCCACCTAGTTGCTGGGATCAAAGGCACGTGCCACCATGCCCCCCCACCCCCCATTTAAATTTTATTTTGAGACAGGGTCTCACTAAGTTTTCCAAGCTGACCTTGAATTTTCAGTCCTCTTGCCTCAGCCTTCTTAGTGGCTGGAATAATATGCATCATGGGTGTGCACCATTGAACCTGTTTCTCTAAGGTCTTTTGTTTTTCCTGGTACCAGGGATTGAATCCAGGGGTTCTTAACCACTGAGCCACATCCCAGCTCTTTTTTTATATTTTATTTAGAGACAGGGTCTCACTGAGTTGCTAAATACCTTGCTAATCTGCTGAGACTGACTTTGAATTTGTGATCCTCCTGCTTCAGCCTCCCAGTGCCTAGCTATAAGATCTTCTTTTTTTTTTTTTTTAATATTTACTTTTTAGTTATAGGTGGACACAATATCTTTATTTTATTTTTATGTGGTGCTGAGGATCTAAACCAGTGCCTCACACATGCTAGGCAAGCATTCTACCTCTGAGCCACAACCCAAGCCCTCAAGGTCTTCTTGTAACTCGATATGTGATAAGGCAATGAAAACTCCCTGAGGATTAGTTGAAAGTGACAATTTATGGTGGATGTGACCTTGAGCAAGTTCTCTAATCCTCAGATTTTCTTAATCAGTAAGGTTGCTAGGGTTGATTAGACAATCTATTGCTATGTTTAAATGATTCCTTCCTTTTTAATTCAGCAACTGTTTTGGGTGTTCACTACATTTTAGGAACTACACAAAGAAAAATCCAAACCTTAATTCAAGTTTATAATCCAATACGAGAGAGAAAAAGCTACTAATAGAATACTTGGAAAGTGATATTAGAAGTTTATACCAGATACAGATAGATGGGATCAGAACAGAAGGGCACTTGAAGACAGGAAGGAGATGCTTGAAGTAAGTGAGATATGGGAAAAAGCCATAGAGAAAAAGAATTAGTTTGTTTTAATGTTAGTCAATCAAGGAGCTATAACTAAATCTGTTTGACTGGACTTAGGAGCACTCAGAGAAATGGAAGAGACCTTGAGTGTCATGCTTTAGGGTATCATGAATTTTATTCTGAAGGCAGAGGGTAGCCTTTGAAGTATTTTAAGCAAGTTTTAACCTTTTTTTTTAAAGGTTTTTTTATTCACTTATTTTTCCCCCTAATTTTTCTAAATTGAGGAATAAACAACACAATAAATTACACTATTTAATGGTACAATTTGATAAGTTTTGACACAGTTTTGATACTGAAAAGCTGACACTACAATAAAAGTAATGAACATATCCATCACTCCCAAGTTTCTCTGTTGCTCTTTCTAGTAAGTTTCTCCTGTTTGTTGTTCCTTTTCCTCCACAACCATAAGTGATCAGGGAAAGACTTGTGTTTATTTTTTCTTCCCCGC